>NC_037684.1:60629662-60630570 GCF_003255815.1 Theropithecus gelada
AAAAAAAAAAAAAAAAAAAAAAAAAAGAAAGAAAGAAAGAGAAAAAACCTTTGGTACACTAATAAAGTTATACTCAGAGGAAGATCCACAGCCTAAACACCTTCAACCGAGCAAGAATTAAATGAGCATTCAACTCAAGGTTAAAAAATAAACGTTTAAAAATCAGATAAAGGGAATTCAAAGTTACTCAAGTAAGAGAACAGAAGCCTGCAGAATTAATTCTAAAACCTAGGAGCGGCCGGGCACAGTGGCTCATGCCTGTAATCCCAGCACTCTGGGAGGCCGAGGCGGTCAGATCACAAGGTCAGGAGATCAAGACCATCCTGGCTAACACGGTGAAACCCCATCTCTACTATAAATACAAAAAATTAGCCAGGCATGCTGGCACGTGGCTGTAGTCCCAGCTACTCGGGAGGCTGAGGCAGGAGAATCGCTTGAACCTGGGAGGCGGAGGTTGCAGTGAGCTGAGATCGCACCACTGAACTCCAGCCTGGGTGACAGAGTGAGACTCTATCTCAAAAAAAAAAAAACCTAGGCGCTATATTTTGATGGGAGGGGAAAATAAAACAGACAAACTATTAGCTGGACTAAAACGACAATTATATGAAATGAGGGACTGAAAAGGAAGTAAGATAATAGAGAAGAAATCAAAATAAGCATAAAATACATTTGCAGTAAATCCTAAGCTGCTAAATTTTAAACATAGATACAATGGATGATTTTCTAGGAAAATATAAATTGTCAAAAGCATCTAATAGAATTAGAAAATACTTCAATAACTTCTGAACATTCGCATGAGTTACACAGTTAGCTCCCCACCCACTCCAAATACCAGTCTCAGACATTTTCATAGTAAGTAAAGAGTAATTTCAATTCTTTTTTTTTTTTTTTTTTTTTTTTTTTTTTTT
>NC_037684.1:60630668-60655644 GCF_003255815.1 Theropithecus gelada
TTTTGAGACGGAGTCTGGCTGTGTCGCCCAGGCTGGAGTGCAGTGGCCCGATCTCGGCTCACTGCAAGCTCCGCCTCCCGGGTTCACGCCATTCTCCCGCCTCAGCCTCCGAGTAGCTGGGACTACAGGCGCCCGTCACCACGCCCAGCTAGTTTTTTGTATTTTTAGTAGAGACGGGGTTTCACCATGTTAGCCAGGATGGTCTCGATCTCCTGACCTCGTGATCCACCCGCCTCGGCCTCCCAAAGTGCTGGGATTACAGGCTTGAGCCACCGCGCCCGGCCAATTTCAATTCTTTTTTTTTTTTTTTTTTTTTTTTTTTTGAGACGGAGTCTCGCTCTGTCTCCCAGGCTGGAGTGCAGTGGCCAGATCTCAGCTCACTGCAAGCTCCGCCTCCCGGGTCCACGCCATTCTCCTGCCTCAGCCTCCCGAGTAGCTGGGACTACAGGCGCCCGCCACCTCACCCGGCTAGTTTTTTTTGTATTTTTTAGTAGAGACGGGGTTTCACCATATTAGCCAGGATGGTCTCGATCTCCTGACCTCATGATCCACCCGTCTCGGCCTCCCAAAGTGCTGGGATTACAGGCTTGAGCCACCGCGCCCGGCCTCAATTCTTTTATTAAACTATCCTACGAAACAGAAAAGCTTCCCAATTCATTTCCTGAGCCAACTGTACATAGACAGCAGAGTATACTCAACAAAAATTCTAAATTATAATAGCAAACTCTGTATTGTATTTATCTCAGACACTGGTCTAACTAGGCAGTATGCGTGCTTCAACTCATTTACTCTCAAAACAATTTGATGATCTGGAGTGGGAGTCAAAATATTTAACTCCTGGCCTCAGCCTCCCAAAGTGCTAGGATTACAGGAGTGAGTCACCGCACCCAGCTGAGAGCTTTTTTCATATGGAGTTTCACTCTTGTTGCCCAGGCTGGAGTGCAGTGGCATGATCTCGGCTCACTGCAGCCTCCAACTCCCGGGTTCAAGTGATTCTCCTGCCTCAGCCTCCCGAGTAGCTGGGATTACAGGCACCTGCCACCACAGCCAGCTAATTTTTTGTATTTAGTAGAGATGGGGTTTCAGCATGTTGGCCAGGCTGGTCTTGAACTCCTGACCTCAGATGATCCACCTGCCTTGGCCTCCCAAAGTGCTGGGATTGCAGGCATGAGCCATCACACCTGGTCCAAGCTCTTAACTCATTCTTAACTCTTTTGGGCAGATCACCTGAGGTTGGGAGTTTGAGACCAGCCTGACCAACATCGAGAAACCACACCTCTATTAAAAATACAAAATTAGCCAGGCGTGGTGGCGCATGCCTGTAATCCCAGCTACTCGGGAGGCTGAGGCAGCAGAATCACTTGAACCCAGGAGGTGGAGGTTGTGGTGAGCCGAGATCATGCCATTGCGCTCCAGCCTGGGCAACGAGAGCAAAACTGCGTCTCAAAAAAAAAAAAAAAGCCAAAGCCAAATTTTCTTAAAATAACAATAAAATTTATTCCTTCTCTCTTTTCCTTTTTCTTTTCTTTTCCTTCTTTTAATGGAGTCTCACTTCTCTCCGCCTGGGGTTACACAGGCTGGAGTGCAGTGGTGCAGTCATATAGCTCACTGCAGCCCTGAGCTCAAGCTATCCTCTCACCTCAGCTTCCTGATTAGCTGGCAACACAGGTGCATGTGGCTATTTTTTTTTTAACTGTTGGTACAAACAGGGTCTCCCCTATGTTGCCCAGACTGGTCTCAAATTCCTGGGCTCAAGTGATCTCATACTCTGGCCTCCCAAAATGTTGGGGTAACAGGCATGAGCCACCATGCCCAACCTAATGAAACTTCTTTATATCCCCTCTTTCATTCTTCCATCCTCCATCTTGCCCTAAACTGATACTGAGGTTCTGATGTTCTTAGAGAACATATCTACTGAATTTTCAAAATAGGAATATACTTAAATCCAGTGAGAGTTTTGAGTAGATTTTTCAGGTACCTCTTGGTTCCAACTCTCTTTCTAATGTTCCCACTTTATCTGCACTAACTTTACAACTGGTCCTAAAACTACAATTACCGTATATATGGATAAGTGATTTCTTTACTACTTCTGTTCTAACCAAAATGAAAACAAATCCCCTTTTCCATCAGACAATGTTACAACTTTACTAAAGGAATTTTTTCCCAGATGATACGGTTTGGCTGTGTTCCTGCCCAAAATCTCATCTTGAAATGTAATCCTAAATGTAATCCCCACACGTTGAGGGGGGAAACCTCATGGGCTGTGATTAGATCATGGGGGCGTTCACCCATGCTAGTCTCGTGATAGTGCGTTCTCGCGAGATCTGATGATTTTATAAAGGGGCTTTTCCCCCGCTTCGCATTGCACCTCTCTGTCCTGCCGCCATGTTGAGCACGGATGTTTGCTTCCCTTTCTGCCGTGATTGTAAGTTTCCTGAGGCCTCCCCAGCCATGCAGAACTGTGAGTGAATTAAACCTCTTTCCTTTATAAATTATCCAGTCTCGGGCAATTCTTTATAGTAACATGAGAACGAACTAATATCCAACATACTGTTTATTTTTTATTTTTTTCTTAAATAGAGATGGGGGTCTCACAGTGTTCACCAGGCTGGTCTTAAACTCCTGGTCTCAAGTGACCCTCCCATTTCGGCCTTCCACACCCGGCCCCTTTATTCACATATTTAAAAAAACAAAAACAAAAAAACCACCTTCAATACCGTAACATGAACATAACAAAATTACAATGTTTCTGATTAGAACTACGAAAATCTTGTCTTTCCAGGGTGAGTTTCAAGTTGATATTCTGTGTGAGTAGCACCTTTGGTGCCCAGTGCCTTTACAAAAAAAAAAAAGATGGCAACTAGAAATTACTGACTGAGCCATCTGGCTCAAATGAAAAGACAGTATTTTCAGAGTATTAGTCACACACTGAAAGAAGCTGGTCATGTAAATCACATTGTAACTTTATAAATATTACAAACTTAACAATTTCAGTCAACACTTACTGAGTACTTTAATGTTCTGTAATCATCCCTTTATAAGTATTAAACTTAATACTCACAAAAATAATGAGATAAGTATGAAAATGTTCCCCATTTTACCCAGACGTATCTTCTAACCTGAATCTCTGCCCATGTATTTACTTTTCTACCTTCTCTCATGTTTCTCTGGATCAACTGCCCTTGCTCCTAATAAGGCTTCCAAACTGACCAGTAATTAGATCTCATCTCATTCTCCCCACTCAGATGTCCTCAAAGACACTGCTCCAGAAATTCCTACCCTCTCCTGTGTCATCAGTTCTTCTCTCTACTAAATTCAATCCCATCAGCATCAAGCATGCTACTAGCAGTTCTCCAACCTTTACACACACACACACAAATGAAGCCCACAAGTCCTCCAGTTACTGCACCATTTCTCAACACCCCTTTACAGTACAACTTTAAGAGTTGTCTTCATTCCTTATCTCCACTTGCTCTCCTTCCATTCTCTCAGGCTCATACCAATCCATCCAGTGCAACTGCCTTTCTCAAAGTACCATTCACCTCTAGTGGTCACTCATCCGTCCTTATCTTATCCAAACTCTTTTTTGACACAGCTGATCTCTCTTCCCTTGAAGCTTTCTTCACTTGGCTTACAGGCCATGGCATTCTGGATTGCCTCCTCTCACACCTCACTGATGCCACTCACACTCCTTCACTAGCTTCTGGTTATTTATCTGGCTTCTCAATGCCAGTGTGTCCCAAAACTTAGTCCTCAATCCTCTTCACCTATCTACCTTTACTCCCTTATTGAGCCCATCCAACTTCATGGTTTATATGCAATCCATATGCTAACAATTTCCCACTTTATATCTCTAAGCCAAACCTCCTCACTGAATTCCAGATCAAATACAGTAAGCTGCCTATGTGACTTCTCTACTTCCATGTCTAACAGGCGAATCAAAAGTAGCAAATTCAAAACTGAGCCGCTGGTAATCTCTCCTCCTTGTCCTGCAGTCTTTCTTTTCCATTTCAGTTAATGTCAACTCCATCCTTTCAGGTGTTGAGGCCAAAAACCTCAACTCTTGACACACTCTCTCACACACTCTACCCTTGACACGCTCTCTCACACACTCTACCCTTGACACACACTCTCACACACTCTACCCTCCAAATATTGTGTTCCTTCTAAGCCAGGCGCAGTAGCTCATACCTGTAATCCCAGCATTTTAGGAGGCCAGGCTGGGCAACAAAGTGAGACCCCATTTCTACAAAAAATATTAAAAATTAGTCAGGTACAGTGGTGCATGCCTATAGTCCCAGCTACTGGGGAAGCTGAGGCTTGAGCCCAGGGGTTCGAAGCTGCGGTGAGCCATGATTGTGCCACTGAACTCCTGCTGGGCAACAAACCGAGATTCTGTCTCAAAGAAAAGGAAAAGAATTCTCTTCCACCAGCAAATTCCAACAGCTCTATTTAGGAAATATACCCAAGAATCGAACCACTTTGTCCTCGGCTCCAATACAGGTCCAAGCTAGTATCATGTCTCATCTGACTCTCCGTGCAGTCTATATTCTCAGCATAGCAAGCCAAGAATGATCTCATTAAAATGTAAATCAGGTCATATCACTCCAGTGCTGAAAAACCTCACGGCTACCTCACTCTGAGTAAAAGCCTAAATCCTTACCTGTAAAAAACCACACAGCCTCCCCTCCACACCCTTTGCTGCTACTCTGACACTGCCAGGCCTCTCTCCCACCACAGCGCCCCCTGTACTGTTCCTCACTTGGCCTGGAAAGCTCTTCAAGACCTCAATGCTCCACCCTCAACTTTTCATTCCCTTTTCCCGCTTTATTTTCTCTCCAGGGCAATAATTATTTTCTCTCCAGGGCACTACCTAATACACCACATTTTTAACTTAATTATCTAGTTTATCATCTGTCTTCCCACACTAACTGCAAAACTTTGTACCAGCAAAACTTTTATGTCCTGTTCTTTAATGTACTGCTATGTTTACAAAAGTAGGCACTCAAATATTTGTGAAATGTAGAATTAAATTTGAAGATTACGTGTGATCTGTCAGCACTTTAAATTGAAAGTGCCAATGTAAGGTAATTTTTACATGATCCTATGGCTTAAAGGCTCTAAAATTTTATATTAATAACAAGTCCAGACCAGGCGCGGTGGCTCATGCCTGTAATCCCAGCACTTTGGGAGGCCGAGGTGGGTGGGTCACCTGAGGTGTAGTCCCAGCTACATGGGAGGCTGAGGCAGAAGAATTGCTTGAACCCAGGAGGCGGAGGTTGCAGTGAGCCAAGATCATGCCACTGGACTCCAGCCTGGATGAAGAGTGAGATTCCATCTCAAAAAAACATTTTTTATGTCCAAGCGCTCTTTTCATATATACGAAGGTTGGTTTGGGTGGCATTTCACTATACTCTTCTTCAAACCTTTTTTCAAGAGGAGTGGAAAAATTTACACAGGTAGATTTCTCCTCAGTTGCAACAGATACAAACTCTGGAGACTAAAGCTCTGGGGGTGTTTCTGGAAAAAAATAGCAATGACTATTTGCCAAAAGACAAAAACAGGCAAATACAATGGTACTCCAACAGGTTTCTAACACAGCACGAAGTCCTTCATTTATTGAAGGAGGAGCCAAGGTTATTCTCAATCATAAAGCAAGTTCATAGGAGGAATAAATAGTATACTAAGAAAGAAAACAATCAAGTGTAAGTACTTAGAGCTATTAACACTGAGTGTTACACAAAGTGTGTACCACAAAGAAACTACAATCAAGAAGCCCGGCTTGGCGTGGTGGCTCGCACCTGTAATCCCAGCACTTTGGGAGGCCAAGGCAGGTGGATCACGAGGTCAGGACATTGAGACCATCCTGACTAACAAGGTGAAACCCCATCTCTACTAAAACTATAAAAAATTAGCCGGGTATGGGGATGGGCGCCTGTAGTGCCAGCTACTCGGGAGGCTGAGGCAGGAAAATCGCTTGAATCCGGGAGGCGGAGGTTGCAGTAAGCCGAGATCATACTGCTGCACTCCAGCCTGGGCAACAAGAGTGAAACTCCATATGAAAAAAGCTCTCAGTCAGGTGCGGTGACTCACACCTGTAATCCTAGCACTTTGGGAGGCTGAGGCCAGGAGTTTGAGACCGGCCTGGGCAACATAGTGAGAAACCCCCATCTCTACAAAAAACAAAAATAAAAATTAGCTGGGTGTGGTGGTGCACCATGTGGTGATATAGTCCTAGCTACCTGGGAGGCTGAGGCAGGAGGATCACTTGAGCCCAGGGGTTTGAGGCTGCAGTGAGCTATGACTGTGCCACCTCATTGCAGCCTGGGCTACAGAGTGAGACTCTGTCTCTAAATATATAAAAAATAAAAGGGATGAGAGTTAAGATATTAAAAAATAAGTATTTTACCTGCCTTCAGAAATTTCCCACAATTCAAAATTCAAAAATGCTTATGTGGCTAAGAAACAAAGAATCAAACTTCAAATTACAAACATAATTACTGAAAATTTTAAATGAGCTTTGTAAATACATTAATTCAGAATTAAAAGTCTGATATGATGGCACATTAAAGCAAGAAGCCCAGAAGGGACAAACAGAGTGACAGCACCAAATGGGTGGCCAGAAATACAAGGAAGTCCAAGCCCCTCATGAGCAACTTAGTGTTCATGACTTTTTTCCAACTTTTATTTTAGATTCAGGGAGTTGTTTATTACTTTTTTGGAGGATGTCAAAAAGTCTTCTCTGCAATTTTTACCCAAAGGTAATATAATAAAGAATCAAATAATATTTCCCACACATGCCTCGAGCAGATTCTAATGGCCTGAAAAGTACAAATGGTGCTCAATTTGAATTTTAAACAATATTGTTCCACTTTCATTCTATAAAGAAAATGAAAATATAATTTACTCTGAAAGGCACTTTTAAAAATTCAATTCCTGGCTTATTTCCAGTAACTTACAAATATTCCCCATATATTACTTTCATTGATCCCTTTAAAACTTTAAAAATCACACATACAGTAAATAAACCTTCAGTAACACTATGAAAACAATTACTATTACTTCTAGCAATTACTTATCAAGGCTAGTAAACAGCTGCTTAATTGACCATTGAACTTTCTTTAGTCATAGTAACAAGAGATATCTGGTACTCCGCTGCCTTTACTGAAAAAATGTTGACAGGCTTAAGACTTGTTTACTCTTCTGATAGTCACCTTCTACACAATTCTCATCTTACAAGAGAAGGTCTCTTGTTGATCTTCAGAGCATGAAATCAGAGACAGCTTTAGTATGTAGATCCACAAGTAAAAATAGAACAGATTCCAGGGACTCAAAATGAGAAGGTGGAGGAAGAACAACTCTTATTTAAGAAAACAACCTACAGTTCTATTCAAAATCATAAAATGGATGATTATATTTCATATAATTTGGATACCAAGCGTTGAATAATTCAAGATTGCACTTTTAGAATTCACTTTACCTTGTGATTACTAATAGGATTCTAGCATCTGCTACTGATATTTCAACAATATAGGATTCAGAATTGCTAAACAACTTCCTCTTTATAAAAATGACTAACCTTAAAATACAATCTGATTTTCAACCAGTAATCTGAAGACTAATTTTAACACTCATACTTTCCACCTTCTGAAAGCCTTTTACACTAATTAAACATCAAATGTTAGTAACTAATCTAACAATAACCACGCATACCTCACTCAGAGTAAAAGCCTAAATCCTTACCTGTAAAAACCACAGCCTCCCTTCCCCTTCGCTGCTCCTTATCCAGACTTATACCAAAATAATCCTAAATATGTATTAGACAGCTAATACACTTGGCTCGTATGGTCCTTCACAGTAGATGAGTTTCTGCAGTCTCATCCATACAGCTTACATTTTCTTTCTTTCTTTTTTTTTTTTTTTTTTTGAGACAGTCTCGTGCTGTTGCCCAGGCTGGAGTACAGTGGCGTGATCTTGGCTCACCACAACGTCCGCCTCCTGGGTTCAAGTGATTCTTCTGCCTCAGCCTCCCGAGTGGCTGGGACTACAGGTGTGCACCACCACACCCAGCTAATTTTTGTATTTTTAGTAGAGACGGGGTTTCACTATGTTGGCCAGGCTGGTCTCGAACTCCTGACCTGGTGATCCGCCCGCCTTGGCCTCCCAAAGTGCTGGGATTACAGGCGTGAGCCACCGCGCCCAGCTCCAGCTTACATTTTCAATAGAAGTCAATGAGAATGGTGTGACCCCATATATGTTTTTCTTTAAGGATGGTTTAGAAATGGAAAAACGTTAACAAATTTGGCAATTACTTCGGATCACCTGCCATCATAACTGGCTGCTGCTTGTCATTCACACAACACCAGAACTTAAGACAAATGGAACTGATGTCATCTTGAACTCTTTATTTATTTTGACTGCAATTTCTTTGGAATGGAGGCATTGTTTTAAAGAAAAACATGTCATGTAGTTGTCTAAAAGTAAAACTTTTAACTGGCCAGGCGCGGTGGCTCACACCTGTTATCCCAGCACTTTGGGAGGCCAAGGCGGGCAGATTGCAAGGTCAGGAGATTGAGATCATCCTGGCTAACACAGTGAAACCCCGTCTCTACTAAAAATACAAAAAATTAGCCAGGCGTGGTGGCGGGCACCTGTAGTCCCAGCTACTCAGGAGGCTGAGGCGGGAGAATGGCGTGAACCCGGGAGTTGGAGCTTGCAGTGAGCCGAGATCGCGCCACTGCACTCCAGCCTGGGCAACAGAGCGAGGCTCCATCTCAAAAAAAAAAAACAAAAACAAAAACAAAACAAAAACCGTTTAACCTCAAATTAAATAAATAAATAAAAGGACACTGTAATATAACATCTTCACAATACCCAAAATGACTTTCAAAGGCCTGTTACTTATAGCATACCTCCAAAGTGGGAGAGGGGGCCCTCACCATCTTGCCCAGGCTGGTCTCAGAACTCCTGGAATCAAGCAATCCTCCTGCCTCGGCCTCCCAAAATGCTGGGATTACAGAAATTAAATCACTGCACCCAGCCCTTAAAACTTTTTCGGAATCTTCTTTCTTATACACAAATGAGCAAATTTCTATCTTACATATTATGGCTAATGTAATTAACTCAGAACATTGTCGGCCAGGCGCGGTGACTCACGCCTGTAATCCCAGCACTTTGGGAGGCCGACAAGGGTGGATCACCTGAGGTCAGGAGTTCGGGACGAGCATGGCCAACATGGTGGTGCGCCTGTAATCCCAGCTACTCGGGAGACTAAGGTAGGAGAATTGCTTGAACCTGGGAGGTGGAGGCTGCAGTAAAGCTGACAAGTGTGCCACTGCACTCCAGCCTGGGCAACAGAGCAAGACCCTGTCTCAAAACAAACAAACAAAAAAAGAACAGTGTCAGGGCAGTTAAAACAAGTATCACCTTGAACATTTCAAAATAAATAATAAAGAATTCAGAGAATGTCTGGCTCTGAACAGTGTCATTCTCCAAATTAAACTAATTGTAAAAATGTGCACCCAGCAACTTAGACATAATTATTTAGATTGTAAGTTATCTATTTAAATCACTTAGATAATACAGCTACATCATTTTCCTGATAATGATGTCTTTGCCATTCCTACAGAGAAAATGTTTGAATCTAGCTCATTTAAAAATAGTATGAGGCTGAGCGTGGTGGCTCACATCTGTAATCCCAGCACTTTAGGAGGCCGGATCACCTGAGGTCAGCAGTTCGAGACCAGCATAGCCAACATGGCAAAACCCCATCTCTACTAAAAACACAAGAAGTAGCCAGGTGTGGTGGCGTGCACCTGTAATCCCAGCTACTCAGGAGGCTGAGACAGGAGAACCGCCTCTGCCCAGGAGGCAGAGGTTGCAGTGAGCCTGGCCAACAGACGGAGATTATCTCATGGGTGGGGGAAAGAGTTAAAAATAAGAGAAACTGAATGCAGGGTATATAAGAGCTCTCTGTACTATTCTCACAATTCTTCTGTATATCTGAAACTCTTTTAAAAAGGTTTATTTAAAAACAAAAAGCCTATCACAGTCGTATTGCTTCCCCAACAGCCATAGCATATGACGTAGATGCCGAAGAGGGTAGCAGGCAACACAATACCCTCATCTGTGCCACTGCTGCACCTGCAAGAGTTAAATATAAACCAAACTGGATAACAACAATTTTGTTGTTTCCATTAGGCAAATGCTAAGGGCAGAAGAAGAGCAAAGATGCCATCCTAGGGCAGAGATGCAGAAATAACCAGAGAAGACAGCGAAAATACAGTCTTTTCCTGGGGGAACGATCACACCATAAATGTTCACAGCAGTCTGAAAATAAGAAATTATTCCGAGCTTTGTCAGTGACAAGTGAAAAAAAGAAAAAAGAATGAACAGAAAAAAGAAATTATCACAGCCTAAAGTACTAATGAGGATAATATAAACCTTACGCACTGCTAAATACAAAAAAAATAGGGAAATACAATCCTCTGTTTACCTAGGGTGAAAGAATATAAAGGAAGACCTCAGAATAACACTCCTCCCTATATATAAACCTTAAATAAGTAATTTAGTTTTAGAATCCTAAAGCACAAAAGATGACAAACAGACTCAAAATACCAGATGCGGCCATTACCAATAGTTATTAGTTCCCCTTCTAAAAGTTACAAAGACTTCAGAATTTAACAGACAGTGTGCAGTGGTGTAAAATGCAGTGGTCTTGGCTGGGTGCGGTAGCTCACGCCTGTAATCCCAGCACTTTGAAAGGGCGAGGCGGGTGAGGTGAGGAGTTAAAGACCAGCCTGGCCAACATGGAGAAAACTCCGTCTTTTAAATATATTTGACTCACCCTCAAAAACAGTGATAAAATCAAAGGATCATATGACCCCACAGGCTCCCCAGGACCTAAGTAGAAAAGGGATCATCGTATCAACATTAATTTTTATATTCATTCTCTGTGTAGATCTAACTTAAATATTGTTTTTCTAAGACAGGGTCTTGCTCTGTCAACCAGGCTAGAGGGCAGTGATGCACTCACGGCTCATGGCAGCCTCCAACTCCTGGGCTCAAGCGATCCTCCTGCCTAGAATCCCCAAGTGCCGGGATTACAGGCGTGAGCCACTGCACGCAGCCTAAACTTTGTTAAAGGACAAATTCGGAGATTAATGAAGTCTAGCTGTCTTGGTTCTGCTCCTGCAAATAAGTGAAACTTAGTTTTCTCTTTTGGAAAATATGGACAGTCAGCTGAGTAGGAAATTTAAGGCCACTACAGCAGAGGACCAGACAGGAACTTCAGAGACATGGGAGGAAAAGCCAAAAAGAAAACAATGTTAATTTTTGTAGTAATTTTTAAAATTATACAGTTAGAAAAGCTACAGTCATGATAGAGTTGTTCATTAAAGAAAATACTTTGGGGGCGGGCGTGGTGGCTGTATTACAGATAATACAGCTGTATCATTTTCCTGATAATGATGTTTTTGCTATTCCTACTGAGAAAATGTTTGAATCCCACTCATTCAAAAATAGTATGAGGCTGGGTGCAGTGGCTCACGCCTGTAATCTCAGCACTTTAGGAGGCCGAGGCGGGCAGACTGCCTGAGCTCAGGAGTTCAAGACCAGCCTGGGAAACACGGTGAAACCCCATCTCTACTAAAATACAAAAACTAGCTAGGCGTGATGGCGCGCGCCTGTAGTCCCAGCTACCCAGGAGGTTGAGGTAGAATTGCTCGAACCTGGGAGGCAGAGGTTGCGGTGAGCCAAGATCATGCCACTGCACTCCAGCCTGGGTGACAGAGTGAGACTCCATCTCAAAAAAAAAAAAAACTTTGACAGAAAAATAAGGACCTTGATGAGACACTGAAGGTGTCTCAACAAGTGTCACTTGCTGAAATTAAGTAAATGGAAAAGAAAAAAAAATGTAAGAAGGGGGAAGAATGCCTATAATATTGTGGTGAAGTATCTATATTGTATTATCAACTGATATAAACTAGTGTCAATCAACAAAACTCCATCTCAACATATATATTAAATTTTATACCCCATATAATTAATATATATAAATATGTAAAAATTTATATATATAAAAATTTAATATATATATAATTTATTTTTTTTAGACGGAGTCTCGTTCTGTCACCAGGCTGGAGTGCAGTGGTGATCTTGGCTCACTACAACCTCCGACTCCCAGGTTCAAGTGATTCTCCTGCCTCAGCCTCCTGAGTAGCTGGGATTATAGGCATGTGCCACCACACCTGCCCAGCTAATTTTTGTATTTTTAGTACAGACATGGTTTCACCATGTTGGCCAGGATGGTCTCGATTTCCTGACCTCGTTATCCGTCCACTTCGGCCTCCCAAAGTGCTGGGATTACAGGCGTGAGCCACCGTGCCCAGCTCAATTGTTTGTTTGTTTTTTTTGAGACACAGTCTCACTCTGTCGCCCAGGCTGGAGTGCAGCGGCGCAATCTTGGCTCACTGCAACCTTCACCTGCTGGGTTCAAGAAGTTCTCCTGCCTCAGCCTCCAAGTAGCTGGGACTACAGGTGCGCGCCACCATATCCAGCTAATTTTTTGTATTTTTAGTAGAGACGGGGTTTCACCATGCTGGCCAGGCTGGTCTCGGAACTCCTGACCTCGTGATCCGCCCACCTCGGCCTCCTGAAGTGCTAGGATTACAGGTGTGAGCCACTGCGCCCGGCCTTTTTTGTGTGTGTGTGAGTGAGACAGAGTCTCACTCAGTCACCCAGACTGGAGTGTAGTGGCGCGATCTCAGCTCACTGCAACCTCTGCCTCCTGGGTTCAAGAGATTCTCCCGCCTGGCCTCCCAAAGTGCTGGGATTACAGGTGTGAGTCACCACACCTGGCCTACCCCAGCATTTTTAAGGTCTTCCACAAACTTCAACCTTTCCAGATAGTTTTCCCACTAGTTCAGTTTATCATATACTCCAACTATACAACTTCTTTCAGCATAAACTTTGTCTTGCTTGTTCTTTTCCATCAGCCTTAAATATTTTCCTCTTTCTGCGTGTCAAATTTGACAGATCTTTTAAAGGTCAAGCAGAAGTGTCATGAACTCCTCCTCAAAGCCCTCCATGAACCAGACTGGTAGAAGCCAGCTTTTCTTGACTTCTTCTATAATGACAACCCTAAAGCAGCTGTATTATGGAACTTTTATTTTTCTACAGAATACAAGTTCCTGAAATGCCCAAACAGCATCCCGACAGCACACAAAACAGGCATCAAACTTGCGGATTTAAGAGACGGCATTAGATCTGCATAAATGAGCTTTACTCCACAGATCAAAGAACCCTCTGAAATTACATACCAAGTTTTGTATGTGCGCTTTTCTCAGGAGGCCTTTTAACTCTTACCAGATTCTCAAAGGAAACGAAGAACTCCCAAAATATTAATAAAAAAAAAACCACTCTGGGAAGGAAAGGGCTCGAGTTTTATCAGAAAATAAAACTTTCTGCTAGCCAGTTCCATCAGCATTTAAGAAGGTGAGACTGGAGAAATTACCAATTTCTTTATTTACTTCAGATATTTGGCTGGGGCAAAGATTTGACACAATGGTTCATGTGTCTAATCCCAGGACTTTCAGAGGCCAAGGTGGGAGGACTGCTTGAACCCAGGACTTCAAGACCAGCCTGGGCAACATAGCAAAACCCCATCTCTACCAAAAAAAAAAATTTTTTTTAATTTGCTGAGCATGGTGGTGCGTGCCTGTGGTCCCAGCTACTCAGGCAGATAAGGTGGGAGGATCACTTGGTTCTGGGAGATTGAGGCTGCAGTGGGCCATCATCACATCCTTGCACTCCAGCCTGGGTGACAGAGCAAGACTTTATCAAAAGGAAAAATTAGCCAGGTGTGGCGGTGCATGCGTATAGTCCCAGCTATAGGGAGGGAGGTAGGGGGATTGCTTGAGCCAAGGAAGTGGAGGCCGCAGTGGGCCTTGATGGTGCCACTGCATTCTAGTCTGGACAACAGAGTAAGACCCTGTCTCAAAACAAAACAAAGATTTGCTGTGATTTGCCTCACAAGCAGCTGGGACTACAGGCATGTGCAACCACGACCAGCTAATTTTTGTATTTTTAGTAGAAACAGGGTTTCACCATGCTGGCCATGGCTTGTCTCAAACTCCTGACCTCAGGTGATCCACCTGCCTCAGCCTCCCAAAGTGCTGGGATTACAGGCATGAATCACTACGCCAGGCCTGCCAGACTATTTTCTTAGAAATTCATTTACTGGCTGGGAGCAAGTGGCTCAAGCCTATAATCTTAGCACTTTGGGAGGCCAGGGGTGGGTGTTATCACCTGAGGTCATGAGTTTGAGACTAGCCGTGGCCAGCATGGTGAAACTCCATCTCTACTAAAAATAGAAAAATTAGCCAGTTGTGGTGGCGCATGCCTGTAGTCCCAGCTACTTCTGAGGCTGAGGCGGGAGAATCGTTTGAACCCAGGAGGGGGAGGTTGCAGTGGGCCGAGATCGCGCCACTGCACTCCAGCCTGGGCAACAAGAGTTAAAAAAAAAAAAAATTAATTTACTACTGGCTGCTCTGCCTATGGAGTAGTCATTCTTTTTTGTTTTTTTTTTTCTGAGACGGAATTTCTTGTTCCCCAGGCTGGAGTGCAGTGGCATGGTGTTGGCTCACTGCAACCTCCGCCTCGCGGGTGCAAGCGATTCTCCTGCCTCAGCCTCCTGAGTAGCTGGGATTACAGGCATGCACCACCATGCCCAGCTAATTTTGTATTTTTAGTAGAGAGGGGGTTTCTCCAAGTTGGTCAGGCTGGTCAGGCGAGAGCCACCGCACCCAGCAGAGTAGCCATTCTTTATTCCTTTTACTTTCTTAATAAACTTGTTTCACTTAAAAAAATAAAATAGGCCGGGCGCGGTGGCTCAAGCCTGTAATCCCAGCACTTTGGGAGGCCGAGACGGGTGGATCACGAGGTCAGGAGATCGAGACCATCCTGGCTAACACGGTGAAACCCCGTCTCTACTAAGAAATACAAAAAACTAGCCGGGCGAGGTGGCGGGCGCCTGTAGTCCCAGCTACTCGGGAGGCTGAGGCCGGAGAATGGCGTGAACCCGGGAGGCGGAGCTTGCAGTGAGCTGAGATCCGGCCACTGCACTCTAGCCTGGGCTACAGAGCGAGACTCCGTCTCAAAAAAAAAAAATAAATAAATAAATAAATAAATAAATAAATAAAATAAAAAAGGCCAGGCATGGTGGCTCATGCCTGTAATCCCAGCACTTTGGGAGGCTGAGGCGGGTGGATCACCTGAGGTCGAGAGTTCAAGACCAGCCTGACCAACATGGAGAAACCCCGTCTCTACTAAAAATACAAAATTAGCCAGGCGTGGTGGCACACATCTGTAACCCCAGCTACTCGGGAGGTTGAGGCAGGAGAATCGCTTGAACCCAGGAGGTGGAGGTTGCAGTGAGCCGAGGTCATGCCACTGCACTCCAGCATGGACAAGAAGAGCGAAACTCTGTCTCGAGGAAAAAAAAAAAGGATATAACCTAACGCTATTAAGAGAACTGAAATGTTGATTCTGCTGTATACAAACATAGTCTTTTTCCTATGAAGCCTTACCTCATCTCTCTGTACTCCCCCCATAATTAAACACTTCTCCTTCAATGCCACTTTCTGTTCCTTGTACATATACATATATGTACTGCATTAAAACTTTGCGGCCAGGCGCAGTGGCTCACGCCTGTAATCTCAGCACTTTGGAAGGCCGAGGTGGGCAGATGGCCTGAGGTCAGGAGTTCAAGACCAGCCTGAACAACATGGTTAAACCCCTTCTCTACTAAAAAATACAAAAAATTAGCTGTGCATGGTGGCACACGCCTGTAATCCCAGCTACTCAGGAGGCTGAGGCGGGAGAATCGCTTGAACCCAGGAGGTGAAGGTTGCAGTAAGCCGAGATGGCGCCACTGCACTTCAGCCTGGGCAACAAGAGCGAAACTCTGTCTCAAAAAACAGTTAAATAAATAAATAAATAAAAATAAAAATCTTGGCCGGGCGCGGTGGCTCAAGCCTGTAATCCCAGCACTTTGGGAGGCCGAGACGGGCGGATCACAAGGTCAGGAGATCGAGACCATCCTGGCTAACATGGTGAAACCCCGTCTCTACTAAAAATACAAAAAACTAGCCGGGCGAGGTGGCGGGCGCCTGTAGTCCCAGCTACTCGGGAGGCTGAGGCAGGAGAATGGCGTAAACCCGGGAGGCGGAGCTTGCAGTGAGCTGAGATCCGGCCACTGCACTCCAGCCTGGGCAACAGAGCGAGACTCCGTCTCAAAACAAAATAAAAAATAAAAAAAAATAAAAATCTTTTCTTACATAGTGCTACTCAATGTAGCACCTCAAGGTTGGGATATCACATCAATTACCTTTGTGTTCCCATAGCATCTCAATACAATGGCATATAAGGGCTCAATAAATAAACTTTTATGCTGATGCTTTATTCCATTTTGCAAGCAACCACACAAGTTTAAATGAAGACTGCTATTTAAAATTAAGATGGTGGCTGTGCATGGCAGCTCACGCCTGTAATCCCAGCACTTTGGGAGGCCAAGCCAAGAGGATCGCCTGAGCCCAGGAGTTCAAGAGCAGCCTCAGCAACACAGCAAGACTTTGATCTCAAAAATAAATTAAGTAATAAATAATAAAAAAAATTAAGATAGAATTTCTGTCTTAAACTACAGGTTTCTCTACTTCAACTTCCTGTTTCCTTGAACATGTTAATAGAGCAACTATGTAGTTGTGTTTGTAACTACAAATATTAAGTTCTTTATTTGAAAAAGGATGGATAATAATGCACGGTTACAGGTGACTTTTTAAAAAAACTTTTTATTCTGAAATACAGTACCATAGGACAAGGGGGAAATGTACAGAAAGGTTTCCTGTAACCTTTACCCTGTTCCTCCCAAATGTTAACATCCTGTATAAGTCTAGCACAATATCAAACCCAAGAAATTGACAGTGGTACAATCCATATACTTTATAGTCCCTCCACCAGTCTGAAAATATTAAATGGAAAATAACAGAAATAAACAATTCCTAAGTTTTAAATTTTGTGTTGTTCTGAGTAGCATGATGAAATCTCACACTGTCCCTCCTGCCTATGACTTCACAGTGCTTGGGTTCAAGTAACCCTTGTTTTACTTAATAATGGCCCCAAAGTGCAAGAGTAGTGATGCCGGCATATTGTCATCATTGCTCTGTTTTATTATCGTTGTTGTTAATCTTACCATGACTAACATAAATTAAACCCCATTACAGGTATGCGATCATAGAATACCTGTCATAGGAAAAAGCACAAGGTTCAGGACTATCTGTAGTTTCAGGCATCCACTGGAGGTCTTGGAAAGTATCCCATGCAGATAAGGGAGGACTGTTGTATTCAGATGTCATCACTGTGTGTGTGTGTGTAGCTAGCTCTATGCAGTTTTATCACATTTGCAGGTGTGTGTAATCACTATCAAGATACAAAACTCTTCATCACTACAAAGATCCCTCATGTTGCTGTATACCACATATCTCTCATGTCCCTAAATCCCTGAACACTATTATCCATCACTATAATTTTGTCATTTCAAGAATTTTATACAAAGGTGCCAAGACCACCCAATAGAGAAGGACAATCTAGTCTCTTAACAAATGGTGGTGGGAAAAGTTGTGGATATCCACAAGCAAAATAGTGAAGTTGGACGTTTATCTTGCACTTTACATAAAAATTAACTTGGCCAGGTGCGGTGGCTCACACCTGTAATCCCAGCACTTTGGGAGGCCGAGGTGGGCAGATCACAAGGTCAGGAGTTCGAGGCCATCCTGGCCAACATGGTGAAACTCCGTCTCTACTAAAAATACAAAATTATCCGGGCGTGGTGGCACGCGCCTGTAGTCCCAACTACTCAGGAGGCTGAGGCAGAACTGCTTGAACCTGGGAGGTGGAGGCTGCAGTGAGCCAAGATCGCGCCACTGCACTCCAGCCTGGGCAACAGAGCGAGACTCTGCCTCAAAAAAAAAAAAAAAAAAAGACCTAAATATAAAACCTAAAACTGTAACTCCCAGAAGAAAACGTAAGAGAAGAGCTTCATAACACTGCACTTAGCAGTGATTTCTTGGATATAATACTAAAAGCACAGGCAACAATAGCAAATAGACAAATTAGACTACACCAAACTTAAAACGGTCGTGCATCACGGGATACGATCGACAGAGTGAAAAGGCAACCTACCAAACGGGAGTAAATATTTGCAGATCATGTCTCTATTGGGGTTAATAGCTAAAATAATACCCAAAAAGAAATACCCAAAAAGAACCCCTACCGCTCTGCAAAGAAAAAGCCAAATAACCTGACTGTTTAAATGGCAAGACTTTAAATAGACGTTTCTCCAAAAATGACAAACAAATGGCCAAAAGCATGTAAAAAGATGCACCACTTTGTAACCATCGGAGGAATGTAAATCAAAACCACAGTGAGGGCCAGGTGTGGTGGCTCACACCTGTAATCCCAGCAGTCTGGGAGGCAGAGGCAGGCAGATGGCTTCAACTCTGGAGTTCGAAACCAGCCTGGATAACATGGTTGAAATTCCATCTCTACAAAACAAAATACAAAAATTAGCCTGGTGTAGTGGCATGTGCCTATAGTCCCAGCTACTCAGGAGTCTAAAGTGGGAGGACTGCTGGAGCCCAGGAGTTCGAGGCTGCAGTGGGCTGAGATCGCAGCACTGCACTCCAGCCTGGGCAACAGAGTAAGACCCTGTTTCACGAAAACCAAAAAACAAAACAAAAACCACACAATGAGATTTCATCTTACACCTATTTGGATGACTTTTATCAAAAAAAATAAATAAGTGTTGGCAAAGATGTGGAAAAATTGGAACCTTACTTTTTTTTTTTTTTTTTTGAGACGGAGTCTCGCGCTGTCGCCCAGGCTGGAGTGCAGTGGCCGGATCTCAGCTCACTGCAAGCTCCGCCTCCCGGGTTCACGCCATTCTCCGGCCTCAGCCTCCCGAGTAGCTGGGACTACAGGCGCTGCCACCTCGCCCGGCTATTTTTTGTATTTCTTAGTAGAGACGGGGTTTCACCGGGTTAGCCAGGATGGTCTCGATCTCCTGACCTCGTGATCCGCCCATCTCGGCCTCCCAAAGTGCTGGGATTACAGGCTTGAGCCACCGCGCCCGGCCAAGGAACCTTACTTTTACCTACTGATGGGATTGTAAAATGGTGCAAGGCCTATGAAAAAGTTTGGAAATTCCTCAAAAAATTAAAGATAGAACTACCCAAAGTAGGTTCATCATTTGTAACATTCTGCTGTGTGATGTTGACAATGAGGGAAGCTATGCTTGAGTGGGGGCAGGAGGTATTTGGGAAATCTCTGTACCTTCTAACTCAATCTCACTGAGAACCTGAAGCTGTTCTAAAGAATAGTCTAGGCCGGGCGCGGTGGCTCACGCCTGTAATCCCAGCACTTTGGGAGGCCGAGGCAGGTGGATCACGAGGTCAAGAGATCAAGACCATCCTGGCCAACATGGTGAAACCCCGACTCTACTAAAAATACAAAAAAAAAAAAAAAGAAAAAGAAAAAAAATTAGCTGGGTGTGGTGGTGCGCGCCTGTAGTCCCAACTACTCGGGAGGCTGAGGCAGGAGAATCGCTTGAACCTGAAAGGCAGAGGTTGCAGTGAGCCAGATCCACCACTGCACTCCAGCCTGATGACCGAGTGAAACCCCATCTCAAAAAAAAAAAAAAAAAAGAACAGTCTATAGGCTGGGCACCGTGGCTCACGCCTGTAATCCAAGCACTTTAGGAGGCTGAGGCAGGTGGATCACCTGAGGTCAGGGGTTCGAGACCAGCTTGGCCAACATGGTGAAACGCCTTTCTACTAAAAACACAAAAATTAGATGGGCGTGGTGGCAGGTGCCTGTAATCCCAGCTACTTGGGAGGCTGAGGCAGGAGAATCACTTGAACCCAGGAGACAGAGGCTGCAGTGAGCCAAGGTCCCGCCACTGTACTCCAGCCTGGGCAACAAGAGAACTCCATCTCAAAAAAAAACAAAAAAAATAGGCTGGATCCGGTGGCCTACGCCTGTGATCCCAGCACTTTGGGAGGCTGAGGCGGGTGGATCACCTGAGGTCAGGAGTTCAAGCCAGCCTGACCAACATGGAGAAACCCTGTCTCTACTAAAAATACAAAATTAGCCAGGTGTCGTGGCCCATGCCTATAACCCCAGCTACTCGGGAGGCTGCAGTGGGAGAATCGCTTGAACCTGGGAGGCAAGAGGTTGCGGTGAGCCATGATTGCGCCACTGCACTTCAGCCTGGGCAACAGGAGCAAAACTCCATATCAAAAAAAAAAAAAAAAAGAGGAAAAAGAACTCTTTGCCTAGCATTACTCTGTCTTAACATAGAAACCCTAGAAAATATATACCTTACATAAGAATATGATAATGTAATTAAAATGCATGTACATTCAAAAGCAAAGGAAAACAGTGTCTCCTGACATAAAGAACGTTTCTTACAAATTCCAATTTGATAAACTTACTTAAAAGCAATCTTGCTTTACAAGATTAAAGCAAACAACAAACAGCTGCCAGGTAAAAATTTAAATTCTTTGTTTATATTTTTAACATATCCCTAGCCAATAGAAGAGTAGATAAGAAAAGCTAAAGGAAAAAAAGCAAAGATACAGCAGTAGCAGTTTTTCTAAGTCACTGGACATGGGTATAAAGGTTAAATAAAAGGTAAAATAAAATATTTCCCCTTATAAAAATTAACTTGTTGCAAGTCTAGAACATAACTTCATAAAAAGAGGTATACATCTCTACAGCAACAGCAATACATTAGAGTATTTATTCCAGAAGTTTCTCTGAGGGCCAGAATCTATCAATGGAACAGCACTGATAAAAACTTCTGATTAGACCGGGCACGGTGGCTCACGCCTGTAATCCCAACACTTTGGGAGGCTGAGGAGGGCAGAGGAAATTGAGACCATCCTGGCCAACATGGTGAAACTCCGTCTCTACTAAAAATACAAAAATAATCCAGGGGTGGTGGCGTGCGCCTGTAGTCCCAGCTACTCAGAGGCTGAGGCAGTAGAATCACTTGAACCCAGGAGGCAGAGGCTGCAGTGAGCCAAGATCTCGCCACTACACTCCAGCCTGGGCGACAGAACGAGACTCCATCTCAAAAAAAAAACTTCTGATTAACTCAAATTAGCCCAATACTATCTTGCACTAAGGGGAAAAAGTTTAGAATGTTCTATTGTAACATTTAAATATCTTATTTCCTGGAACTACATTTTATTCTTTATCATTTATCTGTTTATAATAATCATGTTCATTACCAGAATTCAGAGAATGTTTGCTTTTTGTGATTTGTACTTTTCTGTACCTGAAATGCTGTTAACCATATAAACCTACACTGTGTTTACCTTGCCAGAGTGTTTCCATAAGCCCACACTTCCTTCTCTGAAAAGTTATTTCCTACAAACCAATGAAAGGTAACATTAGACGTACCCTTAGAAGTCATCTAAATTCTAACAAAAATTTAAATCTAAAAAAAATTTCAATAATTAAGAAATGCCCAATTATTTATCCTAAATCAAACTGATCTCATTAAAAGAGTGCTTAATAAATACTTTTCTTGCTTAAAGCAAAGGAATGCCCACACTACAGTTTACCATAATTTGGCATACCCTCCCACCAACAAAAAAATTGTACTGAAGTACCCAAAGCCGAAAGAGGCAAGGATTGAAACTCATCTTGACAGTGCAATCAGACATTCTTCACCTGAGAAAAGGAAGTCAAAAGGCAACAATAGGGGACAGGGCGAGGTGGCTCAAGCCTGTAATTCCAGCACTGTGGGAGGCTGAGGCAGGCGGATCACAAGGTCAGGAGATAGAGACCATCCTGGCTAACACCGTGAAACCCCGTCTCTACTAAAAATGCAAAAAATTAGCCGGGCACGGTGGTGGGCGCCTGTAGTCCCAGCTACTGGGGAGGCTGAGGCAGGAGAATGGCGTGAACCCGGGAGGCGGAGCTTGCAGTGAGCCGAGATTGCGTCACTGCACTCCAGCCTGGGAGACACAGGGAGACTCCCTCTCAAAAAAAAAGAAAAAAAAAGGCAACAGTGATAGTCACTGGATTATCAGATTTTACACCCTAGATCTACTCTATTAAATAATGATCAATGCACCTAATTTGACAACTATATGTGAAAGTATCACAAAATACAATGTGTATTAACAAACTATATAATAAAACTGGCCCGACACAGTGGCTCACGCCTGTAATCCCAGCACTTTGGGAGGTTGAGACGGGTGGATCACCTGAGATTAGGAGTTCGAGACCAGCCTCACCAACATGGAAAAACCCCGTCTCTACTAAAAATACAAAACTGACCGGGCGTGGTGGACAAGCCTGTAATCCCAGCTAATCGGGAGGCTGAGGAAGGAGAATCGCTTGAACCTGGCGAGGCAGCGGTTGTGGTGAGCCTAGCTCATACCATTGCACGCCAGCTTGGGCAACAAGAGTGGGCCGGGCGCGGTGGCTCAAGCCTGTAATCCCAGCACTTTGGGAGGCCGAGGCGGGTGGATCACGAGGTCAGGAGATCGAGACCATCCTGGCTAACATGGTGAAACCCCGTCTCTACTAAAAATACAAAAAACTAGCCGGGCGTGGTGGCGGGCGCCTGTAGTCCCAGCTACTCGGAGGCTGAGGCAGGAGAATGGCGTGAACCTGGGAGGTGGAGCTTGCAGTGAGCCGAGATCGCGCCACTGCACTCCAGCCTGGGTGACACAGCGTGAGACTCCGTCTCAAAAAAAAAAAAAAAAAAAAAACAAGAGTGAAGCTCTGTCTCAAAAAAAATACACATATGCAATAGAGGGGCCGGGCGCAGTGTCTCACACCTGTAATCCCACCACTTTGTAAGGCCAAGGTGGGCAGATCACCTGAGGTCAGGAGTTCAAGACCAGCCTGGCCAACATGGCAAAAACCCCATCTCTACTAAAAATACAAAAAATTAGCTGGGCATCGTGGCGCACACCTGTAATCCCAGCTACTTGGGAGGCTGAGGCACAAGAATCGCTTGAACCCAGGAAGCGGAGGTTGCAGCTAGCCGAGATCGTGCCACTGCACTCTAGCCTAGGCGACAGAGCAAGACTGTCTCAAAAAAAAAAAAAAAAAAAAAAGACATTTGTCAGTGATGTGTTGCTTCCATGAAAAGAACCTGTGGTCAGGGTGAAAAGACTATGCTTTTTTGTACTCTTTGCATTTTTAACCAATGCTTATAATACCTTTTCAAAAGATAAAATGTTTTAAAAGTATCTCTAGTGCTGAGGGATTTCTTAGTGTTTAACATAAGGCACTGCAAAACTTGAATTGCCACGGCTGAATTTGCAAAGGAGTAAGTCATAGTCTAATAATATCCATAGAGAAATACACAACCTATCTGATTTCATGAATATGTTAGGTGTCTTTATTTGCTTAACAATTAGCCATAATGGTCTTTTCTGAAACATTTTAACTCAGTAATCTTCAACCTGGGATGATTTTGTCCCTCAGGAGACATTTGGCAATAGAGACATTTATGGTTGTCACAACTAAGGGAGGATGCTACTGGCATCTAGTGGGTGAAGGCCACGTATGCTGCTCAACATTCTGTAACGCACAGAACAGGCCCCACAACGAGACTCAACCCAAAATGTCAGTGGCGCCAAAACTGAGGAACTCCACAACCCAAGGAACCATTGTGTTCAATTCTCTAACCAGGTTCTTCATTAAGTTATCAACAAAACATACCCCATATATTCTCCCAAGTAATTAATTTAAATCCTTAAGGATTGACAGACTAGAGGTTCAATAAATGTAGCCACTCATACAAAAATTAGCCTGGCGTGGTAGTACACACCTGTAATCTCAGTTACTGGGGGCGGGTGGGGGTGGGGAGGAGCAGGGGATGGGGCAGGAGAATCGCTTGAACCTGGGAGGTGGAGGTTGCAGTGAACCGAGATTATGTCACTGCACTCCAACCTCCGTGAAAGGTGGTGGTGGCTCACACTTGTAATCCCAGCACTTTGGGAGGCCGAGGTGGGTGAATCACCTGAAGTCAGGAGTTCGAGACCAGCCTGGCCAACATGGTGAAACCCCGTCTCTACTAAAAATACAAAACTTGGCCAGGCACAGTGGCAGGTGCCTGTAATCCCAGCAACTCGGAGGCTGAGGCAGGAGAATCACTTGAACTTGGAGGCAGAAGTTGTCCTGAGCCAAGATCTCGCCACTGCACTCCAGTTTGGGCAACAAAGTAAAAACTCTGTCTCAAAAATAAAATAAAACAGGCTTTTATTTCACACTCTGTGTAGTTATCAGATCTTTCCGATAAATTTTATATGTTTACATTTCAATTAAAGTTCATTTGCCTTGCCCTACTACTTTGTACATTTCGAGCATGTTAATTCACATGCTTCAAATTTTTCAAAATATATTAAAAACAATCCCATTGTTTCTCATCAAGAAGGCAGGAAAACTTAAATCTGCAGCTAAGTAACTTTACAATGAGGCCTGAAAAAATACAAATTAAATTGCTCTCTCCTCTATCTTAAAGTGTATTTTAGTATGCCCCATCAGAAAGTCAATCATTAATAAAGAGCTTTGGGACGTTTTATTAATATTTGCATATACATTGTCAAAAAAAAAAAAGGGCAGAACGGAACCAAGTGACCATCAAAATCTAGAGTTGGGGCCGGGCGCGGTGGCTCAAGCCTGTAATCCCAGCACTTTGGGAGGCCGAGACGGGCGGATCACGAGGTCAGGAGATCGAGACCATCCTGGCTGACACGGTGAAACCCCGTCTCTACTAAAAAATACAAAAAACTAGCCGGGCTCGGTGGCGGGCGCCTGTAGTCCCAGCTACTCGGGAGGCTGAGGCAGGAGAATGGCGTGAACCCGGGAGGCGGAGCTTGCAGTGAGCTGAGAT
>NC_037684.1:60655717-60672504 GCF_003255815.1 Theropithecus gelada
AAAAAAAAAAAAAAAAAAAAAAAAAAAAAAAAAAAAAAAAAAAAAATCTAGAGTTGGTTCAAAAACGGATAGGAAATCGTTTTGACACATTGCTGCTGCTGACACTGTTATGTCTTATTTTACTTTCTTAGTAATGCATAACTTCTAAAAACCTTTTAAATGTTTATCTTTTCCATTATGTAAGAATTCAATGTTTTAATACCTAGTACCTCAAGTTGTTTAACAGTTCACCACATAAAACTTATTCTGATTAAAGAATTGGGGAAATCTTAATTCCCTCCTCCAAACAAAAAAGTATACAGAAAAGTTGTTTATAAATATCAAGATGCAGATGGGCGCGGTGCTCACGCCTGTAATCCCAACACTTTGGGAGGCCCAGGCGGGCGATCCCCAGGTCCGGAGTTGGAGAGCAGCCTGGCCAGCATGGTAAAAACCCGCCTCTACCAAAAATACAAAAAAATTAGCCGGGCGTGGTGGTGCGCGCCTGTAATCCCAGCTACTCGGGAGGCTGAGGCAGGAGAATCACTTGAACCCAGGAGGCGGAGGTTGCAGTGAGCCGAGATGACGCCACTACACTCCAGCCTAGGTGACAGAGTGAGACTCTGCCTCAAAATAAAAAAAAAAGATGCAATAAAGTTCTTTTTTTTTTTTGAGACAGAGTCTCGCTCTGTCGCCCAGGCTGGAGTGCAGTGGCGCGATCTCGGCTCACTGCAAACTCCACCTCCGGGGTTCACGCCATTCTCCTGCCTCAGCCTCCCCAGTAGCTGGGACTACAGGCGCCCGCCACTACGCCCGGCTAAGTTTTTGTATTTTTAGTAGAGACGGGGTTTCACTGTGTTAGCCAGGATGATCTCAATCTCCTGACCTCGTGATCCGCCCGCCTCGGCCTCCCAAAGTGCTGTGATTACAGGCATGAGCCACCGCGCCCGGCCCTTCTTTTTTTTTTTGAAGAGTCTCGCTCTGTTGCCCAGGCTGGAATGCAATGGGGTGATCTCAACTCACTGCAGCGATGCCTCCCGGGTTCAAGCAATTCTCCTGCCTCAGCCTCCCAAGTAGCTGGGATTACAGGCGCCCTCCACCACGCCCGAATAATTTTTTGTATTTTTAGTAGTGACGGGTGTTTCGCCACATTAGCCAGGCTGGCCTTGAACTCCTGTCTTCAGGTGATCTGCCCGCCTCAGCTTCCCGAAGTGCTGGAATTACAAGAGTAAGCCACAGCGCCTGGCCTCAGTGCTTTTCCAGTACATAATTTTGATGAGTATCCTGTAGTATCATTAGAACTTCTCCATTCACTGGAAGCGAACTCCCCCGAGCATCTAGAACTTTAATACTTGTCCAAACCTGCTTGCTCATGGTCTAATAATAAACCCAATTATACTATCTGTAAGAACCCCTGACAACCTTTTCCTTAAGAAGCTATAAAGGTGATTTAACGAACACCTCAAACTCTTAGTAAATGTATTTCAAAGACAGATTTCATCACTCCAGTCTTTGGCTTCTGCTGAGGGCTGGAGGCTACTGGTTGTAGAGTGGGTAGGGGGAAGATCGCTTGAACTGAGAATGACACACGCCGGGCGTTGTACAGCAGGGGTAACTGCTGGTTCATTTCTCTTTAAATCTGGCAGCACGTGGGGCTGCATTGTGAAGCCACCAACCCGCCTCCCCCCTTCCACTCCGCACACGGACGTCTCCAGTGCGCATGCTCTGCGCGCACAGTCCTAGCAGAGTAGGAGCCAACCCCCTAAAAAGTCAACCTGGAAGCCGCAAACGGCCGGAGGCCGGGACAATGGGGGAGGGGGGCCGCAGGCTCCTCAGACAGGCCGACCCGGCCGCCGCCCCGGGCCAGAGTCTGCGGGCGCAGCTCCGGGGCTTGCGGGCCTGCGCAGGAGCCGGAATCGCGGCGAGCACAAAGCCCGGAGCCGGCCAGCGAGCGGCTCTCCCCGCGGCCCGCTCCTACCCTCCCCCAGCCGGGCGGCGCAGCCGGAGCCCGTGCCAGGCGGAGGCAGGCGAGGCGGCGTTCCGCACCCCGCCAGGGTCTCCGGCACCCGCGCGCCCGCGTGGAGGCCGCCGAGGCCGGCGCTTTTGTTGTCGGCCCCAACTCCGCGGACCCAGCGCCGCCCGGGGAGAAGTTTTGTGCGCCTCACCTATCCCGCCAGGGCAGGTCCCTTCCGCCCGCCCTCGCCCCCCGCGGCTCAGACACCGAGCCTGGGACTCGCAGCCACGCTGGGCCCGGACGCTCCAGCCGGCCCCGAAGGTCCGGCGACCCCGGCAGCACCTGAGCCCGGGACCCGCCCCTCCAGGCTGGCGGCCCCGGCCTGGGGTTCCGCACACAGCCCCTCCCCCGCAACGTCCTACAGAACGGTGGGGGAGGGGGGCCGCCTCCTCTCCGATCCCCCGGGCGCCAGGCCCGGTCCCCGGCCCGGAGCTGGGTCGCGTCCCCGCCCCCAATGCCCTCCGAGAGCCAGGCGAGAACGGCTGGGCCCGGCCGGCACCGGAGCCTCGAGGTACCCACCCTCGCAGGCCCGGACCCCTTCGGCCGTGCGGCCGCTGGCCCGGGAGGAGGAGAAGAGGGACCGAGCAGCGGCTGTCTGCGATCGCGGCCGAGCCCGGCGCCCCGCCGCCCGCCTGCTCACCTGCCAGCTGTCTTCGCAGTAGCAGTGCCGACTGCAGCTCCGTCATCCTCCCCGCCGAGGGCCCGGGCTGGCGCCGGGGCTTCCGAAGGGCTGGGGACAGGCTCTGGGGGCGGCTGGAGCGGGGTGTGCCGAGGAACCCGGGCCCCGCGACCGGAGCGCCGGAGCCGAGGGAGGCCGGGCTGAGGCGGCGGGAGCGGCGCCTCGCTGCCGGTGCGAGTCCGCTCGCTTCAGCTCTTTTCACAGCGACTCACGCCCGGAAGGGGAGGGTGCCCGGGCTGCCGCGGCGCGCACTGGGACTTCGCTCGCCCGCTTCCCTCCTTCAACCCGCCCGTCGGCCCCACCGGTGCCTTCCCCCGCCACTGCCTCACTGCGCGCAGGGCCGCTCGGCGCAGGCGCGCTGAGACAGCCGACTTGGGAAGCGTCCCGCCCGCTAGCCCGACCCCTCGGCCTCCCGCCCCGCCCCCGGCGGCGGAACCCCGCCCCCTGAGCGCAGTTGTCCCTGTCGTCGCCATTTTGGGAAGGTCGACGCCCGGCTGCCAGCCCAAGTCTCCGCTGGTAGACGCCCCGCGGACGCCATGACAAAGAGGTCGCGGAGGGTCAAATACAGCATCTGGATTGAAGTAATGGATATGGGAGCGAAGGGGCCAAAAGAAGTGGTAGATGTCTTGTCGTTGGCGAGCGCCCAAAAGCCATCTAACACTGCCACATGGTGTGCGAATTAGGAATTGTTAGAAAGCCGAAGTTAGTACTGGTGTGCCCCATTTTAACCAAACACCAAAATAGAGGCAATATATGCTGATAATTCTCTTTACATGAAGAGTGCACAAAAAGATTTTTTTTTTTAGACCGAATCTCGCTTTGTCGCCCAGGCTGCAGTACAGTGGCGCGATCTCGGCTCACTGCAACCTCCGCCTCCCGGGTTCAAGTGATTCTTCTGCCTCCGCCTCCTGAGTAGCTGGAATTAGAGGCGCCCGCCACCACGCCCGGCAAATTTTTCGTATTTTTAGTAGAGACGGGGTTTCACCATGTTGGCCAGGCTGGGCTCAAACTCCTGGCCTCAAGTGATCCACCGGCCTCGGCCTCCCAAAGGTGCTGGGATTACAGGCATGAGCCACCGCGACCGGCCCTATTATTATTGAGCCCCCGCAACCGGCCCTGTTATTATTATTTATGGACAGCAATTCTTTCTGTCGCCCAGGCTGGAATGCAGTGATCATAGCTCACTGCAGCTTGGAACTCCTGGGTTTAAGGGATCCTCCCATCTGAGTCTCCTTAGTATCTGGGATTAGAGGTACACACCACACAACCATGCCCTGCTATTTTTTTATTTGCTTTATAGAGATGGGGGGTTTCGGCGGGGCAGGGTGGCTCACGCCTGTAATCGCAACACTTTGAGAGGCCGAGGCGGGTAGATCACCTGAGGTCACGAGTTCGAGATCAGCCTGGCCAACATGGTGAAACCCCGTCTCTACTAAAAATACAAAAATTAGCCCGGCCTGGTGGCAGGCGCCTATACTCCCAGCTACCTGGGAGGCTGAGACAGGAGAATTGCTTGAACCCGGAGGCAGAGGTTGCAGTGAGCTGAGATGGTGCCACTGCATTCCAGCCTGGCCGACAGAGAGAGACTCCATCTCAAAAAAAAAAAAGAGAGAGAGAGAGAGGGGTCTCTCTGTGTTGCCCAGGCTAGTCTCAAACTCCTGGGCTCAAGCAGTCCTTCCAACTCGGCCTCCCAAAGTGTTAGGATTACAGATGTGAACCACTGCCTCCCTATCAAATAGACCAAAGGGACAATTTTGATGTTTCACTTTAACAAATCAAGGAGACTTCCTTCTATTCCTACCTTCTGTTGCCCAGGCTGGAGTGCAGGCTCACTGCAACTTCCACCTTCTGGGTTCTCTGGTTAAAGCAATTCTCCTGCCTCAGACTCCTGAGTAGCTGGGACTGCAGGTGCACGCCTCAAGGCCAGGCTAATTTGCTTTCGTATTTTAGTAGAGATGGGGTTTACCATGTTGCCCAGTTTTACTCTGTTTCAAAACAAAACAAAACACACTTTTGTGGAGATAGGGTCTTGCTCTGTCACCCAGGCTGGTCTCGAACTCCTGAGCTCAGGCAATCCGCTTTCCTCGGCCTCCCAAAGTGCTAGGATTATAAGCGAGAGCCACTGCGCCTGGCCTATTCCTAGTTTCTTAAGATTTATTTTTTGTAATAATCTCCAAATCTTGTGAAAGATGAGAGTTGGATACAGGATTGGAAATTGAACCTAATCCTCAAACAGTGGAAGGCCCCTGAAAAGTGTTAACTAGGAGTAGAAGAATAGCAGACTTGCATTTTGAATGTTTTGCTGTGGCTGCAGAGAATACATGAGGCAGGGAAGGTCAAGACCAGTGCCCTGCAGGCTGTGGTGGCTCATGTCTGTAATCCCAGTTCTTTGGGAACTCCATGCAGGAGGATCACTTGAGGCCAGGAGTTGGAGACCAGCCTGGGCGACAGAGCAAGACCCTATCTACAAAAAAGTGTGTTTTGTTTTGTTTTGAAACAGTCTCCCTTTGTCACCCAGGCTGGAGTACAGTGGCACGATCTCAGCTCACTGCAACCTCTGCCTCCCGGGTTCAAGTGATTCTCATGCCTCAGCCTCCTGAGTGGCAGGGATTACAGGCCTGTGCCACCAGGCCTGGCGAATTTTTGTATTTTTAGTAGAGACAGGTTTCACCATCTTGGCCAGGCTGGACTTGAACTCCTGGGCTCAAGTGATCCACCCGCCTCAGCCTCCTCAAGTAGTGGAATTACAGGCAAGAGACTGTGCCCAGCCCAAAATATTTTTTTTTTAATAAAAATTTTAAAAGACCAATGGAGACCCTTATGGAGATTGTGGCAGTAACTAAGGCTTGGATTAAGGAGTGTCCATAAAAATATTTAGGCCTTGGTGGCCAGGTGAGGTGGCTCACGTCTATAATCCCAGCACTTTGGGAGGCCGAGGCCAGCAGATCACCTGAGGTCAGGAGTTTGAGACCAGCCTGACCAACATGGAGAAACCCCATCTCTATTAAAAATACAAAATTAGGCCGGGCGCGGTGGCTCAAGCCTGTAATTCCAGCACTTTGGGAGGCCGAGACAGGCGGATCACGAGGTCAGGAGATCGAGACCATCCTGGCTAACATGGTGAAACCCCGTCTCTACTAAAAAATACAAAAAACTAGCCGGCGAGGTGGTGGGCGCCTGTAGTCCCAGCTACTCGGGAGGCTGAGGCAGGAGAATGGCGTGAACCCGGGAGGCGGAGCTTGCAGTGAGCCGAGATCGAGCCACTGCACTCCAGCCTGGGCAACAGAGCGAGACTCCGTCTAAAAAATAAAAAATAAATAAAAAAACAAAAAATGAAAATTACGGCCTAGCACAGTGGTTGACTCCTGTAATCCCAGCACTTTGGGAGGCCAAGGCGGGTGGATCATGAGGTCAGGAGTTCAACACCAGCCTGGCCAACATAATGAAACCCCTTCTCTACTAAAAATACAAAAATTATCTGGGGGTGGTGGCCACCTAATAGTAGTCCCAGCTGCTTGGGAGACTGAGGCAGAAGAATTGCTTGAACCCAGAAGACGGAGGTTGCAATGAGCCGAGATCGCACCACTGCACTCCAGCCTGGGAGACAGAGTGAGACTCCGTCTCAAAAAAAAAAAAGCAAAATTAGCCAGGCGTGGTGGTGCAGGCCTGTAAGCTACTTGGGAGGTTGAGGCAGGAGAATCACTTGAACCTGGGAAGGGGAAGTTGCTGTGAGCTGAGATCGCGCCTCTGCACTCCAGCCTGGGCAACAAGAGTGAAACTCCGTCTCAAAAAAAAAAAAAGTACAAAGAATATATAGGCCTTGGTGATCTATCGGATATAGGAAAGAGCGGAGACCACCATGGGCGACTGGGTGCCATTGGTGTGACAGACCAAGTCCGGGGAGTGGGTCTCACTTCGTTGGTTAGGCTGGTCTCAAACTCCTGGCCTCAAGCGATCCTCCTGCCTTGGCCTCCCAGTGTGCTGGGATTACACGCGTGAGTCACTGCACCTGGGCCCTATCGCTTTTGAGGTTAATGACATCCAGCTGCAGCACTTGCCACTCCCCTTTGGTCCTGTGACCTGCAAACCCATTCATCACGGACTTCTCCTCCTGCCTCAGAGTCCTTCTCTTTATTCTACTCCAGCTCTCCAACTTGGGGACCTAATTACCCACGTGAATGACCCATCCAGTACCCCTCCCTGTCATTCACTTAACTTCTCTCCTTCCCTTCCCACCAGCTGGCCTCTCCGTGTTCCCGTGGGACAGTCTCGCCAACCAAAATTCCACCACACCCCAATACTTCGTTTCAAGTCATGCACCCTGACCACCATTCCTTATCCTTTCAGCTTACTTGCTTTAGTGTTCACACCACGCAACTCTTCCACCTCAACAAGACCCCGTTCTCTGTACCACTTTTTTTTTTTTTCTTTTTAAAACGGAGTCTCACTTTGTCGCCCAGGCTGGAGCGCAGTGGCACGATCTCTGCTCACTGCAACCTCTGCCTCCCAGGTTCAAGGGATTCTCCTGCCTCAGCCTCCCGAGTAGCTGGGACTATAGGCACGTGCCACCACGCCTGGCTAATTTTTTTTTTGTATTATTGGTAGAGATGGAGTTTCACCGTGTTAGCCAGGATGGTCTCAACCTCCTGATCTCGTGATCCGCCCACCTCGGCCTCCCAAAGTGCTGGGATTAGAGGCGTGAGTCACCACGTCCGGCCCTGTGTACCACTTTTTTACTATCCACCATTTCCTTCCTGTTCTCTCTTCCTTCTCTTCTGAGCTTAGAGAATAGTCCATTACTACAACCATTCTCTCCATACACCCTCAACAAACTTGGCTGTTTGTCTCCCTCTCTCTTCTTTTTAGTGCCTGACTGATCCTCAAGCCTGATTGAACCCCTGCACACCCAACTGTCTAACTGTATTGCTTTATTTAACAAACATTTACTGAGCAACTACTGTGAGCTAGACATAATCCTAGGATTTGAGGTTTAGGTGTAAACTACACTGACCAGGTTCCTCCCCTCATGACACTAACATCTAATGGGACAGAACAGTCAAAAAGTAAACAACAGCCAGGCGCGGTGGCTCACGCCTATAATCCCAGCACTTTGGAAGGCTGAGGAGGGTGGATCACCTGAGGTCAGGAGTTTGAGACCAACCTGGCCAACATGGAGAAACCGCGTCTCTATTAAAAATATAAAAATTAGCCCAGCACGGTGGCAAACGCCTTTAATTCCAGCTACTTGGGAGGCTGAGGCACGAGAATCGCTTGAACCTGGGAGGTGGAGTTTGCAGTGAGCTGAGATCAGAGTGAGACTCCATCTCAAAAAAAAAAAAAAAAAAAAAAAAGGAGACAACTATTAAGGACTACATTTGTCCGGGCCTGGTAGCTCATAACTGTAGTCCCAACACTTAGGGAGGTTGAGGCAGGCAGATCTCTTGAGCCCAGGAGTTCAAAACCAACGTGAGCAACAAGGTGAGGCCCCATCTCTACAAAAAATTTAAAAACTGGCTGGGCACGGTGGCTCACACCTGTAATCCCAGCACTTCGGGAGGCCGAGGCGGGTGGATCACCTTAGATCAGGAGTTCAAGACCAACCTGGCCAACATGGTGAAACCCCATCTCTACTAAAAATATAAAAATTAGCCAGGCGTTGTGGTAGGCACCTGTAATCCCAGCTACTTGGGAGGCTGAAGCAGGAGAATCGCTTGAACCCAGGAGGCGGAGACTGCAGTGAGCCAAGATGGCGCCATTGCATTCCAGCCTGGGGAACAAGAGCAAGACTTCGTCTAAAATAATAAAAAAAATAATTAGCCAGCTACTCAGGAGGCTTGAGGTGGGAAGATCCCTTGAGTCCAGGAAGTTGAGACTGCAATGAGCCATGATCACACCCCTGCACTGCAGCCTGGACAACACAGCAAGACCCTGTTTCCAAAATAAATGAATAAATAAAAATAAAATAATCAGCATTGGATTATGATAAGTGATAAGATGGAAATGAATAAGGTGAGTGAAAAACTGAGGAATAGGGTCTGTTCTAGATAAGATAGGGAAGGCCTTTGAAAATATTTCAATTGGGATGAGATTACAAACAGGATATGCCATTTGATGAATCTGGGGAAGGGCATTCCATGCAGAGGAGACGGCTACCGCTAAAGCCCGCTGGTAGGAAAGATTCTCAATTGAGAATTATCAGCTGCTACAAAGACTAGAAAGGGTGGGGTGGGATGCAGTGGCTCAAGCCTGTTATTCCAGCACTTTGGGAAGCGAGGCAGGAGGATTTCTTCAGCCCAGGGGTTTGAGGCCAGCCTGGGCAGCATCGTGAGACCCACCCACCCTCTCCCCCGCAACCCGCAAGTTCCAGCCATCTCATTTTTTTAAATAATAAAAAATAAATAAAAAATTTAGAAAAATAATAAAAAGGCCAGAAAGGAGGTCAGCATGGGTGGGGCACCTCCATTAGAGCCTAACGAAAAAGCAGCTGTAAGTGGAGGTTGGAGAGGCAGGCAGGTTTCATCCCAGAGGACCCTGTTGACCACAGTGAAGAGTTCAGAATATCGTTTAGTTGCAATAAATAAAAGCCTTGGGAGGAGAGTGATCTGGATTACTTTTTTTTTTTTCTTTGAGACACAGTTTGGCTCTGGTCGCTCAGGTTGGAGTGCAATGACGTGATCTTGGCTCACTGCAAGCTCCACCTCCTGGATTCAAGTGATTCTCCCGCCTCAACTTCAGAGTAGCTGGGACTACAGGTGTGCAACACCACACCCTGCTAATTTTTGTATTTTTAGTAGAGACGGGATTTCACCATGCTGGCTAGGCTGATCTGAAACTCCTGACCTCAGGTGATCCACCTACCTCAGCCTCCCAAAGTGCTGGGATTATAGATGTGAGCCCCTGTGCCCCACCAGATTTACCTTTTTTTTTTTTTCAGATGGAGTCTTGCTCCGTTGCCAGGCTGGAGTACAGTAACGCTGACTGTAACTTCCAACTCCCAGGTTCAAGTGATTCTCCTGCCTCAGCCTCCTAAGTAGCTGGGATTACAGGTGCGCACCACCACGCCCACCTAATTTTTGTGTTTTTAGTAGAGATGGGGTTTCACCACGTTGGCCAGGATGGTCTCGATCTCCTGACCTTGTGATCCGCCCACTTCGGCCTCACAAAGTGCTGGGATTACAAGCGTGAGCCACCGTGCCTGGCCACCAGATTTACATTTTTTATTTATTTATTTATTTATTTATATTTTTTTTTGAGACGGAGTCTCGCTCTGTCACCCAGGCTGGAGTGCTGTGGCCGGATCTCAGCTCACTGCAAGCTCCGCCTCCTGGGTTCCCGCCATTCTCCTGCCTCAGCCTCCGGAGTAGCCGGGACTACAGGCGCCCGCCACCTCGCCCGGCTAGTTTTTTTTTGTATTTTTTTTTTTTTAGTAGAGACGGGGTTTCACCGTGTTAGCCAGGATGGTCTCGATCTCCTGACCTCGTGATCCGCCCATCTCGGCCTCCCAAAGTGCTGGGATTACAGGCTTGAGCCACCGCTCCCGGCCAGATTTACATTTTTTAAAGCTCATTTTGTTATTTATTGAAAAGAGGGCTGGGTGTAGTGGCTCACACCTATAATCTCAGCACTTTGGGAGGCTGTAGTGGGAGGATTGCTTGAGCCCAGGAGTTCAAGACCAACCTGGGCAACATGGTGAGACCCCCATCTCTAAAAAAAAAAAAAAACGTAAAAAAAAGGAGAGGAGAAAAATAAAAGAGAAAAGATTGCTAGAAGACGAGTTAGAAGTCTGTCACAGAAGATGAGGCAAAGTTCCTGATGGTTTGAACCAGAATAGGGGCAAGGATGATAAAATTTGTCAGCAGAGTGGAATGGGAAAGGATTTGAAATACAGTTTTGAATTAAAATGGAAAGGTCTTGCTAATAAATGTGGATGGTGGGGAAAGGAAAGAATCAAGGATGATTCCTGGGTTTATGACTTCTGGAATAACTGGTTTGATTTCAAAATGGGGAAGAGAATAGGGTTCGGAGTGATATCAAGTCATCTATTTTGGATGAGTTATGTTTTGTGTCTTTATTAGACATCCAATCAAAGGTGTCAAATTAGCATATGCTAATAAGACAAGCTCAGCGAAGAAACCAAAGTTACAGACGTAAATTTGTAGAGGTCAGTATTAGGTTTCCTGGGGAGAATGTGTAATGATATTGAAAAACAAAACAAACAGGCAGCCTAGGCAACATAGTGATATAGTGAGACCCTCTCTCTACAAAAAAAAAAATGAAAACAATTTACCCAGGCATGGTGGTGTGTGCCTGTAGTTCTAGCTACTCAGGAGACTAAGGCAGGAGGACTACTTGAGCCCAGGAGTTTAAGGCTACAGTGAGCTATGATGGCACCACCACACTCCAGCCTGAGTGACATAGTAAGATTCTGTCTGTAAAAATATAAAAATAAAAAAATAGGCTGGGTGCTGTGGCTCACACCTGCAATCCCAGCACTTTGGGAGGCTGAGGCAGGTGGATCACCTGAGGTCAGGAGTTCAAGACAGGCCTGGCAAGCATGGCGAAACCCCGTCTCTACTAAAAATACAAAATTAGCCAGGTGTGGTGGCGGGCACCTGTACTCCCAGCTGCTCAGGAGGCTGAGGCAAGAGAATCACTTGAACCTGGGAGGTGGAGGTTGCAGTGAGCCAAGATCGCACCATTGCACTCCAGCCTGGGAGACAGAGCGAGACTCTATCTCAAAAAATATAAAAATAATAAAAAATGGGCCAGGTGCTGTGGCTCATGCCTGTAATCCCAGTACTTTGGGAGGCTGAGGCAGGTGGATCACCTGAGGTCAGGAGTTCGAGACCGGCCTGGCCAACATGGTGAAACCCTGTCTCTACTAAAAATAAAAAAATTAGCCAGGCGTGTTGGCGCGTGTCTGTAATTCCAGCTACTCGGGAAGCTGAGGCAGGAGAATTGCTTGAACCCGGGAGGCGGAGCTTGCAGTGAGCCGAGTTTGTGCCACTGCATTCCAGCCTGGGGGAAAGAGTGAGACTCTGTCTCCAATAAATAAATAAATAAATAAAATAAAATAAGGATAAAAAGGCCTAAAAATTAGCCCTGAAGCACCTCAAGATTTAGAGGTCAGATGGAGAAGGAGCCAGCCGTGGAGGTTGAGACAGAAAAGACAAAAGAAGAGAGAAAGTTGGTGTGGTGTTGCAAAAGCCAAGATGGGAAAATGTTCCCAGAAGGAAAGAAGGATCAACAACTCCGTGTTGCTGAGAAGTAGAGAAAGATGAAGGCTGAGAGGTGTGCTCTGAATTCTGAAACCGGGAAGTTGCTGTTGACCCTGATGGAGGATGTTGATGGAGCGGTGCTGAGGGCCGCCAGAGCAGTGTGGGCTGAAGGTTGAGTATAGGGCAAGGAGGTGGAGGTCTCAATGCTGGGAGCTTATTTGAGGTTTGTGGTCATGAACTGAAAGTGCAACCTGTAGGTCCAGTTGAGGTTTTTCTTTTTTTTTTTTTTCCAGTAATGTTCGGCTGCTCAGGTGCAGTTATGACTGGTAGTTGGGTTCATTCAGGCTTGAGGATCAGCCAGGCAAGTAAAATGCAGAGAGAGGGGGACAAACAACCCAGTTTGTTGAGGGTGTATGCAGAGAAGGGAGGTAGTAATGGACTATTCTCTAAGCTCGGAAGAGAGGGAAGAGAAAACAGGAGGGAAATGATGGAGAGTGAAAAAGTGGCACACTGAACGGGGTCCTGTTGAGGTTGAAGAGTTGCGTGGTGTGAACACTAAAGCAAGTAAGTTGGAAGGATAAGAAATGGTGGTCAGGGTGGGTGACTGGAAACTGAGAATCAGGGGGTGGTGTGGTTTTGGGTGACAAGACTGTCTCATGGGAACATAGAGAGGCCAGCTGGTGGGAAGGGGAGGAGAGGAAGTCACATGGTGACAAGCGGGGGTACTGGATGGGTCATCCACATGGGTAATTAGCTCCCCAAGGAGGAGGGCTGGCGTAGAAGGAAGAGAAGGGCTGTGAGGCAGGAACCAAAGTTCGTGATGAGTGGGTCTGCAGGTCACAGCACCAAAGGGGAGTAACAAGTGCTGCAGCTGGATGGCATTAACCTCAGATGAGCTAGGGGCTGGCTGGCCGCGGTGGCTCACACCTGTAATCCCCAAAATTTGGGAGGCCAAGAATGGGCAGATCACTTGAGGTCAGAAGTTCGACCAGCCTGGACAACATGGTGAAACCCCGCCTCTACTGAAAATACAAAAATTAGCCGGGCATGGTGGCGCACCTGTCGTTCCAGCTACTTGGGAGGCTGAGGCAGGAGAATCACTTAAAACCGGGAGGCAGAGGTTGTGGTGAGCTGAAATTGTGCCAGCCTGGGCAACAGAGTGAGACTCTGCCTCAAAAATAAATACATACATACATACATACATACATACATACATACATACATACTAAACCAGTTCTCAAACTCCTGGCCTCAAGCCATCTTTTCCGGCTTGACCTCCCAGAGTGTTGGGATTACACTTGTGAGCCACTGCACCTGGGCCTTCACTTTTTTGTTTGTTTGTTTCTGTTTTTTGAAATGGAATCTTGCTCTGTCATCCACGCTAGAGCGCAGTGGCGCGATCTCGGCTCACTGCAACCTCCACCTCCTGAGTTCAAGCAATTCTCCTGGCTCAGCCTCCCAAATAGCTGGGATTACAGACGTGTGCCACCACGCCCAGCTAATTTTTGTATTTTAGTAAAGACGGGGTTTCACCATGTTGCCCAGACTGCTCTCAAACTCCTGACCTCAGGTGATCTGCCCGCCTCGGCCTCCCAAAGTGCTGGGATTACAGGCATGAGCCACCACGCCTGGCCTTTATTTTTATTTATTTATTTTTTTGAGACAGAGTCTTGCTCTGTCAACCAGCTGGAGTGCAGTAGCGTCATCTCGGCTCACTGCAGCCTCTGCCTCCCAGGTTCCAGTAATTCTCCTGCCTCAGCCTCCCAAGTAGCTGGGATTACAGGCACACACCACCACACCCAGCTAATTTTTGTATTTTTAATAGAGATGGGATTTCACCATGTTGGCCAGGCTGGTCTCAAACTCCTGACCTCAGGTGATCCGCCCACCTCGGCCTCCCAAAGTGCTGGGATTACAGGTGTGAGCCACCGCACCCAGCCCTTTCTTTTTGAGACTGAGTCTCACTCTGTCACTGAGGCTGGAGTGTAGTGGCACGATCTCAGCTCACTGCAGCCTCTGCCTCCTGAGTTCAACCAATTATCCTGCCTCAGCCTCCCAAGTAGCTGGGATTACAGTTGCCCACCACAACGCCTGGCTAATGTTTGTATTTTCAGTAGAGAAGGGGTTTCACCATGTTGTCCAGGCTGGTCAAACTTCTGGCCTCAAGTGATCCGCCCATTCTTGGCCTCCCAAATTTTGGGGATTACAGGTGTGAGCCACCGCACCCAGCCAGCCCCTAGCTCGTCTGAGGTTAATGCCATCCAGCTGCAGCACTTGTTGCTCCCCTTTGGTGCTGTGACCTGCAGACCCACTCATCACGAACTTTGGTTCCTGCCTCACAGCCCTTCTCTTCCTTCTACTCCAGCCCTCCTCCTTGGGGACCTAATTACTCACGTGAATGACCCATCCAGTATCCCCGCCTCTCACCACATGACTTCCTCTCCTCCCCTTCCCACCAGCTGGCCTCTCTATGAGACATGGTCTCTCCCATGAGACAGTCTTGTCACCCAAAACCACACCACACCCCGATTCTCAGTTTCCAGTCACCCATCCTGACCATCATTTCTTTTCTTTTTTTCTTTTCTTTTTTTTTTTTAAACGTAGTCTTGCTCTGTTGCCCAGGGTGGAGTGCAGTGATGCAGTGGCCTGATCTTGGCTCACCAGAACCTCCACCTCCCAGGTTTAAGCTATTCTCCTGCCTCAGCCTCCCGAGTAGCTGGAAGTACAGGCATGTGCTGCCACCACACACAGCTAATTTTTATATTTTTAGTAGAGATGGGGTTTCACCATGTTGGCCAGGCTGGTCTCAAACTCCTGACCTCAAGTGATCCACCCACCTCGGCCTCCCAAATTGCTGGGATTACAGGTGTGAGCCACCACACCCGGTTGAGACCCTGTTTCTTTTCTTTTTTGTTGAGATGGAGTCTCGCTTAGTCACTCAGGCTGGAGTGCAATGGCTGGATCTCGGCTCACTGCAACCTCTGCCTCCCAGGTTCTATGATTCTTCTGCCTCAGCCTCCCGAGTAGCTGGGACTACAGGCGCCCGTCACCACAGCCGGCTAATTTTTGTATTTTTAGTACAGACAGTGTTTCACCCTATTGGCCAGGCTGGTCTAGAATTCCTGACCTCAAGTGATCGCCTGCCTCAGTCTCCCACAGTGCCGGGATTATAGGCGTGAGGCACCACGCCTGACCCCATTTTGGTTTAAAGGCCTGCCCTTCACAATCTGGTCTCCAGGGATGCTCTAGCCTCATCCTAATACACTCTACTTCTGACACACTACACTTCTTTCCTTTCTCCAAAAGGTCTTTCCATTTGGTGTTCCAGTAGCTTAAAATACTCTTTTCTGGGCCAGGTGCACTGGCTCATGCCTGTAATCCTAGCCCTTTGGGAGGCCAAGGCCGGGGGTATCATGAGGTCAAGAGATGGAGACCATACTGGCCAACATGGTGAAACCCCGTCTCTACTAAAAATACAAAAATTAGCCGGGCGTGGTGGTGCACGCCTGCTACTCGGGAGGCTCAGGCAGGAGAATCGTTTGAACCCGGGAGGCGGAGGCTGCAGTGAGCTGAGATCACACATTGCACTCCAGCCTGGCCACAGAGCGAGTCTCCATCTCAAAAACAAACACCGCTCTTTTCTGCTAAATGTTTGTGGTTAACATCTACAAATCCATCTTTCAGATCCTTGAAAGAAGCAACTTCCTCCAGAATACCTCTGGCAATCTCTAAACTAATCTTATCTTCCTGTTTCCTGCTTCCAGCTTGTATTACATCTCTTATCCTAGCATTTGTCATGCAGGATTGCAATTGATTATTTTTCTTCTCTGTGTATAAGCTTGTGATGGCAGGACTCTCTTTCATGTCTTTGTTCACAGAGCTTAATATAATGCTATGCAGTAGCACCTAACAAATATCTCTTGAATGAACTCATGAATCCTATAAAATTAATAACAGGGTAATTTTCCCGGATAAGTATAGGACTATGCTTATTAAATTTGGGTATTTGGGTTTGTGTACCTGGCAGAGGGTGTTACCAAATAACGTGCCTCATGTTCTTTTTTTAATATTTTTTTTTGAGTCGGAGTCTCACTGTCGCCCAGGCTGGAGTGCAGTGGCGCAATCTTGGCTCACCGCAAGCTCTGCCTCCCGCGTTCACGCCATTCTCCTGCCTCAGCCTCCCAAGTGGCTGGGACTACAGGTGCCCGCCACCATGCCCGGCTAATTTTTTTGTATTTTTAGTAGAAACGGGGTTTCACTCTGTTAGCCAGGATGGTCTCGATCTCCTGACCTCGTGATCTGCCCGCCTCGGCCTCCCAAAGTGCTGGGATTACAGGTGTGAGTCACCGCACCCAGCCTTTTAAAAATATTTTTATCTAAAATAAAGTTAGTAAAGTTAACAGAGGCTTATTCTGTGTTCTTGACACCACAGAATAAGCCTGTATTGACTTTACTAACTTTTTGTAGACAAAAAAGTAAAAATAATAATAATAATTAAAGGAAAACAGGCCAGGTGTGGTGGCTCAGGCCCGTAATCCCAGCACTTTGGGAGGCCGAGGCAGGCAGATTGCCTGAGCTCAGGACTTGGAGACCAGCCTGGCCAACATGGTGAAACTCTGTCTCTACTACAAATACAAAACATTAGCCAGGCGTGGTGGTGGGCACCTGTAATCCCAGCTACTCGGGAGGCTGAGGCAGAAGAATCGCTTGAACCCGGGAGCCAGGCTCTGTGTCAAAAAAAAAAAAAAAAAGAAGTACATCTCAGGCGCTCATGTGACTAGTGGTTGTGGTACTGAACAGTACATGTTTAGAGCCTCCCAGCCTAATTGTCTGGCTGGCTCAGACATTCTTTTTTTTTCTTTTTTTTTTTTTTTTTTTTTTTTTTTTTTTTTTTTTG
>NC_037684.1:60672601-60676808 GCF_003255815.1 Theropithecus gelada
TTTTTTGAGACGGAGTCTCACTGTGTCTCCCAGGCTGGAGTGCAGTGGCGCGATCTCGGCTCACTGCAAGCTCCGCCCCCCGGGTTCACGCCATTCTCCCGCCTCAGCCTCCCAAGTAGCTGGGACTACAGGCGCCCGCTACCGCGCCCGGCTAGTTTTTTGTATTTTTAGTAGAGACGGGGTTTCACCATGTTAGCCAGGATAGTCTCTTTTTTTTTTTTTTTTTAAGACGGAGTCTGGCTCTGCCATCCAGGCTGGAGTGCAGTGGCATGATCTCAGCTCACTGCAACCTCCGTCTCTCAGGTTCAAGCGATTCTCCTGCCTCAGCCTCCAAAGTAGCTGGGACTACAGGCACACACCAGCACGCCCAGCTAATTTTTGTGTTTTTATTTTTACTTTATTTTATTTTATTTTATTTTATTTTATGTTTTGAGATGGAGTCTCGCTCTGTAGCCCAGGCTGGAGAGCAGTGGCGCAATCTCCAGCTCACTGCACGTTCTGCCTCCCAAGTTCATGCCATTCTCCTGCCTCAGCCTCCTGAGTAGCTGGGACTACAGGCGCCTGCCACCACACCCAGCTAATTTTTTGTATTTTTAGTACAGATGGGGTTTCCACCGTGTTAGCCACGATGGTCTCGATCTCCTGACCTTGTGATCTGCCCGTCTCGGCCTCCCAAAGTGCTGGGATTAGAGGTGTGAGTCACCGCGCCCAGCCCATAATTTTTGTATTTTTAGTAGAGACGGCGTTTCACCATATTGGTAAGGCTGGTCTCGAACTCCTGGCCTCAGTTGATCCACCTGCCTCAGCCTCCCAAAGTGCTACGATTCCAGGTGTGCGCCGCTGCGCCTGGCCTTTTTTTTTTTTTTTTTGAGATGGAGTTTCGCTCTTGTTGCCCAGGCTGGAGTGCAATGGTGGCATCAGGGCTCACTGCAATGTCCGCCTCCCAAGTTCGAGAACAAATTTTTGGTTTTTTATTTATTGCCCAGCACTGGCTGGTGAGAAACAGTACCTGTGCTGAAATTGCCAATTTACCAGTCTTCTTTCCCCAAATGGCAGTGCTGAGACTAAAGGCTGGCTCTGAAATATTGACAGCCTCACTTCCCGCCTGCCAATTCAGTTTTGTCATGTAATAAAACGGGAATACAACCTCACGGGATTACTGGGAAGATTAAATGAGAAAATGCGACAAAGGCTCAGCAGAATACTTGGTAAGTCACAGTTACTCAGAAATTCCCTTCTTGCTTTGTCCTTCAAGGCTTAACATAAATATTGTCTTTTTTTTTTTTTTTTGAAAGACAGGGTATCACTCTGTCACCTAGGCTATAGTACAGTGGCACCATCATAGCTCACTGCAGCCTTGACCTCCTGGGCTCAAACGATCCTCCCACCTCAGCCTCTGGAAGAGCTAGGACTACAGGTATTCCCCATCACACCTGGCTAATTTTTAGATTTTTTTTGTAGTACCAGGGGTCTCATGACACTGCCCAGGCTGATCTTGAACTCCTGGCCTCAAGTGGTCCTTCAGCCTCAGTCTCCCAAGTCTTTGGGATTATAGGCATGAACCACTGAGCATGACCTCACAAATATCATCTTATACATTAAAGTTCTTTAATACCTCACCCCATCTAGAACCTAAATCAGCCCTTTTCATGAACTTTTGCCCATTCTTTTGTTTTGTTTTTTGTTTTTGCTTCTGAGATGGAGTCTCGCTCTTCTTGCCCAGGCTGGAGTGCAATGGCACGATCTCTGGCTCACCGCAACCTCCACCTCCTGGGTTCAAGCGATTCTCCTGCCTCAGCCTTCCAAGCAGCTGGGATTACAGGCCACCACACCCAGCTAATTTTGTATTTTTAGTAGAGATGGGGTTTCTCCATGTTGGTCAGGGTGGTCTCGAACTCCCAACCTCAGGTGTTCTGCCCATCTTGGCCTCCCACAGTGCTGGGATTACAGGCATGAGCCACCGCGCCTGGCTGTTTTTTATTTTTTGTTGTTTTTTGTTTGTTTGTTTGTTTTTTGAGAGGGAGTCTCACTCTGTCACCCAGGCTGGAGTGCAATAGTGAGATCTCGGTTCACTGCAACCCCCACCTCCGAGGTTCGAGCAATTCTCCTGCCTCAGCCTCCCGAGTAGCTGGGACTACAGGTGTGTGCCACCATGCCTGGCTAATTGTTATATTTTTAGTAGAGAGGATTTCCGCATGTTGGCCAGGCTGGTCTCGAACTCCTGAACTCAGGTGATCCACCTGCCTTAGCTCCCCAAAGTGCTGGGATTATAAGCGTGAGCCACCACACCCGCCCTTGCCCATTCTTTACAGGTACGGGGGCGCATGCAAATACACAAGGATAAAGGAACCCGCAGTTTGATGAGTATGAAGAGGCTGTGAGCTGATTCCTTAATGGTTCAAATCCTGAGAGCTGTGCCTTTTGAACGTAACATTTCTTTTTTCATTTTTGTTTTTTTTTTTTAGGCAGAGTCTCACTCTTGTCGCCCAGGCTGCAATGGAACCATCTCAGCTCACTGCAACCTCCGCCTCCCGGGTTCAAGCTATTCTCCTGCCTTAGCCTCCCAAGTAACTGGAATTACAGGTAGCCACCACGCCCAGCTAATTTTTTGTATTTTTAGTAAAGACAGGGTTTCACGATGTTGCCCAGGCTGGTCTTGAACTCCTGACCTCAAGTGATCTGACTGCCTCGGCCTCCCAAAGTGTTGGGATTACAGGTGTGAGCCACCACACCTGGCCAAACTTAACATTTCTAAGCAACAGGTCCTTTTTTTCTTTTTTTGAGACAGGATCTCACTCTGTCACCCAGGCTAGGGTACAATGGCACCATCACAGCTCACTGCAGCCTCAACCTCCCAGGCTCAAGCGATTCTCTCGCCTCATCCTCTCAAAAAGCTGGGACTACAGGTGTGTGCCACCACATCAAGCTATTTTTTTGTTTGTTTTTTTAGAGACAGAGTCTTGCTGTGTTTCTCAGACTGGTCCCAAACTCCTGGGCTTAAGCCATCCTCCTGCCCTGGCCTCTCGAAGTGCTGGGATTACAGCCATGAGCCACTACACCTGGCCATCGAGTCCAATTTTTTGTTTTTGAGACGGAGTCTTGCTCTGTCTCCCAGGCTGGAGTTAAGTGGCACGATCTCGGTTCACTGCAACCTCTGACTCCTGGGTTCAAGTAATTCTCCTGCTTCAGTCTTCTGAGTAACTGGGATCACAGGTGCATACCACCACACCTGGCTAATTTTTTTTTTTTTTTTTTTTTTTAAGACGTAGTCTCACTCTGTCTCCCGGGCTGGAGTGCAGTGGTGCGATCTTGGCTCACCACAATCTCCACCTCCTGGGTTCAAGTGATTCTCCTGCCTCAGCCTCCTGAGTAGCTGGGACTATAGGCGTGCACCACCATGCCCAGCTAATTTTTGTATTTTTTGTATTTTTTATTTTATTTTATTTATTTTTTTTGAGACAGAGTCTCACTCTGTTGCCCAGGTTAGAGTGCAGTGGCGTGATCTCAGCTCACTGCAACCTCCACCTCTCGGGTTAACGTCATTCTCCTGCCTCAGTCTCCCAAGTAGCTGGGACCACAGGCGTCTGCCACCACGCCCAGCTAATGTTTTGTATTTTTAGTAGAGACAGGGTTTCACCATGTTAGCCAGGATGGTCTCCATCTCCTGACCTCATGATCCGCTTGCCTCAGCCTCCCAAAGTGCTGGGATTACAGGTGTAAGCCACCGCACCCAGCCTAATTTTTGTATTTTTAATAGAGATGGGGGGTTCACCATTTTGGCTAGGCTGGTCTCGAACTCTTGACCTTGTGATCCACCTGCCTTGGCCTCCCAAAATGCTGGGATTACAGGCATGAGCCACTGTGCCCGGCCAGGTCCAATTTTTAAAGAATTGCTTTCTGCCAGGTGTGGTGGCTCACAGCACTTTGGGGGGCCGAGGTGGGAAGATCACAAGGTCAAGAGATCAAGACCATCCTGGCCAAACAACATGGTGAAACCCTGTCTCTACTAAAAATACAAAAATTAGCTGGGCGTAGTGGCGCACACCTATAGTCCCACCTATTCAGGAGGCTATGGCAGGAGAATTGCTTGAACCTGGGAGGCAGAGGTTGCAGTGAGCCAAGATCGTGCCATTGCACTCCAGCCCAGGCAACAGAGCAAGACTTCATCTAAAAAAAAAAAAAAAAAAAAAAAAAAAAAAAAAAAAAA
>NC_037684.1:60676908-60920376 GCF_003255815.1 Theropithecus gelada
GGCCAGGCGCAGTGGCTCAAGCCTGTAATCCCAGCACTTTGGGAGGCCGAAACGGGCGGATCACGAGGTCAGGAGATCGAGACCATCCTGGCTAACACGGTGAAACCCCGTCTCTACTAAAAAAATACAAAAAACTAGCCGGGCGTGGTGGCGGGCGCCTGTAGTCCCAGCAACTCGGGAGGCTGAGGCAGGAGAATGCCGTGAACCCGGGAGGCGGAGCTTGCAGTGAGCTGAGATCCGGCCACTGCACTCCAGCCTGGGTGACAGAGTGAGACTCCGTCTCAACAAAAAAAAAAAAAAAAAAAAAAGAATTGCTTTCTTTCCAGAGGAGCAAAAGGAGCTTGTATGTAATGACCCCGTTTTATTCCTGATATGGTTAAAACTTCACTTATTTGCTCCTTCAGACAATCATTTGCTTATTCATTCACTTATTTTCCACACATTCATTCAGCAGGTATGTGCAAATGAGAAAGAGCTGGCAATGACGGGCAATCTTGCAGCATTCAAGACCTAATTCCTGCCCTACATGAAGACATAAAAATCTTGCAATCTTGCCCTTAAGAGGCAGCTATCATTCCTGAAGAAAATCAAAGGCATTTAACCCACTGCCTTAGAGATTCTGATTGAGATAGAAACTGTGCTTTAGTTCTTCGGCACGGCTCATCTTGGATGGTGTTTCCCGCACAGCGCATCGCTCTGAACGGTGCATGTTGAATTGCACAAGAGCAAGCCCGTGACTATTTATCTTTGACAGAGTCCCCATAAACACGCCATGTACCTCCCCAGTCCCCCAAAAAGCATAAGTACATCTGGTTATTCTGTTTGGCTCTACTTTGGAAGTGTGTATTGTTTCTGTTTATGTTTTAGAGATGGGGTCTTGCTCTGTCACCCAAGCTGGAATGCAGTGGTGTGCTTATGGCTCACTGTAACCAACTCCTGGGCACAAGGGATCCTCCCATCTCAGCTTCTCAAATAGCTAGGAATGTGAGTGCACAACACCATGCCTGGATAATTCCTTTTATTTTTGAGACGGAGTCTTGCTCTGTTGCCCAGGCTGGAGTGCAATGGTGTGATCTTGGCTCACTGCAACCTCCGTCTCCTGGGTTCAAGCAATTCTCTGCCTCAGCCCCCCAAATAGCTGGGAATATAGGCGCCTGCCACCAAACTTGGCTAATTTTTTTTGTGTGTGTGTGTGTGTTTTTAGTAGAGACGGAGTTTCACCATCTTGGCCAGGCTGCTCTTGAACTCCTGACCTCGTGATCCACCTGCCTTGGCCTCCCAAAGTGCTGGGAGTATAGGCCAGTCTAGAAGGTGGAGGCTGCAGTGACTTGTGATCATGCCGCTGCACCCCAGCCTGGTTAATACAGCGAGACCCCGTCTCCAAAAAAAAAGAGATAGAGGCCAGGCCCGGTGGCTCACGCCTGTAATCCCAGCACTTTGGGAGGCCAAGGCAGGAGGATCATGAGGTCAGGAGTTCAAGACCAGCCTGACCAATATGGTGAAACCCTGTCTCTACTAAAAATACAGAAATTAGTCAGGCATGTTGGCGCCTGCCTCTAATCCCAGCTACTCAGGAGGCTAAGCCACCTAGTACAGGAGTAAGCCACCACGCCTGGCCATTTTTTTTTTTTTTTTTGAGAAGGAGTCTCGCTCTGGCGCCCAGGCTGGAGTACAATGGCGTGATCTCGGCTCACTGCAACCTCCACCTCTCGGGTTCAAGTGATTCTCATGCCTCAGCCTCCCGAGTAGCTGGGACTCCAGGCAGCTGCCACTATGCCAGGCTAATTTTTGTATTTTTAGTAGAGACGGGGTTTCACCATATTGGCCAGGCTGGTCTTGAACTGACCTTGTGCTGCGCCCGCTGCGGCCTCCCAAAGTGGTGAGATTACAGGAGTGAGCCACCGCGCCCAGCCTCCTTCTTTTTTTTTTTTTTTTTTTTTTTTACAGATGGGGTCTTGCTATGTTGCCCAGGTTGATCTTGAACTCCTGAGCTCAAGCTATCCTCCCACTTTGGCCTCCCAAAGCTCTGGGATTACAGACATAAGTCACCATACCTGGCTTTGGAAATGTGTATGAAAATATAGCCATATCATCAAAGCAATAACATTAATTCTTCCAAAGGAACTGCAGCGGATGACACATGGCCCCAGGCTTACCAAGGAGCCCTGCTGTCAATACCACCCTCTGCAGCTCTCTAAAGGCTACAGCTTTCTCTGGCTGGAGTCGGCTTTGCCAGCATGGTAAGAATTGACGGAGACCTTGTAACATCCTTCCAGTCCCCAGCAATTCCATCTCTTCTTTTTTTTTTTTTTTTTTTTTTTTGAGATGGAGTCTCGCTCTGTCACCCAGGCTGGAGTACAGTGGCATGATCTTGGCTCACTGCAGCCTCCACCTCCCGGGTTCAAGCAATTCTCCTGCCTCAGCCTCCCGAGTAGCTGGAATTAGAGGCAGGCGCCAACATGCCTGACTAATTTCTGTATTTTTAGTAGAGACGGGGTTTCACCATGTTGGTCAGGCTGGTCTTGAACTCCTGACCTCATGATCCTCCTGCCTTGGCCTCCCAAAGTGCTGGGATTACAGGCGTGAGCCACCGGGTCTGGCCTCTATCTCTTTTTTTTTTTTGGAGATGGGGTCTCGCCCTATTAACCAGGCTGGGGTGCAGTGGCATGATCACAACTCACTGCAGCCTCCACCTTCTAGACTCAAGTGATCCTCCCAGGAAGCTGGGATGAGAGGTGCATGCCACCACACCCGGCTAATTTTTGTATTTTTTGTGGAAATAGGGTTTCACCATGTTGCTCACAAGCCCAGGTCTTGAACTCCTGGGCTCAAGTGCCTTGACCTCCCAAAGTGCTAGGATTACAGGTGTGAAATAATTCCTTAATATCATCAAATATTCAGTGTTCAAATATTCCCACTGTCTCATCATCATCGTCATTATTCTCTTTACACTTTGTTTGAATTATGATCTAAAAAAGAGCCATATGTTTTGGTTGGTTAATATGTCTCTCATGTTTCTTTTAATCACGAGGTTCCATCTTCTAAAATCTTTCTTTTTTTCTTGCAATTTATTAAAGAACATTTGTCATGTGTTCCTATACAGTTTCCTAAAATCTGGATTTAAGGCCAAGCACGGTGACGCATGCCTGTGATCCCAGCACTTTAGGAGGCCGAGGTAGGCGGATCACCTGAGGTCAGGAGCTCGACACCAGCCTGACCAACATGGTGAAACCCCGTCTCTACTAAAAATACTAAAAAATTAGCCAGGTGTGGTCGTGGGCGCCTGTAATCCCAGTTACTCTGGAGGCTGATGCAAGAGAATCGCTTGAACCTGGGAGGCGGAGGTTGCAGTGAGCCAAGATCGGGCCACTGCATTCCAGCCTGGGCAATGAGTGAAATTCCATCTCAGAAAACAAACAAACAGATAGAGAAAACAAAATCTGGGTTTTACTGATTGTGTCCTCACGGTATCATTTAACATTCCTATTTTCTGTATTTCGTGTAAAGCAGTAGTCGGATGTAGCAACTTGATCACCTTGGGGTCTCCTGCCTCAGCCTCCCGAGTAGCTGGGACTACAGGCGCCCGCCACCACGCCCGGCTAATTTTTTGTATTTTTTATTTATTTTTTTTTGAGACGGAGTCTCGCTCTGTCGCCCAGGCTGGAGTGCAGTGGCGTGATCTCAGCTCACTACAAGCTCCGCCTCCCGGGTTCACGCCATTCTCCTGCCTCAGCCTCCCTCCCTCCTGCCTCTAGCTGGGACTACAGGCGCCCGCCACCTCACCCGGCTAGTTTTTTTGTATTTTTTAGTAGAGACGGGGTTTCACCGTGTTAGCCAGGATGGTCTTGATCTCCTGACCTCGTGATCCGCCCGTCTCGGCCTCCCAAAGTGCTGGGATTACAGGCTTGAGCCACTGTGCCCGGCCAATTTTTTGTATTTTTAGTAGAGACGGGGTTTCACCGTGTTAATCAGGATGGTCTCGATCTCCTGACCTCGTGATCTGCCTGCCTCGGCCTCCCAGAGTGCTGGGATTACAGGCGTGAGCCACCGCGCCCGCGGCCTCCTAGACTCTTTCATATGCAGTATTGTGAACTTCCATCAACAGGTACAGCATTCTGATTTTTCTTTATTTCCTAGTTTCTTTCTTTTCTTTTTTTTGTTTTGTTTTCTTTGTTTGTTTTGTTTTGAGACAGGGTCTCACTCTGTCACTCTGGCTGGAGTGCTGTGGCAGGAACATAGTTCACTGCAGCCTTGACTGCCCGGGGTTCAAGTGATTCTCTAGCCTCAGTCCCTCAAGTAGCTGGGAGTACAGGCACTTGCCACCACGCCTGGCTAAATTTTGTATTTTTTGTAGAGATGGAGTTTCTCCATGTTGACCAGGCTAGAATAATCTCTAATAGGGCTTATAGTGGATGTTTTTAATATTGTCACCACCCAGCATCTTTCTTTTTTCTTTTTCTTTTTCTTTTTTTTTTTTTTTTTTTTTTTNTCTGGACTTTTTTTTTTTTGAGACGGAGTCTCGCTTGTCGCCCAAGCACAGTCTTGCTGAGATCTCAGCTCACTGCAACCTCTGCCTTCTGGGTTCAAGGGATTCTTTTTTTTTTTTTTCTTTGAGACAGAGTCTTGCTCTGTCACCCAGGCTGGGGTTCAGTGGAGCGATCTCGGCTCACTGCAAGCTCCACCTCCCGGGTTCACACCATTCTCCTGCCTCAGCCTCCCGAGTAGCTGGGACTACAGGCGCCTGCCACCACGCCTGGCTAATTTTTTTTTATTTTTAGTAGAGACAGGGTTTCACTGTGTTAGCCAGGCTGGTTTCTAACTCCTGACCTTGTGATCTGCCCGCCTCGGCCTCCTGGGATTACAGGCATGAGCCACTGCGCCTGGCTGAGTTCAAGGGATTCTTGTGCCTCAATCCCCCAAGTAGCTGGAACTACAAGCATGGGCCATTTCTCCTGGCTAATTTTTGTATTTTTAGTAAGACAGGGTTTGTCCATGTTGGCCAGGCTGGTCTCGAACTCCCGATCTCAGGTGATCTGCACACGTTGGCTAAAGTGCTAGGATTACAGGTGTGAGCCACTGCACCTGGCTGAATTGTTTTCTTAATTTTATTTTCGGATTGTTTATTCTAAGTGTATAGAAATATAATTTATCAGGCCGGGCACAGTGGCTCACACCTGTAATCCCAGCACTTTGGGAGACCAAGGTGGGCGAATCACCTGAGGTCGGGAGTTCGAGATCAGCCTGGCCAACATGGTGAAACCCCATCTCTACTGAAAACACAAAAATTAGCCGGACGTGGTGGTAGAAGCCTGTAATCCCAGTTACTTGGGAGGCTGAGACAGGAGAGTCGCTTGAACCTGGGAGGTAGAGGTTGCAGTGAGCTGAGATCGCGCCATTGCACTCCAGCCTGGGCAACAAGAACAAAACTCTGTCTCAAAAAAAAAAAAAAAAAAATATATATATATATATATATATATAGAGAGAGAGAGAGAGAGAGATAGATAGATAGATAATCTTCATGTATCAATCTTGTATTTGCAACCTTGCTGAATGCACTTATTAGTTCCAACAATCTTTTAGTGGATTCCTTAGGCTTTTCTATATACAGGATTATATTTGCTTCTTCCTTTTCCATCTGGGTACTCTTTTATTTCTTTTTCTGTCCTAATTGCCCTGGCTGGAGCCTCCAGTACACTGGTGAATAGAAGTGGTAGGAGCAGACATCCTTGTCTTGTTCCTGATTTTAGAGAGAAAGTGCTCAGTCTTTCATCATTAAGTATGATGCTGGCTGTGGGGTTTTTATAGGCGCCCTGTATCAGGTTGAAGATGTTCCTTTCTATTCCTAGTTTGAATGTTTTATCATGAGAGGGTGTTGGATTTTTGTCAAATGCTTTTTCTCCATCTATTGAATGATCATGAGATTTTTTTTCTTTTTTCTTTTTCATACAGTCTCGCTCTGTCACGCAGGCTGGAATGCGCTGGTGCAGTCATGGCTCACTGCAACCCCCGCTTCCTGGGCACAAGCGATCCTCCTGTCTCAGCCTCCTGAGGAACTGAAATCACAGGTGCGCCACCATGCCCGGCTTGTTTGTTATTTTATTGATGTGATATACTGCATTTATTGAGTTTCAGATATTAAACCAACCTGGCATCCTATCCCAGGGATAAATCCTTGTTGATCATGGTGTATCATTCTTTTTTGTTTGTTTTTGTTTTTTGAGACAGAGTCTGAGTCTGTTGCCCAGGCTGGAGAGCAGTGGCACGATCTCAGCTCACTGCAGCCTCTGCCTCCTGGGTTCCAGTGATTCTCCCGCCTCAGCCTCCTGAGTAGCTGAGATTACAGGTGCGGGCCACCGTGCCTGGCTAACTTTTTGTATTTTTAGTAGAGATGGGGTTTCGCCATGTTGGCCAGGCTGATCTCAAACTCCTGATCTCATGAGATCCACCCGCTTAGGCCTCCCAAAGTGCTAGCATTATAGGCATGAGACACCATGCCCGGCCTATGGTGTATTATTATTATTATTATTATTATTATTTGAGACAGAGCTTTGCTCTTGTTGCCCAGGCTGGAGTGCAATGGTGCGATCTCGGCTTACTGCAACCTCCGCCTCCTGGGTTCAAGTGATTCTTCTGCCTCAGCTTCCTGAGTAGCTGGGATTACAGGCATGCACCACCACGCCCAGCTAATTTTGTATTTTTAGTAGAGATGGGGTTTCTCCATGTTGGTCAGTCTGGTCTCGAATTCCGGACTTCAGGTGATCCGCCCTTCTCGGCCTCCCAAAGTGCTGGGATTACAGGCGTGAGCCACTGTGTCCAGCTAGGTGTATCATTTTTATAATAATGACATTCTTATTATTGTTTTAAGCCTGTAAATTTTAGGGTAATTTGCTAAGCAGCAATAGACAACTAGCTCAAGCTGCCTGTTATGGGGCCACAGACGTCCTGTTGCTTCCTTAACTCCCAGGTGAGTGTAGTCAAGATGGGGGCAGATGCCTTCTTGGGGGCCTGTTCTCTAGGCTGTGGGGGACTCTTCTTTCCAGTGACTTGTGGTGAGATGGTTTAACCTGGAGCTGGGGCCAGGGACTCCCTCTTCTGTCTGGTGACATGGGTGTTGCAGCTGCAGCCAGGAGCATGTGGAGGCAGAGCTGGGATAGAGCCTGAGTTCGTCCCCTGGGTCTCCAAGTTCTTTCGTTGGTAACGAGGGTTCAGGCTGCAGTTTCAGCTGTGCCCTCCCGTGGTCTTCAGTTATGGTTAGGCACATGGGGGAAACAGATGTTGCCTATTCACCTGAGGGGTCTAGGTTGCCAAGAATTCACCCGAAATAAGGAGAGAGCGAGGTCCTCAGCCTTGGTGGGTGCAAACCTCTGGGGCTGGAGAGCAGAGTGATGTGGTTTGTAGCACGGGCCACCGCGCAGGTTGTCCTCTGCTCCCGCATCCCTCGTCTAAGGAAAGGGCGAGGGGGTGTCGACATGACTACCCTGGATCCCTGCAAGACACTGGCTGCCCCACGACAGATGCCTGTGTGTGCAGAGAGCATCCGGGGGCCATGCATTTGAAAGACTATTCCATGCGAATGCAAGATTTTCTTTTTTTTCTTTCTTTCTTTTTTCTTTCTTTCTCTCTTTTTTTTTTTTTTTTTGAGACACGGTCTCGCTCTGCTGCCCAGGCTGGAATGCAGTGGTGCACGATCTCAGCTCGCTGCAACCTCTGCCTCCCAGGTTCAAGCGATTCTCCCACCTCAGCCTCTTAAGTAGCTGGGATGACAGGCACCTGCCATCACACCTGGCTAGTTTTTGTGTTTTTAGTAGAGACGGGGTTTCACCATGTTGGCCCGGCTGATCTCAAACTTCTGACCTCAAGTGACCTGCCTGCTTTGGCCTTCCAAAGCGCTGGGATTACAGGCGTGAGCCAACACACCCAGCCCATGTTTTGGAATGGGGATACAGTTCTAGCTATTTTACGGATGTAGGCCAGAGCATCCTTTGCCGAGAATCAGAGCCTACTATTACTCCCAGGCTGGTGAGGCTGATGGCCGGAGAAGCTAGATTTATTCACTCATTCACAACACCTGTTTTGTCTTCCTGCTCTGGACAACGCCTGGGCCAGTGGGAGGCAGAAGGTCCTTTCCCTCCAGAGCCTCACTGACCAGTGGAGGAGACAGAAAATCCTAATGATGAGCGGTAAGTGTCATAATAAAGATAAGCCAAGCCAAGAGGCTTAGGCAAGCCTGGTAGCTTCCTGGAGGAGGTGATGCATGGAGTTTGCCCTAGTAGGAGGTGGCATCAACAGGCCCGTGGGGTGGATGTTGAAAGCTCAGAGAGCTGGAGATGGAGGGAGTTTGGAGCATTCTCTTCCTCCTTTTCTTTTCTTTCTTTTTTTTTTTTTTTTTTTTTTGAGACAGAGTCTCGCTCTGTCACGCAGGCTGGAGTGCAGTGGCCGGATCTCAGCTCACTGCAAGCTCCGCCTCCCGGGTTCACGCCATTCTCCTGCCTCGGCCTCCTGAGTAGCTGGGACTACAGCGCCGCCACCTTGTCCGGCAAATTTTTTTTTTTTTTTTTGTATTTTTTAGTAGAGACAGGGTTTCACCGTGTTAGCCAGGATGGTCTCGATCTCCTGACCTCGTGATCCGCCCGTCTCGGCCTCCCATAGTGCTGGGATTACAGGCTTGAGCCACCGCGCCCGGCCTCTTCCTCCTTTTCATCCATCTCTGTCCACTTCCTCTTTCCCTTTCCCTTTCTCTCCTTGCTTCTCTTTTTCCCATCTTCCCTTCAGTTTGCCAGGCCCTGTCATTCCCATCTCTGTTCCCAGTTTGGGCCTATTGCTCACCAAAGCCAGGTCCCTAATAACCGCGGGTCCCTGTATTTATAGATTCCAAAGGAAAGCGGGGATTTTCCACACTGCTGTCAAATGAGACCCCAGGCGAAGAGGGAAACTGGGCCTTTGCAGGCACGAATTCCTGACCTTTCTGGCATAGCTACATCCATGTGGCACCTGCAGGCCTGAGCCGTGGAGCTGTGTGGATAGCACACATCATATGCACATTTTGTTTAGTTTCAAAGCATTATTTTTTATTTCATTTCATTTATTTATTTGGGACAGAATCTGGCTCTGTCACCCAGGCTGGAGTGCAATGGCACGATCTCGGCTCACTGTAACCTCTGCCTCCTGGGTTCAAGTGATTCTTCTGTCTCAGCCTCCTGAGTAGCTGGGATTACAGGCGCCCACCACCACGCCCGACTCATTTTTATATTTTTAGTAGAGGTGGGGTTTCACCATGTTGGCCAGGCTGGTCTCGAACTCATGACCTCAGGTGATCTGCCTGCCTTGGCCTCCCAAAGTGCCGGGATTACAGGCATGAGCCACAGCACCTGGCATATTTTTTTATTTTTATTTCTTCATTTATTTAGAGACAGTGTGTCACTCTGTGCCCCAGGCTGGAGTACGGTGGTGCGATCATGGCTCACTGCAGCCTCAAACTCCCGAGCTTAAGCAATTCTCCCACCTCAGTCTCCTAAGTAGCTGGGACTACAGGCACATGCCATCATGCCTGGTTAATTAAAAATTGTTTTTTGTGTGTGTAGAGACAAGGTCTTGCTATGTTGCCCAGGCTGGTCTCAAACCCTTGGGCTCAAGCGATCCTCCTGCCTCAGCCTCTCAAAAAGCTGGGACGGGAATGAGTCACCATGCCCAGCCAGCATTATTTTTTTCTGGTTATGAAAGTTATACATCAGGCTGGGCACGGTGGCTCACACCTGTAATCCCAGCACTTTGGGAGGCCAAGGCAGGCAGATTACGAGGTCAGGAGTTCGAGACCAGCCTGGCCAACATGGTGAAACCCCGTCTCTACTAAAAATACAAAAATTAGCTGGGCGTGGTGGTGTGTGCCTGTAATCCCAGCTATCCTGGAGGCTGAGGCAGGAGAATTGCTTGAACCCAGGAGGCGGAGGTTGCAGTGAGCCGAGATCACGCCACTGCACTTCAGCCTGGGTGACAGAGCAAGACTCCGTCTTGGGGAAAAAAAAGGTATATATCCCACTGCTTTTTCTTTTCTTATATTATTCCTATGCAAGTGACACACTGCAGAAAAATTAATATACACAGATAAGACAGGGAGGTGGTACCGCAGAAAGGATGGGGCACAGAGTTCAGAGCCACATGCGGCAGTGACGTAGCTTCTTTGTGTTTCAGTTTCCTCACTTAAAAAGTAAGTATAGGCTGGTCATGGTGGCTCATGCCTATAATCTCAGCACTTTGGGAGGCCGAGATGGGAAGATCACTTGAGCCCAGGAGTTTGAGACCAGCCTGGGCAACATGCGGAGGCTCCCTCTCTAAAAAAAATTAAAAAATAAAAAATTAGCCAAACGTGATGGTGCACATCTGTACTCCCAGCTACTCAGGAGGCTGAGGTGGGAGGATCGCTTGAACCTGGGAGGGCAAGGTTGCAGCGAGCTGTGATTGCAACATTGCACTCCAGCGTGGGTGACAGAGAGAGTCCCTGTCTCTGCCTGCCCCCGCCAAAAACTAAGCATAATGATGGTTTTTTTTTTTTTTTTTTTTTTTTTGAGACGGAGACTTGCTCTGTCCCCCAGGCTGGAGTGCAGTGGCATGATCTTGGCTCACTGCAAGCTCCGCCTCTGGGGTTCAAGTGATTCTCATGCCTCAGCCTCCCGAGCAGCTGGGACTACCGGTGCGCACCACCATGCCCAGCTAATTTTTGTATTTTTAGTAGAGACGGGGTTTCACCATATTGCCCAGGCTGGTCTTGAACTCCTGACCTCGTGATCCACCTGCCTTAGCCTCCCAAAGTGCTGGGATTCCAGGCGTGAACCACCGCGCCCAGCCAGCATAATGATCATCACCAATTCACAGGCACTCAGCACAGGGTATGTGCTCTGTTAGTGTTTGGTATTATTATTATTGGCACATAGTGATAGAAAAAAAGAAATAAAGGAAAAAGGTTTACCTATAGTTCTATGAGCCTGAGAGAAGTACACTGTTAAGCCTTTGAGATACAGCCTTCTACACATTTGCTATATGTATATACTTTATAAATATGGTCGGTTCCACAACGTGGTCTAAAATAGGATCATAGCCGGGCGCGGTGGCTCAAGCCTGTAATCCCAGCACTTTGGGAGGCCGAGACGGGCGGATCACGAGGTCAGGAGATCGAGACCATCCTGGTTAACACAGTGAAACCCCGTCTCTACTAAAAATACAAAAAAAACTTAGCCGGGCGAGGTGGCGGGCGCCTATAGTCCCAGCTACTCGGGAGGCTGAGGCAGGAGAATGGCGGGAACCCGGGAGGCGGAGCTTGCAGTGAGCTGAGATCCGGCCACTGCACTCCAGCCTGGGTGACAGAGCGAGACTCCGTCTCAAAAAAAAAAAAAAAAAAATAAAATAAAATAAAATAGGATCATAACTCTCATTTTCCCGATTAATTGTTCATGCTTGTGTACGCCTTATTAAAAAGAAATCCAGGGCCAGGCATGGTGGCTCATGCCTGTAATCCCAGCACTTTGAGAAGTCGAGGCAGGTGGATCGCTTGAGCCCAGGAATTTGAGACCAGCCTAGGCAACATGGTGAGACCCCGTCTCCACAAAAAAATACAAAAATTAGCCCAGTGAGGCACATGCCTGTGGTCCCAGCTACTCAGGAGGCTGAGGTGGGAGGATCACTTGAGCCCAGGAGATCGAGACTGTAGTGAGCTGTGATCACTGCTACTGCACTCCAGCCTGGTCGATAGAGTGAGACCTTGTCTCAAAAAACAAAAACAAAAACAAAAAAAAACCCAAAAAAACCCAAAAAAACCAAACTTTGCGAGCCCACACCATGCCGGGCATAGGTCATGCCTGCTATTTCCCCTCTTGACCACATGGTGTCGCCATTGAAGCCCGGTTGTAACTAGTCCCTAGGACTTGCTTTTGAAATCGTGCTAACCTCAGCGAGGAGGGTTCCAGGCTCGAGATGTCAAGCTTGCTGTTCTCAGGGTTCAGCTGCTCTTTTTGCTGCATACTTTCCACCATCTAGGGTGATTCCTACTCCAGGAGGCCTGGGTCAGGACAGCTTCTGACATCTGCCACCTCCTAGATCCAGAACCTAACATTTTCCCTTCCTCTTTGGAAATCCACACCAGGAGCTCGTTTCAGCCCTGCAAGCATCAAGGCTGGGAGGCGGTTAGCCATCCGCGAAGACATGGTCTGCTTACTCCGTGGCCAATTTCTTTCCTTTTTTTTTGAGACAAGTCTCACTCTTGTCTCCCCAGGCTGGAGTGTGATGGCCCAGTCTTGGCTCACTGCAACCTCTGCCACCCGGGTTCAAGCGATTCTCTTGCCTCAGCCTCCCGAGTAGCTGAGATTACTGGCACCCACCACCACGCCTGGCTAATTTTTGTATTTTTAGTAGAGATGGGGTTTCACCATGTTGGCCAGGCTGATCTCGAACTCCTGACCCTCAGGTGGTCTGCCTGCCTTGGCCTCCCAAAGTGCTGAGATTACCGGTGTGAGCCACCACGCCTGGTCACCCTGTAGCCCCTTTCTTTCCCCTTCCTCCTCAGAGACAGAGGCTGACTCCCCTGGCACCCACCTTCCCAGCTTCTCCTGCAGACATGGCACCGATGTGTGACTCAGCCTGGCCAGTGGGATGTGAGGGAGTGCCAGCAGGGGAATTTCTAGGACAGATTTTCCTCCCTAATAAATACACGTGAACACATTTCAGGATGAATCTACTACCTTCTTATGTGTGAGATGACAAGCCTCAAGATGGAGATTGTGGTAGCCAGCCTGCAAGAAGATCTCCTGGCAGGGCGCGGTGGCTCAGGCTGGTAATCCCAGCACTTTGGGAGGCCAAGGCGGGTGAATCACCTGAGGTCAGGAGTTTGAGACCAGCCTGGCCAACATGGGGAAACCCTGTCTCTACTAAAAATACAAAAATTAGCTGGGTGTGGTGGCAGGCAACTGTAATCCCAGCTACTTTTGGGAGGCTGAGACATGAGAATCACTTGAACCCGGGAGGTGGAGGTTGCAGTGAGCTGAGATTGCACCACTGCATTCCAGCCTGGGCGACAAGAGCAAAACGACATCTCAAAAAAAAAAAAAAAAATGGCTTGAATAAATCTTTTTTTTTGTTTTTTTTGAGACCGAGTCTCGCTCTGCTGCCCAGGCTGGAGTGCAGTCGCGCGATCTCAGCTCACTGCAAGCTCCGCCTCCCGGGTTCACGCCATTCTCCTGCCTCAGCCTCCCGAGTAGCTGGGACTACAGGCGCCCGCCACCACTTCTGGCTCATTTTTTTTTTTTTTTTTTTGTATTTTTAGTAGAGACGGGGTTTCACTGTATTAGCCAGGATGGTCTCGATCTCCTGACCTTGTGATCCACCTGCCTCAGCCTCCCAAAGTGCCGGGATTACAGGCGTGAGCCACCGTGCCTGGCCAGAGTTCTTTAAAAAAAAAAAAAAAAAAAATGCTGGACGCGGTGGCTCAAGCCTATAATCCCAGCACTTTGGGAGGCCGAGACGGGTGGATCACGAGGTCAGGAGATCGAGACCATCCTGGCTAACACGGTGAAACCCCATCTCTACTAAAAAATACAAAAAAATTAGCCAGGCGTGGTGGCGGGTGCCTGTAGTCCCAGCTACTCGGGAGGCTGAGGCAGGAGAATGGCGTGAACCTGGGAGGCGGAGCTTGCAGTGAGCTGAGATCGCACCACTGCACTCCAGTCTGGACAATAGAGTGAGACTCGGCCTCAAAAAAAATTAAAAAAAAAAAGCTCTCCCATGAGCTTTCCCTCCTGGTATTCATGCCCTTCCACGCAGAGGGACAGCAGAGAATATGGGAGCACAGAGCACAGACTGGCTTGTGTGACCAATGGAATGCAGCTGAGTACAGACCTAGGAGTCCAGGTCAGGAAAGATGCAGGCTGGGCACAGTGGCTCACGCCTGTAATCCCAGCACTTTGGGAGACTGAGGCAGGCAGATCACCTGAGATCAGGAGTTTGAGACCAGCCTGGCCAACATGGTGAAACCCTGCCTCTACTAAAAATACAAAAACTGGACCGGGCATGGTGGCTCAAGCCTGTAATCCCAGCACTTTGAGAGGCCGAGACTGGCGGATCACGAGGTCAGGAGATCAAGACCATCCTGGCTAACACGGTGAAACCCCGTCTCTACTAAAAATACAAAAAAAAAATTAGCCGGGCACGGTGGCGGGCGCCTGTAGTCCCAGTTACTCGGGAGGCTGAGGCAGGAGAATGCCATGAACCTGGGAGGCGGAGCTTGCAGTGAGTGGAGATCGCGCCACTGCACTCCAGCCTGGGCGACAGAGCAAGACTCCATCTCAAAAAAAAAAAAAAAAAAAAAAAATACAAAAACTAGCCGGGCATGGTGGCACGCACCTGTAATCCCAGTGACTCAGGAGGCTGAGGTGGGAGAATTGCTTGAACCCGGGAGGTGGAGGTTGCAGTGGGTGGAGATTGTGCCATTGCACTACATCCTGGGTGACAGAGCAAGACTCTATCTCCAAAAAATACATACATACATACATACATAAATACATAAATAAAAATAAAAGATGTTGCAGTTTCTGCCTTGGTCCCTAATGCATTGTTGCCCCTGCAGGAAACTAGCCACCATACTGTGAGGATGCTCAAGCAGTCCTGTGGAAGGACCCATCTAGAGAGGAACCAACAGGCAGCACCAACTTGCCAGCCATGTGAGTGAGGCCCCTTGGAAACAGAGCTCCCAGCCCCAGTCAAGCCTTCAGGGAACTGCAGCCCTTCACTGCAACAAGAGACCCTGAGCCATAGTCCCACGTCTCAGCTGCTCCCAAATCCCTGACCACTAAAAAATACAAGAGATAAATGATTACTGTTGTTGAAAGCCATGAGTTCGGGGGGATTTGTTTTACAGCAATTGATTAGGTAATCAAAGGCCAACACTATAAAGATTTCAGAGAGGACAGATGAAAAACGCTGAGTTTTCTATGATGTCATGGTGCCACCGAGTTAATCAACCCTGAAACTGCCTACTTCTTGACTTGCAGTGTAAGAGAATGAATGAATGTCCTGGTTTGGCTGCTGTTACTTCGGTTGTTACTTGCAGCCAAAAGCATCCTTATTGATTCATCACACAAAAGATGACTCCCTGGGGATTTCTGAAGAGTGATTCCTGGTCGGGCACGGTGACTCACACCTGTAATCCCAGCACTTTGGGAGGCCGAGGCGGGCAGATCATGAGGCCAGGAGATCGAGACCATCCTGGCTAACAGTGAAACCCTGTCTCTACTAAAAATACAAAAAATTAGCCAGGCGAGGTGGTGGGCGCTTGTAGTCCCAGCTATTCGGGAGGCTGAGGCAGAATGGCGTGAACCTGGGAGGTGGAACTTGCAGTGAGCCGAGATCACACCACTGCACTCCGGCCTGGGCAACAGAGTGAGACTCCATCTCAAAAAAAAAAAAAAAAGTGATTCTTGAGTGACTTCCTGTGACCTTCTATTCTCTGTTTTTTTTTTTGAGTAAGGGTCTTGCTCTGTCACTGAGGCTGGAGTGCAGTGATGCAATCACAGCTCACTACAGCCTCAACCTCCTTGGCTCAAGCAATCCTCCTGCCTAAACCTCCTGAGTAGCTGGGACTACAGGCACACCGCCACCATGCCTGCCTAATTTTTTTTTTTTTTTCCAGCAATGGGAGTCTCACTGTGTTGCCCAGGCTGGTCTCAAACTCCTGGGTTCAAACAGTCCTCTCACCGTGGCCTCCCAAACTGTTGGAACTACAGGTGTGAACCACTGTGCCCAGCCTGTCACCTCCTATTCTGTGAGACTGGACATTTCTTTTGTTAAAAAAAGAAGGACATAAATTTAAACTCTGATGGGAGCCCCTCTGGAAGGGTCTCCACTGAAAATCATCTCTCAAATGAGCTCTTTTTTTTTTGAGATGGAGTTTCGCTCTTGTTCCCCAGGTTGGAGTGCAGGGGTGCGATCTTGGCTCACTGCAACCTCTGCCTACTGGGTTCAAGGGATTCTCCTGCCTCAGCCACCCAAGTAGCTGGGATTATAGGCACCACCACCACGCCCGGGTAATTTTTTTGTATTTTTAATAGAGACGGAGCTTCACCATGTTGGCCAGGCTGGTCTTGAATTCCTGACCTCAGGTAATCTGCCCACCCTGGCCTCCCAAGGTGCTGGATTACAGGTGTGAGCCACCACGCCTGGCCTCCAATAAGCTTCTGTATCAGAGTTCATGAGAAAAAGCATCCAAATATGTTATAACTGGCCAAATTCATAAGTTTTTCTTTTATTTATTTTTGTTATTTTTACCTGAATGGAATTAGCCTGGACATGAATTTTGTAGGCTCTTGTTTATTTTTACCATCAAATTCTGAATGCCTTTCAGATCAACATAGACTAACATCATGTACAGGGCTGTCTGTTGCCCCGTTGTAGGGAGGTACCATACTTTATTTACTAATTTAATTTTTATTTTTTTGAGACGGAGTTTCACTCTTATTGCCCAGGCTAGAGTGCAATGGCAGGATCTCAGCTCACTGCAACCTCCGCCTCCCAGGTTCAAGCGATTCTCCTGCCTCAGCCTTCCGAATAGCTGGGATTACAGGTGCGTGCCACCACGCCTGGCTAATTTTGTAGTTTTAGTAGAGTCAGGGTTTCTCAGTGTTGGTCAGTCTGGTCTCGAACTCCCGACCTCAGGTGATCCGCCCACCTCGGCCTCCCAAAGTGCTGGGATTACAGGCGTGAGCCACTGCGCCCGGCCTGGAGGTACCATAATTTATTTAACCAGCCCCTGAAGCTGGGAATCTAGGATGTTGCCACTGTTTTGATATTATAATAACCATATCTACTTTTTTTAAATTGTGGTAAAATAATATAGAATTTACAATTTAGCCCTTTTTTTTTTGTTTTGAAACAGAGTCTCACTCTTAACCGGAGAGCAGTCACACGATCTCGGCTCACTGCAACCTCCACCTCCCGGGTTCAAGCGATTCTCCTGCCTCAGCCTGCCGAGTTGCTGGGATTATAGGTGCGTGCTGCCATGCCCAGCTAATGTTTGTATTTTTAGTAGAGACGAGATTTCTTTTTTTTTTTTTGAGACAGAGTCTCGCTCTGTGGCCCAGGCTGGAGTGCAGTGGGCGGATCTCAGCTCACTGCAAGCTCCGCCCCCCGGGTTTACGCCATTCTCCTGCCTCAGCCTCCCGACTAGCTGGGACTACAGGCGCCCGCCACCTCGCCCGGCTAGTTTTTTGTGTTTTTTTAGTAGAGACGGGGTTTCACCGTGTTAGCCAGGATGGTCTTGATCTCCTGACCTCGTGATCCGCCCGTTTCGGCCTCCCAAAGTGCTGGGATTACAGGCGTGAGCCACTGCACCCGGCCTCAATTTAACCATGTTTAAGTGTACAGCTTAGAGGCGTTAAATGCACTCACATTGTTGTGCAACCATCACCACTCTCCATCTCTGAAACTTTTTCATCATCCCCAACTGAAACTCTGTACCCATTAAGCAATAACCCCATTTCTCACTCGCCCCCATTCAGTCCCTCCTAACCTCTATTCTACTTTTGATCTCTATAAATTCACGTATTCTAGTCCAGGCACCGTGGCTCTCATCTATAATCCCAGTACCTTGAGAGGCCTGAAGTGGGCAGATGGCTTGAGCTCACGAGTTTGAGACCAGTCTCGGCACCATGGCGAAACCCTGTCTACAAAAAATGCAAAAAATTAGCCAGTATGGTGCTGTGCGCCTGTAGTCCCAGCTACTCGGGAGGCTGAGGTGGGAGGACGGATTGAGCCTGGGAGAAAGAGATTGCAATGAGCTGAGATTTTGCCACTGCTCTCCAGCCTGGGTGACAGAGCCAGACCTTGTCATTCATGAATGAATGAATGAATGAATGAATAAATAAATAAAAGGCCAGACATGGTGGCTCATGCCTGTAATCCAGCACTTTCGGAGGCCAAGGTAGGCAGATCACCTGAGGTCAGAAGTTCTTGACCAGCTTGGCCAACATGGCAAAACCCCGTCTCTACTAAAAAATGCAAAAAGTAGCTGAGCGTGGGGGCACGTGCCTGTAGTCCCAGCTACTCGGGAGGCTGAGGCAGGAGAATCGCTTGAACCTGGGAGGTGGAGGTTGCAGTGAGCTGAGATCGTGCCACTACACTCCAGCCTGGGCAACAGAGCGAGACTGTCTCAAAAATAAATAAATAAAATAAAATAAAATTAAAATAATTAATTTAAAAATTCATTTATTCTATAAATCTCATATAAGTAGAATCATGCAATCAATATTTGTCTTTTGCATCTGGGTAATTTCACTTAGCATAATGTCTTTGTGTTTTTTTTTTTTTTTTTTTTGAGACAGAGTCTTGCTCTGTCGCCCAGGCTCAAGTACAGTGGCGTGATCATAGCTCACTGCAGCCTCGAACTCCTGGCCTCAAGCCATCCTCCCAGCTCAGCCTCCCCAGTGGCTGGGATTACAGGTGTGAGCCACCACACCCAGAGAGTTGGATATATTCTAATGCTGCTCTCCTGGTTAACATCCAGCCTCCCTGGCTTGCCCAACTCCTAGGAGTTCTGGCCCCACGAACCCCTCCCTGGTCCCTGATGGCCACCACAGGGTCTCTTTCTTGTTGGATAAAGGTGAGGGCTGGACCCTGGAAAGGTCCTGTTTGGGGCAGCAGCTGCTGGGTGGGGGCTGCCTCGGTCCTCACTGTTGTGTGGTTTACATGAGTGTGTGTGAGTGAGGGTGTGGGTGCTTGTGTGCCCACTTCCTTCTCACGCACTCATACTTGTGGATGTAGCTCTGCCCACTACTCTTTGACTCTCAGGGCAGGGGCTGAGAACAAAGTTTCAGCCACGTGCGCTAGGGAAAACCCCATCGTATTTAACACTCACACTTCCTCAATACCAAGCATATTTCTGGCACTTTTCAAACATCATCGTATTCAAGCCACAACAATCCCATGCAGTGTGTACTATTTTAATACCCATTTTATTTGTTTTATATTTATTTATTTTCGAGACAGGGTCTTACTCTGTCGCCCAGGCTGGAGTCCAGTGGGTACAATCACAGCTCACTGCAGTCTTGATCTCCCGGGCTCAGGTGATCCTGGAATTACAGGCATGCGCCACCATCCTTGGCTAATTTTTGTATTTGTATTTTTATTTAAACTTATTTTTTAGTAGAGATGGGGTTTCACCATGTTGGTAAGGCTGGTTTGGAACTCCTGACCTCAGGTGATCCACCTGCCTCAGCCTTCCAAAGTGCTGGGATTACAGGCATGAGCCACTGCGCCTGGCCTTAATTTTTGTATTTTCAGTAGGTTTCGCCATGTTGCCCAGGCTGGTCTCCAACTCCTGAACTCAAGCAATCTGCCTGCCCTGGCCTCCCAAAGTAATGGGATGACATTCACGAGCCACCGCATCTGGCCATCCCCATTTTGTAGGTGAGAAAATTGTGACAGGGAGAGGTTGGGTGATCTGCCTGAGATCCTATGGCCAGCGAGCAGTGAGTCTAGCCGCAGAGTACAGGATCTGAAGCAGGATGCGAGACCGCCTGCATGTGCGCATGTTGGTTGGTGATCTTGAACTTCCCTTCCTTCTACCAACTGCAGACCCCATGCGGGGGGTCACCAAGACGGTATGTGGCTGAACCAGGCACTGGAGGCCAAGGACCTCGTCATCATCACCACCACCATAGTAACACTCCACACTCAGTGCTTGTCACATGTCAAGCTCTATGTTGGAAACATTATGTGCATCTGTTGGTTCCTCCTCACACTTAATCCCTGAAACACTGTCATATTATTCTTTTTTTTTTTTTTTGAGATTGACTGAGTCTTGCTCTTGTCGCCCAAGCTGGAGTGCAATGGCACAATCTGTGCTCACTGCAACTTTCGCCTCCTGGGTTCAAGTGATTTTCCTGCCTCAGCCTCCTGCGTAGCTGGGATTACAGGCACCCACCACCATGCCTGGCCAATTTTTTGTATTTTTGGGAGAGACGGAGTTTCACCATGTTGGCCAGACTGGTTTCAAATTCCTGACCTCGAGTGATCTGCCTGCCTCGGCCTCCCAAAGTGCTGGGATTACAGGCGTGAGCCACCATGCCCAACCCATCTTATTATTCTCTATCACAAATGAGAACACTAGTTGGGCGCAGTGGCTCATGCCTTAATCTCAGCACTTTGGGAGGCCGAGGCAGGCGGATCACCTGAAGTCAGAAATTCGAGACCAGCCTGGTCAGCATGGCAAAAATCTGTCTCTACTAAAAATACAAAAAATTATCCGGGCATGGTGGCTCATGCCCGTAATCCCAGCATTTTGGGAGGGCGAGGCAGGTGGATCACTTGAAGTCAGGAATTTGAGACCAGCCTGGTCAGCATGGCAAAAGTCTGTCTCTACTAAAAATACAAAAAATTATCTGGGCATGGTGGCTCATGCCTGTAGTCCCAGCTATTCGGGAGGCTGAGGCAGGAGAATGGCTTGAACCCAGGAGGTGGAGGTTGCAGTGAGCTGAGATTGCACCGTTGCTCTCCAGCCCGGGGTGACTCTGTCTCTAAACAAGAAAACAAATGAGAACTCGGAGGCTCAGCGACGTTAGAGACTTACCTGAGGCGCACAACTAGAAAGTAGAAAAATTTGATTTTGAATCCAGGCTGGTCAGACTGTAAAACTCACACTCCTGCCATGTTGCCAGGCTGGTTTTTTCTTTGTTTGCTTTAACTTTATTTATTTTTTTTAAGAAATAGGATCTTGTTATGTTGCCCAGGTTGTTCTTAAACTCCTCGGCTCAAGCAATCTTCTTACCTCAGCTTCTCAAGCAGCTGAAACAACAGGCACGTGCCATCAAGCCAAGCTTCTTTAACGTTTTCTTAAAAAATTGAGGTAATTACATTACTTAGAGTTGTAAACATTTTAAAGGATATAATTCAGTGGCATTTAGTACATTCAGAGTGTTGTGACACCGTCATCTCTATCTAGTTTTGAAACATTTTCATCGCTCTCCAAGGGGCCTCTGTTTCCATTAAGCATTTTCCTCTCCTCTTAGCTCCTGGGAACCATTTACTTTCTGTTTCTGTAAATAATACCTATGCAGGATATTTTATATAAATGGAATCATACAATATGTGGCCTTTTGTGTCTGGTGTCTTTCACTTGGTATAATGTTTTCTTTTTTTTTTTTTTCCAAGACGGAGTCTCACTCTGTCGCCCAGGCTGGAGTGCAGTGGCACAATCTCGGGTCACTGCAACTTCCACCTCCCGGGTTCAAGTGATTCTCCTGCCTCAGCCTCCTGAGTAGCTGGGATTACAAGTGTGGTGCCACCACACCCGGCTTATTTTTGTATTTTTAGTAGAGACGGGGGTCTCACCGTGTTGACCAGCCTGGTCTCGAACTCCTGACCTCAGATGATCCGCCTGCCTCGGCCTCCCAAAGTGCTGGGATTACAGGTGTGAGCCACCACGCCCAGCCAGAATAATGTTTTTAAGGTCCATTCATGTTGTAGCATGAATCAGTACTTCCTTCCTCTTTATGAGGGGATACTATTCCATTGTACGATTATGCCACATTTTCTTGACCCATTTATCAGATTAAATAGGTTTCCATCGTTTAAGCCGTCTCCACCTTTTGGCTGTTAAGAACAGTGCTGCTGTCAACATTTGTGTACAAGTATTTGTTTGAGTCTTTGTTTCATTTTCTTTCTTTCTTTCTTTCTTTCTTTTTTTTTGAGACAAAGTGACAAAGTTGCTCTGTTGCCCAAGCTAGAGTACAGTGGCCCAATCTTGGCTCACTGCAACCTGTGCCTCCAGGGTTCAAACAATTTTCATGCCTCAGCCTCCCCAGTAGCTGAGACTACAGGTGCGCGCCACCACGCCTGGCTAAGTTTTTTGGATTTTTTAGTAGAGACGGGATTTCACCATGTTGGTCAGGTTGATTTCGAACCTTGACCTCAAGCAATCCGCCTGCCTCGGCCTCCCAAAGTGCTGGGATTAGAGGCCCAGCAAAGTCTTTGTTTTCAATTCTTTTTTTTGTTTTGTTTTTTGAGACGGAGTCTCACTCTGTCGTCCAGGCTGGAGTGCAGTGGTGCAATCTAGGCTCACTGCAATCTCTGCCACCTGGGTTCAAGTGATTCTCCTGTCTCAGCCTCCCGAGTAGCTGGGACTACAGGCGCCCGCCACCACGCCTGGCTAATTTTTTTTGTAATTTTAGTAGAGACGGGGTTTCACTATCTTGGCCAGGCTGGTCTTGAACTCCCGACTTCGTGATCCACCTGCCTTGGCCTCCCAAAGTGCTGGGATTACAGGTGTGAGCCACCGCGCCCGGCCTGTTTTCAGTGTTTTTGGATATATACCTAGGATTGGAATTGCAGGGCCATATGGTAATTTTATGTTTAACCTTTGGAGGAACTGCCAAACTGTGTTCCACTGGGGCTGCCTTATTTCACATTCCCAGCAATGCATGAGGCTTTCAATCTCTCCACCAACATTTGTTATTTCCTCTCTCTCTCTCTTTAAAATTATAGCCATCTTAGTGGGTATGAACTGATATCTTATGGTGGCTTCAATCTACATTTTCCTAATGACTTGTAATGTTGAAGGTTTTTTTTTGTTTTTTTCCAAGATGGAGTCTCGCTCTGTCACCCAGGCTGAAGTGCAGTGGCACGATCTCAGCTCACTGCAACCTCCTCCTCCTGGGTTCAAGAAGCCTCCTAAGTAGTTGGGATTACAGGCACATGCCACCACGCCCAGCTAATTTTTGTATTTTTAGTAGATATGGAGTTTCTTTTTTTTTTTTTTTTTTTAGAGGCAAAGTCTGGCTCTGTCGCCCAGGCTGGAGTGCAGTGGCGTGATCTCGGCTCACTGCAACCTCCGCCTTCCAGGTTCACACCATTCTCCTGCCTCAGCCTCTCGAGTAGCTGGGACTACAGGTGCCCACCACCATGCCCGGGTAATTTTTTGTATTTTTAGTAGAAACAGGGTTTCTCCATGTTTGCCAGGATGGTCTCGATCTTCTGACCTTGTGATCCACCGGCCTTGGCCTCCCAAAGTGCTGGGATTACAGGCATGAGCCACTGCACTCGGCCATGGAGTTTCACTATGTTGGCCAGGCTGGTCTCGAACTCCTGACCTTGTGATCCGCCCACCCGAGCCTCCTAAAGTGCGGTGATTACAGGCGTGAGCTACTGTGCCTGGCCTGAACATCTTTTTATGTGCTTGTTGGTCATCTGTATATCTTCAGATAAATGTCTGTTCAACTCCTTGCCCCATTTTTGTTCCCCTGATGTATTTTTTTTTTTTTTTTTTTTTTTTTTTTTTTTTTTTTTTTTTTTTTTTGAGACGGAGTCTCGCTCTGCCGCCCAGGCTGGAGTGCAGTGGCCAGATCTCGGCTCACTGCAAGCTCCGCCTCCCGGGTTTACGCCATTCTCCTGCCTCAGCCTCCCGAGTAGCGGGGACTACAGGCGCCCGCCACCTCGCCCAGCTAGTTTTTTGTATTTTTTAGTAGAGACAGGGTTTCACCGTGTCAGCCAGGATGGTCTCGATCTCCTGACCTCGTGATCCGCCCGTCTCGGCCTCCCAAAGTGCTGGGATTACAGGCTTGAGCCACCGCGCCCGGCCCCCCTGATGTATTTTTTTCAGTGGTGGAGTCTTGCTCTGTTGTCCAAGCTGGAGAGCAGTGGCACGATCATAGCTCACTGTGGCCTCAACCTCCCAGGCTCAAGTGATCCTCCCACCTCAGCCTCCAGAGTAGCTGGGACTACAAGTCGATGCCACTATGCCTGGCTCTTCACCCATTTTTAAATTGGTTTTGTCATTTTATGCTTTAACTTTTTGTTTAGACATAATTTATAACTTATAGAAAGTTTATCATATAGTACAAAGAAACCCTTATAATCTTTACCCAGATTCATCTATTATTAGTATTTGCCCCATTTGCTTTCTTACTATACGTGTCTAATATTTTTTCCTGAACCGTTTGAGAATGAGGGGCATACATCATGCCCCGTGCCCCTAGATACTTCAGATAAGGATATTTACTTATTTACTTACATAACCGTAGTTCACAGACGTTGATATGCTATGTTTTCCTGATCCAATTTTATCAATTGATCCAGTACAGGAGCGAGGCTGGGATCCTGTGCTACCCTTAATTGTCTTATTGTCTTGTCTCTTTTGTCTCCTTCAATCCAAAACAGTCCCTCTTTCCTTCCTTCCTTCCTTCCTTCCTTCCTTCCTTCCTTCCTTCCTTCCTTCCTTCCTTCCTTCCTTCCTTCTTTCTTTTTATTTATTTCTTTCTTCTTTCCTCTTTTTTTTGGACGGAGTTTTGCTCTTATTGACCAGGCTGGAGTGTAATGGCACAATCTTGGCTCACCACAACCTCCGCCGACTGGATTCGAGTGATTCTCCTGCCTCAGCCTCCTAAGTAGCTGGAATTACAGGCAGGTAACACCATGAACAGTTAATTTTGTATTTTTAATAGAGACGGGGTTTCTCCACGTTGGTCAGGCTGGTCTTGAACTCCCGACCTCAGGTGATCCACCCGCCTCGGCTTCCCAAAGTGCTGGGATAACAGGCATGAGCCACCACGCCCGGCTCCCTCAGTCTTCCTTAGTCTTTCGTGACTCTGACGTTTTCGAATATACAGTCCCTTTAAATAAATAGTGTTTCTCAATTTGGGCTCGTCTGATGTTTTTTCATTTTAAAAATTAAAAAAAAAATTTGTTTTTGAGACGGGGTCTTGCTTCGTCACCCAGCCTGGAGTGCAGTGGTGTGAACATGGGTCACTGCAGCCTCGACTTCCCAGGCTAAGATGATCATTCCTGCCGCAGCCTCCCAAGTAACTGGGACCATAGATGCACGCCACCACACCCAGCTTTTTTTTTTTTTAAATTATTTATTTATTTTTGGGTATTTTTGTAGCAATGGGGTTTCGCCATGTTGCCTAGGCTGGTCACAAACTTCTGGGCTCGGATGATCCTCCTGCCTTGGCCTCCCAGTGTTAGGATTACAGGCGTGGGCCCGGCTGATGTCTTCTCATGATGAGATTCCGGCTGTGCCTTCCTGGCTGGAATGCTGCATAGATGATGCCGTGGCATGCGAAGACCTTCTCACGACACCCTCCTGCCTCTCACAGGTGATTTATTATAACCCCTCGGTCAAGATGTCTGATTCCTCTACTGTATAGTTACTCTTTTTCCTCTTGTTACTAATAAGCAATCTATCAAGAGACGCTTTGTGACCGTGCCGACGCCCTGCCCCTCACTGAGGACTTCCCAGCCCCAACTGATGAGTTCTGCTCATAGACTGTCTTCTTGTAGGCAGCCTCCTCTGCTACGTTTGTTTCTCCGGGAACGACCTTAGATCCTGGGTAGGTGCTCGCCTTGCCTGGCAGTCAAGTGCAGTGCTGCTGTCTTGGCCGATGCCTAGCCTTCCTCCTTTGCCCGGGCTTCAAGGCATTGGTTCACAGTCCCGTATGGGCAGCCAGACCATCTCACAGCGAGCAGCCCTCTGGGAGGTTCGTCTCATTTCCTGCCCTGGAAGCTTTGCTTCCTCACTGCAGCCACTGAAGCTGCAGCCTGGATCGAGGGGACCACACAGTTGTCCAGTCCCCCAGGGTAGGGGTGCCAGGAGCCCTTCTCCTCCGCAGCAGGTCTCGGAGGCTGATGATGGGGAAATCGCACTGGTGAGACTGCCGTGGGCTCTGGGGGAACCTGCGATAAGATGCCCAACAGTTAAGGCAGCTGCTTTGAGGTTTGGAGCCTGAGAACCCACAGGAAGTGACTTGGTGCTGAGCTGCTGTTGCTTCGTCCTGGTGCCGGTCTCAGGCCAGGAGCTGCAGGCTGGCATGGCTGGGGGCATGTCAGCAGAGTACCCTGAGCCTGGGCCAGGAGGGCCACAGGGCCAGTCCCCAGGGCCAGGCAGGCAGTGTCCCCCTCCCACCACGCCCGCCCCCTGGAGCCTGCCCCGGTGGAGGGCCTACGTGGCTGCTGCCGTGCTCTGCTACATCAACCTTCTGAACTACATGAACTGGTTCATCATCGCAGGTGAGGAGGGGACGGCCACCCTGGGCAGCACCAGCAGTTCTGCCCGCCAGCCAGGGGCTGCAGATCCATGGTGGTCTTCCAGCCATCATCCATCTTTCTGTTCCCGGCCCTGTCTCTGGTGTTCTCCCCTCTAGAGGTGGTTTTCAGGTCTGCCCGAATCGGGGAGGACCAACTGACATTCCTAATCCAGCCTCAGTTAAAGATGGGGCACAGGCTGGGCATGGTGGCTCCCACTTGTAATTCCAGCACTTTGGGAGGCTGAGGCAGGAAGATTGCTTGAGCCCAGGAGTTTGAGACCAACCTAGTCAACATAGTGAGGCTCTGTCTCTCTTTTTTTTTTTCAGACAGAGTCTCGCTCTGTCGTCCAGGCTGGAGTACAGTGGCGCAATCTCAGCTCACTGCAACCTCTGCCTCCCGGGTTCAAGTGATTCTCCTGCCTCAGCTTCCTGAGTCGCTGGGACTACAGGCATGCACCACCATGTCTTGTTAATTTTTGTATTTTGAATAGAGGAGTAGAGACAGGGTTTTACCATGTTAGTTAGGCTGGTCTTGAACTCCTGACATCAGGTGATCCGCCTGCCTCGGCCTCCCAAAGTGCTGGGATTACAGGCGTGAGCCACTGCACCCGGCCTTTTTTTTTTTTTCTTGAGATGGAGTCTCGCTCTGTCGCCCAGGCTGGAGTGCGGTGGCATGATCTTGGCTCACTGCAAACTCTGCCTCCCGGGTTCAAGAGATTCCTATTTCAGCCTCCCGAGTAGCTGGGACTACAGGCGCACACCAGCATGCCAGGCTAGTTTTTGTATTTTTAGTAGAGATGGGGTTTTGCCATGTATGCCAGGCTGTCTCAAAGTCCAGACCTCAGGTGATCCGCTCATCTCAGCCTCCCAAAGTGCAGGGATTACAGGCGTGAGCCACCGCACCCGGCCAAGACTCTGTCTCTATTTAAAAAATTAAAACTATTTTAGGACTGGATGCAGTGGCTCACGCCTGTAATCCCAGCACTGTGGGTGGCCAAAGCAGGCAGATCACTTGAGGTGAGGAGTTCGTGACCAGCCTGGGCAACATGTTGAATCCCCGTCTCTACTAAAACTATAAAAATTAGCCGAGTGTGGTAGTGGGCGCCTGTAATCTCAGCTACTGTGGAGGCTGAGGTAGAGAATTGATTGAACCCGGGAGATGGATGTTGCAGTGAGCCAAGATTCCACCATTGCACACCAGTCTGGGCGACAGAGCAAGACTCTGTCTCAAAAAAAAAAAAAAAAAAAAATATATATATATATATATATATATTTAAAAATTAAGAGAGGACACAGTGGGGGTGGAGCCAGAGGCATAATGAGGGGTGGGTTGGTGAGGATAGCAGGGAGGACTTCCAGGCAGAGACCACGAGGTTCTGGGTGGAGGACAGGGTAGCCTGGCCCAGACAAGAATAGCTCCTGCTGGCTGCGTTTCTAGGACAACAGACTGCTCGCAAACCTTGCACATTCTGCCTTCCTTCTTGCAGGCCTCAGGGCTCAGCCTGCTTCTGTCTTCTGTCGCTCATTCACTCACTCACTCACTCACTCACTCATTCATTCATTCAAGACTGATCAGGGGCTGGGCACGGTGGCTCACACCTGTAATCCCAGCACTTTGGGAGGCTGAGGTGGGTGGATCACCTGAGGTTAGGAGTTTGAGACCAGCCTGGGCGACATAGTGAAACCTTGTCTCTGCTAAAAACACAAAAATTAGCCAGGTGTGGTGGCGGGTGCCTGTAATCACAGTTACTTGGGAGGCTGAGGCAGGAGAGTCGCTTGAACGAGGGAGGTGGAGGTTGCAGTGAGCTGAGATCGCGTCATTGCACTCCAGCCTGGGCGACAGAACGAGACTCCATCTCAAACAACAACAACAACAATAACAGCAACTGATTGAGACTCCACTTGCTCTTCTTGTCATTCATTCATCCATTCATTCATTCACTCATTCATTCATTCAAGACTGACTGAGCACTAACTGTGAGTAGGACCCCTGGTGGCTCCTGGGGACCCAGGGAGGAAAACGGACTTGTAGTTCCTGAACTCAGGAACGACCATCTTATGGGGCAGAGATAGAGGCTGGTTGATGGCAGTCCTGCGAGGCAGAGAGGTGCGGCCAGACAAGGGGGAGGCACAGGCCGGGCTGGGAGCTCAGGAGGGTGCCTGCAGCTGCTAGGCATCTCTGAGACCTGGGCATTGATCTGTCAGTTACCAGCTCAGCATGCCAGAGAGTGGCTGTGGAATCATGAAACTCTAGGGGCTGCAGAGCCATCCCCAGACCTGGTCATTGTCTTTGAGGAGCTCAGAGGTCAGAAGCTTCTCCTCCTCATTTGAGGTCAGGAGTTCGAGACCAACCTGGGCAACATAGAAAAACCTTGTCTCTACAAAAAATTTTAAAAGTTAGCCAGGGACAGTGACAGCTGAAGACAGTGATGTCTCCAGCCTCTTGGGAGGATTGCTTGAGGCTGAAGCAGGAGGATTGCTTGAGGCTGAAGCAGGAGGATTGCTTGAGGCTGAATTCAGCAGGAGGATTACTTGAGACTGAAGCAGGAGGATTACTTGAGGCTGAATTCAGCAGGAGGATTGCTTGAGGCTGCAGTGAGCAGTGATCGTACCACTGCACTGTAGCCTGAGTGACAGAGCAAGATCTTATCTTAAACCCCTAAAGACAAAAAGCAAAACAAAATACACTAAACAAACAAACAACCCCGAAGGGGTGTATGGGGTGAGATCAGAGCTTCTCGGGTGCCAGACTGGGAGCTTGGACTTTCTGCCGTGGGCAATGGGGAGCCATATCATTGGATTTGAGGCCCTGATGGAGGCAAAATGATCCAGGGAGTCAGTTCAGAGGCTGCTGTAGTGGATCAGGCCAAAGCTGAGGAGGCTTGAGTTGGCGTGTGGGCCAAGGGCACGCGAAGGCGGGAAGGAGCAAGAGGCAGATGAGAGCCAGGAATCACCAGTGCGGAGCTCCCAGAACCCGGGAGCCTGGGGACCCGCTCTCTCTGCCGCTAGCCCTGGGGGCCCCTGGCTGGGCCCTAAGACCCTGAGTCTTGCCTGCCCAGGTCCCTTCCCCATTAGCACTTCCTCTGTATGTGCAAAAAAGGGGGCTGTGATTACTATGGGGACAGAGACCTGGAGAAGTGAAACCATGCTGAGCGTCTGGAAACTGGTGGGGGCAAACAGCTAAAATGTTCTTGCAGGAAACAGCTCTTATGGGGCCAGGGTGGTAGGTTACAGGTAAAAGCAAGGCTGGGTGCACACTTGCCCCTGGGTCACCCCTAGAGCACTATGGGGCTGGGAGGAGCCCAGGAGGAGATAAAACAAGGGGATGAGTCCTCATTCCTGAAAATGGAAGATGGGTACGATTTAGAGCATTTTTGTTTAGCTATTTATTTTGCTTACCTGTGTTGTCTACTTTTTTTCTTTCCAAAGACTGTCTTCTTTGTGTATTTAAAATAATATAAAGGGGACTTTGAGAGGCCATGGCAGGTGGATCACCTGAGGTCAGGAGTTCGAGACCAGCCTGGCCAACATGGTGAAACCCTGTCTCTACTAAAAATATAAAAATTAGCTGGGCATGGTGGCGTGTGCCTGTAATCCCAGCTACTTGGGAGGCTAAGGCAGGAGAATCACTTGAACCCAAGAGGCAGAGGTTGGAATTAGCCGAGATTGCGCCATTGTATTCCAGCCTGGGCGACACAGCGAGACTCCATCTCAAAAAAACAACAGGCTGGGCGCAGTGGCTCACACCTGTAATCCCAGCACTCTGGGAGGCCAAGGCGGGTGTGCCATCAGAGGTCAGGAGTTCGAGACCAGTCTGGCCAACATGGTGAAACCCTGTCTCTACTAAAAATACAAAAATTAGCCGGGCATGGTGGCAGATGCCTGTAATCCCGGCTACTTGGGAGGCTGAGGCAGGAGAATCGCCTGAACCCAGGAGGTGGAGGTTGCAGTGAGCAGAGATTGCATCATTGCATTCCAGCCTGGATGAAAGAGTGAGACTCTGTCTCAAAAAAACACAAAAAAACAAAAAACAAACAAAAAAACCCAAACAACAACAAATGAAATATTAAAGGAGGAAAAAGACATGCCGGTTTGTATGCTAGGTTGCGGTGGCAACTGGGGACAAATTAAATGTCTAAACAAAGATTTATTTCTTTTTTTTATTTTTGGAGACAGAGTCTCCAAAATATTTTTAGTATTTTTAGAGTATTTTAGTAGAGTATTTAGTAGAGTATTTTTAGTAGAGACGGGGTTTCACCATGTTAGCCATGATGGTCTCGATCTCCTGACCTTGTGATCTTCCAGCCTCGGCCTCCCAACATGCTGGGATTACAGGCGTGAGCCACCGTGCCCGGCCCTCAACAAAGATTTCTTGCTTTGCTCCTCTGATTCCTTGATCTTTATGTGCCTGGGGCAGGTCTTGGAGGTGCGCACGCAGGACTTTCTTGGGTGTTTCTGCGGGGACCCACTTGGGGGCTTCCGCTCCCCTTCTGTGGTTCTGGGTGTGTGGACAGGCTGCCTCTGGCTGAGATTTGAGCCCCAGCTCCCCCAGCTTCAGACGGGCAACCTTGGGCTGCTGGAGCCTCTGTTTCCTCATCTGTAGAATGGGGGCAATGAGAGTCCCCTCCTTTTAGGATGACAGCTGCAAGTGTACAGCTCAGGGCCTGGCCCTCAGTCACCTCCTGATTCATGAAAGTGATGGTTGTTGCTCTTCATAATAACGACAGGGCCAGAGCCGCATGGCTCACGTGAGCAGGTGCTGCAGACCCGGACCCTTTCTGAGACACCACCAAGAGGCTATCAGGAAACAGACCCTGGTGTCTGGGAGACCCACGTTCTCTCTCTGCATTAGGCTGGGCGCCCACTGCGGTGCCTCTGGAAGAACCTGCTTGTGTGTGCGCATGCGTGCAAGCCGGGACACGTTCATCTTTGTATGTACATGTTCATCAATGCATATCCGGTGTTTGCACGAGCAAGGCCGCTGTGCTGCACAGCTCTAGGGACTTCTGTTTACACAGTGGCCTAAGTAAAGGGCTGTGCGCTGCGCAGCAACAGGGAGCTGTGCCCCTCTGACCGCAGTGCGGATGGCAGCCCTAAGCCTGTGCATACGCAGGTGGGTCTCTGGGTGTGTCTTTATGGGTACATCTCACTGCACATGTGTCTGTGTGTCTGTGTGTATGAGGCTGGGTGTACATGTCTGTGAGTGTGAGTTCCTGTGCGTGTGTATATTTGTGCCTCTGCAGGTGTGTTGCTCTGGAAATGCCTGTTTGTATCTATTTATATCTGTGTTCCCACATGAAGAGGAGGGAAGGAGCTGTGTGGCTGTGTGCTTGTATGTCGACGTGTGTATGTGAATGTCTGTGCCTTTGGGATGCTTGTTTCTTTCTTTCTTTCTTTCTTTTTTTTTTTTTTTTTTTTTTTTGAGATGGAGCTTCGCTCTTGTTGCCCAGGCTGGAGTGCAGTGGTGCAATCTCAGCTCACGGCAACCTCCGCCTCCCGGGTTCAAGCGATTCTCCTGCCTCAGCCTCCCAAGTAGCTGGGATTACAGGCACTGGCCACCACGTCTGTCTAATTTTTTGTATTTTTAGTAGAGACGGGATCTCACCATATTGACCATGGCTGGTCTCGAACTCCTGACCTCAGGTGATCTGTCCGCCTTGGCCTTCCAAAGTGCTGGGATTACAAGCGTGAGCCACCGTGCCCGGCCAAGGGATGCTTGTTTCTTTGAGTGTTTGAAATGTACATGTTTCTCTGTGTGTCTGTTGTTGTGTGTGTGGTTGTGCACGTGTGGGAGACGGGGGAGAGAACAGTGGGCTTCGGTGCCATGCCTTCCGCTGTGCTGTGGTCCTGTGTCAAACCTGGAGCAGCTGCCTTCAGAGGCCAGGAGTGTGACTTCCCATTTCCTGAGCACCGTCCCTCTGTCCACAGGAGTGCTGCTGGACGTACAGGAGGTTTTTCAAATCAGTGACAGCCATGCTGGTTTGCTTCAGACTGGTAAGGAGGAACCCTGGCTCTGGAGCTGGGTCCTGGGTTCCTGCTGGGGTGGGCTCTTTCTGTGGGTCATGTTCCGTGCCCAGCTCCAGCCCCACTGGGTCCCCTGGCACAGAGGGTGGGTGCGGCGTGGGCCTGAGGGACAGTGTAGGCAGGAGCGGGAGAGAGCCCAGGCTGGAACAGCCGTGGTAGTTTGAGTGTAGGGTGCTGCAGGAGAGCAGAGGGAGGTGGGGCTGGGAGAGGCCTCCGAGCCTCAGCTCCTGGCTGTGGAGCTAGTCATTCCTTCCCTTCGTATTGCTGAGGCTCAACTGTGCACCAGAGGCTTGCTGGGGTTTGAGAAATCTTCATGTGTGCTTTCCTCTCACAGACCTGAAAAATCTGACTACTGGGACACACGAAGTCAAACAGACAGACACAGACACAGACACATCCCCCCGCGTGGGCTCAGATGGACTCTGGACCCACAGAGAGCCTAACACCCAGCAGCAGGGAGCAGCCACACGTCCCATCACAACATCAGAGTGCTTGGGGTCATGAGGCATTAGCTTTTCCCTTGTGGGTGCCTGGATGGTGACACACATTCACACATGTGCATATCCACACTCCCACATGGGCACACATGTGGTCACAACACGTGATACACCTGTGCACACACCCAGCCTGTAATCAGTAGGCACTGAGGGTCCTTCTCCCAGTCCATCATCTCAGGGCTTTAGAACATGACTCTCAAACTGGGGTACAGGGATCTCTGGGGATACACAGTAACTTTCCAGGGGCTACATGAACACGGAGAGTTTTTTTTTTTTTTTTTTTTTTTTTTTTTTTTTTGAGACGGAGTCTCGCGCTGTGTCACCCAGGCTGGAGTGCAGTGGCGCGATCTCGGCTCACTGCAAGCTCCGCCTCCCAGGTTCACGCCATTCTCCTGCCTCAGCCTCCGAGTAGCTGGGACTACAGGCGCCCGCCACCACGCCCGGCTAGTTTTTTGTATTTTTAGTAGAGACGGGGTTTCACCATGTTAGCCAGGATGGTCTCGATCTCCTGACCTCGTGATCCACCCGCCTCGGCCTCCCAAAGTGCTGGGATTACAGGCTTGAGCCACCGCGCCCGGCCGAACACGGAGAGTTTTAAGAGACTGATTTATTTCTAGATCCTCAAGCCTGTATGTTTTTTTCCTAAAATGACCTGCCTGCCGGGGAGCCTGTGGTCGGCCTGTGGTTCTCCTTCCTCTTCTTCCGTTGTACAATTCCCTGGCTACGGCAGTAAGCAGAGAGGGACCCCTCTCCGCATCCTGGATGTGCTGTTCCTGGGTGTAAAAACCTCCGGGGCATCAAACAGAGGCCCCTGCGTGGATGTTTGGCTTCTGCTGGGGGGACCTTGGGAGCAAAGCAGAGAGCATCAGGAGAAACATGCTGGGGAGATTTGCCCCAGGCCACAAGCCCAGGCAAGGAGCCAAGCCTTATCTAGCTGTCCCTGTGTGCAATGTCTACTATTTATCTACGAATTAGAATTCAAAGTGAGATAATGGTCTCAGGGATGCATGTCAACACATTTGTTTCAATGAAAAAAATGAAGCCAACATTTTTCTTTTTTTTTTTTTGAGACAGAGTTTTGTTCTTGTTGCCCAGGCTAGAGTGCAATGGCACGATCTCGGCTCACTGCAACCTCCACCTCCCAGGTTCAAGCAATTCTCCTGCCTCAGCCTCCCGAGTAGCTGGGATTACAGGTGTGCACCACCATGTTGGCCAGGCTGGTCTCGAATTCCCGACCTCAGGTGATCCGCCCATCTCAGCCTCCCAAAGTGCTGGGATTATAGGCGTGAGGCACCACGCCGGGCAACATTTTTCTTATAATCAATTTGATTGTCTAACTGCTTTGGCAAAAGAGGACGGGCGTTATGACTTGGATTCTACTGCAGACATTCCCCGTAAACTGAATAAACTCGACCCTGTAGTTCCAAGAGTTTGGATGAAAATACAGTTAAAAAAAATACACAACAATGCTGGAAGTCCCATCCTTGGCAACGATTCAAACTCGGGATAAGAACATTTTAATATTAGCTGAAAATATGCGGAAGGGTACGTAGTTCTAGAAACTTCTTTAAAAATGAGGTGAGAGCCAGGTGTGGTGGCTCACGCCTGTCATGCCAGCTCTTAGGGAGGCAGAGGCGGGAGAATAGCTTGAGCCCAGGAGTTCAAGACCTGCTTGGGCAATATAGTGAGACTTCCTTCTCCACAAAAAGGAAAAAAAAAAAAAAAAAGAGTTACGTGAGCAAGAGTTAGAAGACCATGGCTTTAGAACATGCATCATTTCCAATTGCCCCTTAGTCTTGCGGCCAAGAGGCGGCAACTGATGCTGATCTGCCAGCCATATCTGTAGCCAAAGTGAGATACCCACAACCTCCTCGATTAAATAGATAATGGTGGTTTAGTCAACATTTCCCTTCACTCGTTCTTTTTTTTTTTTTTTTTTGAGACGAAGTTTCACTCTTATTGACCAGGTTGGAGTGCACAATCTTGGTTCACTGCAACCTCTGCCTCCCGGGTTCAGGTGACTCTCCTGCCTCAGCCTCCTGAGTAGCTGGGATTGCAGGTGCCCGCCACCATACCCGGCTAATTTTTGTAGTTTTAGTAGAGATGGGGGTCTCACCATGGTGGCCAGGTTGGTTTTGAACTCTTGACCTCAGGTGATCTGCCAGTCTCGGCCTCCCAGATTGTTGAGATTACAGGCGTGAGCCACCATGCTGGCCCTTCACTGGTTCTACCATAGTGGTCAGGATTATTACTATAAGGCCTGGGCCACGGAGGGCGAAGTGTGTGTGTGTGTGTGTGTGTGTGTGTGTGTGTGTATTTGGGAGTAGGTGAAGAGAAGGGTCATCTTTGCAGAAACAGCTCAAAAACTTCACGGAAAGGACAGTGGGCTTGGAGGCCTGATGACCAGGCTGATCTCTGGTGGCCTCAGGTGAGGTCTCTTTACCTTTTCGGGTTGCCATGCTGTGGCCCTAGACCCAGCCTGCTGTTTGTCCACAGGGCTGCTAAGAAGAGGAAACTGATGACTGAGGGAGAGGGTGGTGAAGAGATAGAGGGATTGGGTCAGGTGCAGTGGCTCATGCCGGTAATCCCAGCACTTTGGGAGGCCAAGGTGGGTGGATCACCTGAGGTTGGGAGTTTGAGACCAGCCTGACCAACGTGGTGAAACCCTGTCTCTACTAAAAATACAAAGATTAGCCAGGTGTGGTGGCAGGTGCCTGTAATCTTGCTACTTGGGAGACTGAGACAAGAGAATCACTTGAACCCAGAAGGTGGAGGTTGCAGTGAACTGAGATCGTGCCACTGCACTTCAGACTGGGCCACAGAATGAGACTCTGTCTCAAAAAATCAATAAAAAGAGAGAGTGGTGGAAGGTGAGAAGAGGCAGTGGTCAGGCTCCTTTCACCCACCCATGGGATAGAGAGGCTACTGGAGTGAGTTAATTAATTAATCACATTTAAAACTAACACTGACTTGGCCCTTACCACGTGCCAGGCACTATTCTAAGTGCTTTAAATATCAACTCATTTAATCTTCACAACAATCCCATGAGGCAAGTTTTACTATTATGTCCATTTTACAGCTGATGAAACTGAGGCTCAGAGAAGTTAGGAGACTTGCTGAAGCTGGGATTCGAATCCAGGAAGTGTGCCTCCAGAGTCTGTCTTTTAACTCTGGGAGCATTCATTTCATCCACTATGTCAAAGAAATGATTTGAATTTGGAGATGTTGGAAATGAAGAGTGTCTGCTTTCCCCTTGGGAAGGGCATCTGCAGAGTCAGTCACAGAGCGTCTGCAGGTTTAAGGCACTTAAAACAGCCTGCAAGTGATCCCTGCATGTGAGGAATATGGGGAAAAATAGATTTATTTATTGTTTGTCGTTTGTTGCTGTTTTGAGACAGAGTCTCGCTCTGTCACACAGGCTGGAGTGCAGTGGCACAATCTTGGCTCACTGCCACCTCCGCCTCCAGGGTTCAAGCAATTCTCCTCCCTCAGCCTCCCTAGTAGCTGGGATTATAGGCGTGCAACCACCACACCTGGCTAATTTCTGTATTTTTAGTAAAGATGGGGTTTCACCATGTTGGCAAGGCTGGTCTCGAACTCCTGACCTCAGGTGATCCACCCGCCTTGGCCTCCCAAAGTGCTGGGATTACAGGTGTGAGCCACCGCGCCTGGCTGGGAAATAGTTTTATAACTTTTGGATAAAGAAGATATTCATAAACAAGATGTGAAACAACTCTTGCCCTTCTAGAAGGTTAATAAACTTGACAACGTCAAAGCTAAACACTTCTGTATGATGATGATTGAAATTATGCAATCAGTAATAATAATAGATAACATTTGTTGGATGTTTACATGAAGCTATGCAGATAACTTTTATGTGCTTTATTTTACTTAATCCTCTCAGTAACCAAACAAGGGAACAGCACTGTTGATGAAAGGGGAACAAAAGAGTTAAGGAATCTGCCCAAGGTCACATAGCTAGAAAGTGGCGAGCCAGGATTTAAACCCAGCCAACTTAGTCCCAGAAGTTACGCTTTTAATTCTTAAAACAAACATAGAACTATGTTCTATGGGAACTTATTTCCAAAACATATGAACAAACAACAGCCCAGTAGAAAAATGGAAAGTGGGCCGGGCGCAGTGGCCCATGCCTGTAACCCCAGCACTTTAGGAGGCCGAGGTGGATGGATCCCTTGTGCCCAGGAGTTTGAGACCAGCCTGGGCAAGATGGTGAAACCCCATCTCTACAAAAACTATAAAAATTAGCCAGGTGTGGTGGTACGTGCCTGTAGTCTCAACTACTCTGGAGGCTGAGGTGGGAGGATGGCTTGAGGCCGGGAGGCAGAGGCTGCAGTGAGCCGAGATTGAACCACTGCACTCCAGCCTGGGTGACAGAGTGAGACTTTGTCTCAAAAAATAAAATAAAAGTATAAATGCAGCTGTGTCCAGGGAACATTTTACCTACGTAGGAGAACCAACTCTTTCCTGGCTTCCTGGAATCATCACTAGTTCACAGCGAATGTGCTTATTCTTTCTTTTTTTTTTTTCCTTTTTTTGAGACCAAGCCTTGCTCTGTCGCCCAGGCTGGAGTGCAGTGGCGTGATCTCGGCTCACTGCAACCTCTGCCTCCCGGGTTCAAGCGATTCTCATACCTCAGCCTCCCGAGTAGCTGGGATTACCAGCGCCCACCATCAGGCCTGGCTAATTTTTTTGTATTTTTTTTTTTAGTAGAGACGGAGTTTCACTATGTTGCCCAGGCTGGTCTTGAACTCCTGAGCTCAGGCAATCTGCCTGCCTCAGCCAACTAAAGTGCTGGGATTACAGGCGTGAGCCACTGCGCCCAGCCCAGTGTGCTCATTCTAAATCGTCCTCATCTGCTGCTCAGAGCAGGCCCAGGCTGACTTCCCTCTTTCCCTGCTCCCTGTTGCCCCAGCAGGTGCATGAATGAAAAATCAGGCCTGTCCCCGTATCCAGGCTCACAGGGGTCACGTGTTTTTGTAAAGCCGGGAAACTGGCATCTGCTCCATGCCTGACGCTCCACATTCACTTCCCATCTCACCTTCGCCATCCTGGGAGGGGATGGTGACTACTCCAGTGTTGGGGTGACACTCAGAGCAAGCGGCAGAGCTGCGCTTTGGGTTTGGGGCTGGGTCCAGGCCTCCACACTCTGGGCTGGGGTTGTATGTTGGCCATGCACCGTGAGGTTCACCTTATCTTTTCTTCCTCCTACCCTGGACCCGCTGCCAAGATGCCAGCTTGTGGCTTCTGAGTCAGGCTCCTTCCCTCCCCAGGCCTGCTGGGCCGTCTGCCCTGCCACGGTCGTGGGGGGATCCAGGCTGCCCCTGTGTGTCTCCTCCAGTCTTCATCGGCTGCCTGCTGCTGTCTGCACCTGTGTTTGGCTACCTGGGCGACCGATACAGCCGCAAGACCACCATGAGCTTCGGGATCTTGCTCTGGTCAGGAGCTGGTCTCTCTAGCTCCTTCATCTCTCCCCGGGTAGGTGTCCATGCCTCTGCCCAGTCCCCTGAGGCCCCTTCCCCACCTGCTTCCTCCCTGATCCAGCCCCATCAGAGCTGCATGGGGACAATTCTGCTCCATTCCCGGCTGTGACTGGATCAGGGATTGCACTGAGGGCTGGGAGAGGAGGTGAGGGCCCAGTCTCCAGCCTGAGCTGCGCAGGGCAGAGCTGGCGGACTTTTTTTTTTTTTTTTGAGACACAATTTCGCTCTTGTGCCCAGGCTGGAGTGCAATGGTGCAATCTCGGCTCGCTGCAAACTCTGACTCCCAAGTTCAAGCGATTCTCCTGTCTCAGCCTCCAGAGCAGCTGGGATACCAGGCACGTGCCACCACCCCCAGCTAATTTTTGTATTTTTTAGTAGAGACAGGGTTTTGCCGTGTGGGCCAGGCTGGTCTCGAACTCCCGACCTCAGGTGATCCGCCCACCTTGGCCTCCCAAAGTGCTGGGATTACTTGCATGAGCCACCGTGCCTGGCCGACCCAGTGGACTTTCTTAACAGGAGACCTGTTCTCTCCTACCTCTCACTGCCGCACCAGCTTCATTTCTGCCTGACTCTGCAGGGGGTGGAACTGGGGGTAACAGCTGCTGTCTTGGGGAACTGGCCTGGTTAGCAATGGTGGGACCCAGGAGAAGGGCTCCCCTGGGCAGGGGGGTAGGCGGTGGCTTCAGGGGACACATATGTGACTTTGGGAACCTGGAGTGGAGAGGTGTCCATAGCCCCGATCCCCTCTCCCTACTCTGGGGTCCTGTGTCATGAGGTCCCCTTGGCTCTTCCAACAAACCCTCGGGTCCCTGGCCCTCTGGGTGATTTCTGGAACTCACGTGGTCTTGTGCCTGCTCGCCCAGTATTCTTGGCTCTTCTTCCTGTCCCGGGGCGTCGTGGGCACTGGCTCAGCCAGCTACGCCACCATCGCGCCCACCGTCCTGGGCGACCTCTTCGTGAGGGATGAGCGCACCCGCGTGCTGGCCGTCTTCTACATCTTTATCCCTGTTGGAAGGTTGGTATTACCCATGGGTCCACTTTCCCAGGTGGTAAACTGAGGCCCAAAGGAGTCAGAACAGGGGGTGGGCATGGGTAGAAGAGGTCAAACCAGGAGGACTGCAATTTGAGTCCCAATGCTACCCCTTCCTCACCACATGAGTCTACCTCTCCGAGCCTCAGTTTACTCATCTGTCAACGGGGTCAGTGGCGCCAGCTGATGGGCTGGGGGAGGAATAGAGGTGATGAGGATGCGCCCTGCAGATTCGTACAGTTGGCAGTGTGGCCCGCCCAGGGAGGGGCCGGCCCTGGGAGGCGAGGTGAGGAAGCGTGTTAGGGCCAGGCCCTGCACCCCACAGCAGGCTAGGCCAGAGCAGGATTTGCAGTCAGGACCCTGGCCTCTGACCCAGATTTCCTGAACTTGCCTGACTCAAGCAGGGCCCAGCCTTGGGCAGGAGGGTGGAGGGTATGGGTTTCCATAGGTGGGGAGAGTGGCGCTGGGGGTGAGCCAGGAGCCAGAGGTCACTGGTGACTTGACCAAGGGCAGCGGCCATCTGGGCCTCACGTGGCTTACTTTCTTCAGTGAAATAGCTCTAAGCCTGCAGACAGCCAGCTCCCTGGGGCACAGGGGAGCACCCTGGGTCAGGCTGGCAGTGGGGTCTGCCTTCCGCCTCCCTCCCTTCACAGCCCATCGCCCTTGACCCTCTGTTGCAGTGGTCTGGGTTACGTGCTGGGGTCGGCTGTGACGACGCTGACTGGGAACTGGCGCTGGGCCCTCCGAGTGAGTCCAGCTTCCTTTTCTTCCCTCTGCTTTCCCTCTGGACCGGCAGGGACTTTCCAGCCTTGGGTGACCTTAGCCACTTGGCGTAGCACCCGGCGCCATTGTGGGGGCGGGGGGTGGTCAGGCATTGGCAGCTTTGGACATTTGGGGCCCCACAGGGAGCGTGGGCTGGGGAGGTGGTGGCCCTAGGCTCAAAAGCTGGCTGCTTAGTTTACCAGCTGTGTGATCTCAAGCAGGTCACCTTCTTCAGAGCCTCAGTTTGCCTGTCGGTAAAGTGGGGGTAGTAAATGCTACCTAAGGCATCTTGAGGATCAGTGAGACGAGAGATGGAAGTTCCAAGCCGCAGGGTCAGGGCATAGAGTAGGCCCTGGAGGACTGGCAGCTAGGCTCGCTCAGCAGTTGGGCTGGATGCTGAGGAAGATGCCGGGCAGGCCCCGCTGGGCTGCGGCCTTGTGATTCCAACATGGGTTCGGAGCGGGACCATTCCGAAGAGGAAGGAGCTCCATAGTGGAGGGTGCTGAGCTCAGCCCTGGGAGTGCAGCTTGGTGGGAGTGCAGCTTGGTGGGAGTGCAGGCTGCACGCAGACCTCTACGGAGCCAGCCAGTGCCGGGGAGCTGGCGTGTGAAGCGCTGAAGCTAGATTTGGAATCTCGGGAGTGGGGTGGGCTTCAAGGAGGCAGGTCTGACCTGGCTTGAATAAGCCTTCTCATGGCCTGAGCTGTTTGCAGGCTGCCCCAAGGTGGGTAGTGAGATCCCCGTCCTTGGGGTTTGAGCAGAGGGGCCGCTAGGAGAGGATGCCAGGGCAGGGCTATGTGGCAGATGGAGGCCTGGGCCAGGGAAAGGTCGGCTCTAGGGGCAGCAGGTACTCGGGAGGCAGGGCCAGTGTAGTGAGGGTCCCTGTTCTCAACCATCTCAGGTCCATTGACCCCAAAAGAGTGGTGTCTGTACTGGAAAGATGGGAATTACACGAAGTCCCAAAGAGACTCCACTGCCTGGAGAGGCTGCAGTGGTGAGGGCTGAGAAACAGTGGTACATCCCGCTCTGTGGATACCAGCGCCCTGAAAAACAAGTCACCCCACCACTCCCAGGGCTTGGACCCCAGAGGTCAGACACTGGCTGGTACTGTGACCAGTTGCCCCCGGGGTTTCTTGGGCTGTGATAATACGCGGCCCTGAGCTTCCTGGGCCCTCCTGTCCCCAGATCATGCCCTGCCTGGAGGCCGTGGCCTTGATCCTGCTTATCCTGCTGGTTCCAGACCCACCCCGGGGAGCTGCTGAGACGCAGGGGGAGGGGGCCGCGGGAGGCTCCAGGAGCAGCTGGTGTGAGGACGTCAGATACCTGGGGAAAAAGTGAGTGTCACTGCTATCCCCTGCAAGGCACGGAAAAACCCCTTTGTCTGCCCCAGCCTCACTGACCCCCTCTCTCCACCTCCAGGGAGCCCTCCCTTGTTGTCCTAATGTTCACAGCCCTCCTCTTCCTCTGAGATCCCACTTACCAACTGAAGTGCCCCTCCCTCCCTTAGGGCTCAGCCTCCACCACCTTGCCATGTGACAGAAATATGGACAGGGAGGGAGGGAGATGGCGTGAGCCCCAGCCTTGCCTCTGCCGCTGCCCTGCCCATAAGTGGCCCTGGCACTCAGAGCCTCACTGTCCTTATTTATTCAATGGACGGAATTCTCCAGCCTTGTCCCCTTCTCTGGGTTGCTTGGGGGATGCTGGGAGTTCATCACTCACCTCTCCAAGCCTCATGGCGTGCGTGATCCTCTGTGCCAGCCATGCTGGGGGAGGCAGGCAGGAGTCAACTGCTGGTCCCAGGCCTCACGATTCACTGCAAGGCAGGACATGGACAGGACCCACTTCTGTCACTGAGCTGTGAAACGGGCCAGGAGGACTCAGAGGAAGATGGGGCAGGCAGGGACGGCTTCCTGGAGAATGTGATGCTGGATGGGGAACCCTCAGGATGGGGAGATTTGGTCCTGCAGAGAGGAGGGAGGGAGGAGGAGCCAAGGTACATGGGTTGGGGGGTCTCCGAAACATAGGGGAGGCTGGAGCTCAGGGTGCTGCCAGGAAGGATCTGGAGGCTGGAGCTTGGGGTAACCTGAGTGTCTTCTTCGGAGCCTCAGTTTGCCTATCTGTAAAGAGGGGTTAGCAATTGCTACCTATGGAATCTTGAAGGTAATGAGACAAGATGGAACAGTTCCCAGAGTGCCCAGGAGTGGGGAGGAGTGGACAGGCCCCTTCAGCCCCAGCCCTCTCCCGACTCCAGCTGGGGCCCCTTGTCTTGCAGCTGGAGTTTTGTGTGGTCCACCCTCGGAGTGACCGCCATGGCCTTTGTGACTGGAGCCCTGGGGTTCTGGGCCCCCAAGTTTCTGCTCGAGGCGCGCGTGGTTCACGGGCTGCAGCCTCCCTGCTTCCAGGAGCCATGCAGCAACCCTGACAGGTGAGGGCGTCCGGGGGCACTGGGCACCTTGCCCAGCTTGGGGGCTCTTGCTGAGGAAGTTCTGAGCTCCAAAATTCAGTGTCATGAGGTGGGGCACGTGGTGCTGTGTGAAGACAGTGAGGCTCGGGACCCAGATGGCAGCCAGAGGCCTGGCTCGGGCTCTGGCTGAGCCTCTGCCACTCTGGGTGGCCATGGCCAGCTCCCTTGTCCTCTCTGGGCTGAATTCCCCATCTCTCCACTCTTGGGGCCGCTGTGGGCTCCAGAAGGCACTGGCGGGAGACGGGCGTGAGGCTTCTGTGGGGCTGTGGGATGAGAGGAGCCCCACCGTTCAGAGGGGCCTGTAGCATCTTCTGTGAGGGCATCCCATTTTACAGATGGCAAACTGGGGCCCGGGAGGCCTCGTCGCTTCGCTAGTTTTGGGATTTCATGTGTGTGAGAAGGCTGCTGGGAGGGGAGGCACGGGCACTCTGCCCTCAGGGCACGCCCTCTCCCGCTTCCTGCCTGGCTGTCTGCTGCCCGGCTGGGCTCCACTTCTGTTCCTATCACCTTCGACCCTGTACACCAAGAGCTCCAGTGACTGCTTGATGCTGAGTCAGGGACATCCTTCAGTTCTCCCTTCCTTCTCTCCTCCTCCTCCCCGAACCCTTAACCCCGGCCTCCCCACTGCCTCCAGCGGCTGCTCTTCCACCTCCGTGCAGTCCCCTCCTCCGCTCTGACCCTGTCCTGCTGGGTCCTGGGGGCTCCTGGGGATGCTGTCCTCTTCCCTGGAGCCCCATCCTCCCCCAGGGTTTTGGCGACACTCGTCCTCTGCTGATTGCACCTGCGCCTACCTTCTCCTTCCCTCCTCCTCCTCCTCCTCCTTCCTTTGCTCTTCTCTTCTCTTCTTTTCTCTCTTCTCTTCTCCTCTTCTTTTCTCTCTTCTCTTCTCCTCTCCTCTCTTTTCTCTTCTCTCCTTCTTTCTCTCTTTCTTTCTCTGTCCCTCCCTCCCCCTCTCCTCTCCTTCCTCTCTCTCTCTCCCTCCCTCCTTCCCTTCCTCCCTTCCTTCTCTTCTTTCTTTTTTGAGTCAAGGTGTCACTCTGTCACCAGGCTGGAGTGCAATGGTACAAACAGTTTGCTGCAGCCTCGACTTCCCAGGCTTAAGCAATCCTCCCACCTCAGCCTCCCAAGTAGCTGGGACCACAGGCACACACCACCGTGCCTGGTAATTTTTTTTTTTTGAGACAGAGTTTCATTCTTGTTGCCCAGGCTAGAGTGCAATGGCACAATCTTGGCTGACTGTAATCTCTACCTCCTGGGTTCAAGTTGTTCTCCTGCCTCAGCCTTCCAAGTAGCTAAGATTACAGGCATGCGCCACCACAACCGGCTAATTTTTTTTGGTTTGTTTTTAGTAGAGATGGGGTTTCACCATGTTGGGCAGGCTGGTCTCAAACTCCCGACCTCAAATGATTGGTCCGCCTCAGCCTCCCAAAGTGCTGGGATTACAGGCGTGAGCCACCTCGCCCGGCCTGACTTACAGATCTTTAAGGGCTCTCTTGGCTGTGAGAGTCTGTGATGCTGGGAAGGCCCTGTGTGGATGGAGGGAACGTGAAGGGCTTCGTAGCTGGGCCATGTCCTCTGGCTGCACCTCCCGTTCAGGGGCCGGTGGGGGCGCTTTTTCAGGCAGCCTGTCTAGATAATCAATCCTAAGTCTCACGATTATCTCGAGAACCTGCCAAGGTCAGCTCAGACCAGGACTCAGAGGCGGCCAGCATACATCTGGGATTCGGGTCACTTGACTAGGCTGAGCCAGACCTCGCACAGCTCAGAAGGCTGGGAAGGTTTGGAAAGCTCTTCTTTCTTCTTTCCCCCTCCCCCTCCTCCCCTCCCCCTTCTCCCCTCCCCCTCCCCCTCCTCCCCTTCCCCTCCTCCCCCTCCCCCTCCTCCCCTCTCCCTCCTCCCCTCCCCCTCCTCCTCCTCCCCTCCCCTCCCCCTCTTCTCCTCCTCCCCTCCCCTCCTCCTCCTCCCCTCCCCCTCTTCCTCCTCCTCCCTCTCCCCTCCCTCTCCTCCTCCTCCTCTTCTTTTTCTTTTTCTTCTTCTTTCTTTTTTTTTTGAGACAGTCTTGCTGTGTTGCTAGGCTGGAGTGCAGTGGCACGATCTCAGCTCACTGCAAGCTCCACCTCCCAGGTTCAAGCGATTCTCCTGCCTCAGCCTCCAGAGTAGCTGGGACTACAGGTGCCCGCCACCTCGCCCAGCCAATTTTTGTACTTTTAGTAGAGAATTTAGAGAATTCTCAGTCATTTGGGCAAAGCGAGGGTGGGAGAAGAGAGGGGAAGCTACATCGGTCGGCATGGACCAGTCCCGCAGAGCCGTCAGTGCTGGCCAGGAGCTTGCTCAGAGGACAACAGGGAGCTACTGAGAGGCTGGAAAGATCCTGGTTAGACTGGTGTTTTCAAGAGTTCACTCTGGGCACAGTCTCAGCGTTCCCTTTGAGCTCCTTTATTTGTTTTGTTTTGTTTTGTTTTGTTTTGTTTTTGAGATGGAGTCTTACTCTCTTGCCCAGGCTGAAGTGCCGTGGTGCGATCTCAGCTCACTGCAACCTTCACCTCCCAGATTCACGTGATTCTCTTGCCTCAACCTCTCAAGTAGCTGGGATTACAGGTGCCCACCACCATTCCCAGCTATTATTTTTTTTTTTTTAGTAGAGATGCGGTTTTGCTGTGTTGGCCAGGTTGGTCTTGAATTCCTGACCTCAAGTGATCCACCCGCCTCGGCCTCCCAAAGTGCTGGGATTACAAGCATAAGCCACCTCACCTGGCCCCTTTGAGCTCCCTTAAAAGGAGGCTGGAGGTTGCAAAATAGACCAGGAGGGTGAGGATGTATATTCAAATCCTAGTCTGTCATTTACCAGCTGGGTAATCTTGGCCTTGACCTTTCTCAGCCTCTCCTTGCTCATCTGTCCATCTGGGAATTGTAGGAGGAATCCGTGAGTTCACTTGCTCAACATATGTCTCTCGTGTGCCAGGCTCTGTGCTCCCAGCATAAAGTCAAGAGAGGAAACCAAACCTGTTACTGTTCTCTAGGAATTCCCAGGCCAGCGAATGAACCTGATGACAGACACAGAAGGTGCTGTGGGAACTGATGGGAGTGAAGGGATCAGCCAGGGAACAAAGGAAGGGCATCCCCAAGTAGGCTGTGCTGGGTATTGAAGGATGAGTAGGAGTTTGATAGGTCAAAAACTAGTGAAGGGTGTTCCAGGCAGAGGAATGAAAGTGTGTGGTTGGGAGTCGGGAGGGCAGAGCAACTAGTCTGGGGGAAGAAAATAGAGCTAGGACCTGGAGTTGATGTGAGTCAGAGTCAGATCACGAAGAACGATGTACATCTTATGGAACTGGGGACAAATCTAGTGGGTGTCTGAGAGCTGGTGGAGAATTTTAGGCAGGAGGTGGGCGGGGACGTGGTCAGGTCTGTGTTTTTAATTTTATTTTTAGAGACAGATTCTTGCTCTGTTGCCCAAGCTGGAGTGCAGTGGTATGATCATAACTCACTGTGGCCTCGAACTTCTGAGCTCAAGTGATCTTCCCGCCTCAGCCTCTTGAGTAGCTGGGACTACAGGTGCACGCCACGAAGGCTGGATCATTTAAACATTTTTTGTAGAGATGAGATCTTTCTGATCTTGAACTCCTCCCACCACGGATCTCCTGCCACCACAGAATGCACTCTTGGGGAGCCTGTGTGGTGGTTATTTTGGAGGGACAGGTCTCCACAGGAAGGATGTACAAGGGGAAGCGAAACGGAGTAGAAGTGGGTCTAAAAGTGGGTGGGAAAGGGACGGAGGTCAGGCAGGGGCTGCCTGAGGGGGATTCAAAGACAGGAAGTGGAAGGATGGGATTCAAGGAAGGAGGGCGTGTAGAGGGCCCAGACAAGGGTCGGGTGTATCACTGGGGCTTAGTAAATACATGTTCGCTTGCCTCCATTCCTTTTAGTACTGGGAGTTGCAAAGAGAGAAGGTTGGGGCCAGAGTGGGATCTTGGAATTCAGATTTTGAGTGGGCAGTTTTGGGGGATGAGAGGGAAAGGGTCAATGGAGATGAGGCAGGCTGGGACCTGGGGTGCTGGGCAATCACCCACATGGCCAGTGGGATCCCCAGGATGAAATAGGGGATGAGGTAGGAAAGGGGCTGGGGGAGGGCAGTGGGACATTGGTCCCTGGTCAGGGTCCCCAGGTCCTGGGAGCATCAGTGATAAGGGTTGGTAAGGCCTGGGTCAGATCAGGGGCCCACAGCCATATTCCCTGTAGACACCAGATCGTGCCCTTGAGCCAAGGGGCTAAACCTGGGGCTGGGAGCAGGGTGAAAGGTCTCCATGCTGAGCTCACCCAGCTGACCAACCCCTCTGTGTTCTCTCCCATTAGCCTGATTTTTGGGTCATTGACCATCATGACCGGCGTCATTGGGGTCATCTTGGGGGCAGAAGCTGCGAGAAGGTACAAGAAAGTCATTCCAAGAGCTGAGCCCCTCATCTGCGCCTCCAGCCTGCTCGCCACGGCCCCCTGCCTCTACCTGGCTCTCGTCTTGGCCCCGACCACCCTGCTGGCCTCCTATGTAAGTGAGAGCCTCTATGGAGGTGGGGACAGGGTTGGGGGGCGAGGAACTCCCATTTCCACGGCTCACACTGTGCCCGGCCTTTACACACATTATGTTGATCTCTCCTTCTGGGTAGAGCTTATCCCCGTTTTGCAGATCAGCAAAGAGAGGCTGGACGCGGTGGCTCACGTCTGTAATCCTAGCACTTTGGGAGGTCAAGGCTGGCCTGGCCAATATGGTGAAACCCCGTCTCTACTAAAAATATAAAAAAATTAGCTGGGCATGGTGTTGGGCACCTGTAATCCCAGCTGCTCGGGAGGCTGAGGCAGGAGAATCCCTTGAACCCGGGAGGCGGAGGTTGCAGTGAGCTGAGATTGTGCCGCTGCACCCCAGCCTGGGCAACAGAGCACGACTCCATCTTGCGGGGGGAAAAAAGAGAGAAGCTTACCAGGAGTTCCACAGTGAGGAAGGGGCAGAACTGGGATTTGAGCCTGAGCTTTTCTGACTGTAAAAGGTGTCCTCTGAGCATTGGATTAATGTGTTAGTTTGAGAAAATAGGACTCATTTATTGCCAGGGCATATTGTGGGTCCAAGAAGAAATAGAGCAATTCTCCCCAGGTTACAGAGGAGGGAAGCAAGGCCCAGATTGGTTACGGCCAATGTGGATGCTGCTTTAAGGGCGATAATCACGGTAATATCAAGTATTCCATATCCACATCCCATCACACCTTTTCATGGGCCTCACACTCTGGCCGTGCCAGCCACGTGGGCACACCGCCTTCCCAGACTTTGCACGCGTCCATTTCTTCCACCGAGAGCACCAGTTCGTCTTTTGTGCATCCCAAAATCCTCCTTCTGCAAGACTCAACTCAAAGTCAGCTTCCTCCAAAAGCCTTCCCGGACCGCTCTATCCTCACACCAGAATTCATGTTCCTGCTTGGGCTCAGTGCCTGTTTGGCTCCCATGAGGCACCGAGGTGTATGGGGCCTGTCCAAAGACAGGGGGCCCAAAGGGCGGGGGACCAGAGCTGGAGGGTCCCTGTGTGCAGCTGTGTCCCTGGCTCCCCAAAACCCCAGCCCTGCCTGACCCCCAACATGGGAAAGGGCCACTGCTTCTGGGAAACTGACACCAGCCCAGCTGGAAGCAGAGGGCCTAGACCTCCCCTCCTTTCCCAGATCCATGGCCCCGGGCCCTGTGGCTGCAGACAGGGCCCATACGCGTGTGCACCAGGCTTACTGAGCAGGCCGGACTTTGGAAAAGTAAATCAGCCACAACTTCATTGTCCTCACACTAGTTTGACCGCATCGCCCACCCATGGCCAGAGCCCATCGCTTCTCCAGTCACACGCACGAACTAAACAGTCTGGTCCCATTGAAATAAAAACTTTGGCCCTGCTTCCGAATAAAGTTTCTTTTTTCTTTTTTTTTTTTGAGACTGAGTCTCGCTCTGTTGCCCAGGCTGGAGTGCAGTGGCGTAATCTCAGCTCACTGTAACCTCTGCTTCCTGGGTTCAAGTGATTCTCCTGCCTCAGCCTCCCAAGTAGCTGGGATTACAGGTGTGAGCCACCATGCCCAGCTATTTTTTAAATTTTTTATTTTATTTTATTTATGTATTTATTTTGAGATGGAGTCTTGCTCTGTTGCCCAGGCTGGAGTGCAGTGGTGCCATCTCAGCTCACTGCAACCTCCACCTCCCAGGTTCAAGCGATTCTCCTGCCTCAGCCTCCTGAGTATCTGGGATTACAGGTGCACGCCACCATACCCAGCTAATTTTTGTATTTTTAGTACAAATGGGGTTTCACCATGTTGGCCAGGATGGTCTTCAACTCCCAACCTCGTCATCCACCCGCTTCAGGTTCCCAAAGTGCTGGGATTACATGTGTGAGCCACTGTGCCTGGCCCCAAATAAAGTTTCTATCCAGGACCAGAAAATTGCCTTGGGAAGAGGTGGGGCTACAGTTGGGTTTTGTTCTCCTTGTTCCATCTTCCACCCCACATCCCTGACATCCCCCCTCCCCTTGCAATTCTATCCCCTCCAGAGATGAGCAGGCAAGGGAGGATGACTGAGAACAGGCCGAGTACTGTCAGTGTCCGGAGTTGATTTCGCCCTCTGTCAGTGCCCCCCATGTGGCAGATGCTCAGAGGCGGGGTGTGGGGGGCTTCTGTGGGCATTTTGGGGTCTCTGGCCCTGGTTTTTACTTTGTCCAATTCCCTGAACCAAGGGTTGCCTTTCCAGCCAGGCCGTCTTGCCTGGGTGGGCAATCCTGCAAGGGGCCCCCCCTCATGAGCACCGTGTCTCCCTCCGCGGTGTCCATCTGACCCCTGGAGGAGGTCAGGAAGGGAGGCCTCCGCCATTGCTGCCCTCTCCCCTCCCACGACACTGCAGACTACTTCATCTGGCATCCACACCCGCAGACTTCCCTGGGGGGAGTCAGGCCCCAGGGTCCATTCTCCCCGAATGCCAGATGACATGCGTCTGGGTGTCCTGAGGACGTCTTCTGTGCACGCCCCTCAGGCTGTCCTGGTATAGGAGGCTTGGCGTTTAGCCAGCGTCCAGCCAGGGAGAAAGGGCCAGCTTCCTTCTTGGCAAGCACTATCCTCTGTTGCGTTGAGTGTCATCTGAAGCCCCTCACTCAGCTTAAGAGTGGAACTCTTGGCCGGGCGCGGTGGCTCACGCCTGTAATCCCAGCACTTTGGGAGGCTGAGGCAGGTGGATCACGAGGTCAGGAGATCAAGACCATCCTGGCTAACACGGTGAAACCCCGTCTCTATTAAAAATACAAAAAATTAACGGGGCGCGGTGGCGGGCACCTGTAGTCCCAGCTACTCAGGATGCTGAGGCAGGAGAATGGCGTGAACCCGGGAGGCGGAGCTTGCAGTAAGCTGAGATCACGCCACTGCACTCCAGCCTGGGCGACAGAGCGAGACTCCGTCTCAAAAAAAAAAAAAAAAGAGTGGCACTCTTTATTCATTATTTATTAACTCTTTTAGAGATGGGGACTCTCACTATGTTGCTTAGACTGGTCTTGAACTCCTGTGCTCGAGCAATCCTCTTGCCTCAGCCTCCTGAATAGCTGGGACTCCAGGCGTGCACCACCACACCCGGCTAATTTTCAGTAGGGATGGGATTTCACCATGTTGCCCAGGCTGGTCTCGAACTCCTGTCCTTGAGTGATCTGCCCATCTCAGCCTCCCAAAGTGCTGGGATTACAGGCGTGAGCCACCGCACCTGGTCAAGAGCGGAACTCTTTCAATAAATCCTCCCCCGAGCATGAATTCTATGCAAGCGGGCGGGGTCCACGTAGGATAGCCCCGTTCTCTCTCGCCGAGTCCTGAAGGTGTGCTGGCACCTCTCTTAAAGTGTGGGCGCTGCTCATCCCTTGTTCTCAGCCTCAGGTCTCTGCGGAAATTCCTGAAGACTAGAAAGTCTTGTCATTCTCTTCTGCACATGCTCTTATGTAGTCCTCTCAACGGACACTTTTGTGAGGAAGGTTTTTTCTTTTCATATTTTATTTTATTTTTTGAGACAGTCTCTCTCTGTTGCCCAGGCTGGAGTATGGTGGCACGATCTCGACTCGCTGCAACCTCCACCTCTCAGGTTCAAGCAATTCTCCTGCCTCAGCCTCCCCAGCAGCTGGGATTATAGGCACCTGCCACTAATTTTTTTTTTTTTTTTTTTTTTTTCCAAGACAGGGTCTCTCTCTGTCACCCAGGTTGGAGTGCAGTGGCACAATCTCAGCTCACTGCAAGCTCCACCTCCCGGGTTCAAGCAATTCTCCTGTCTCAGCCGTCTGAGTAGCTGGGATTACAGGCCTACGTCACAACACCTGGCTAATTTTTGTATTTTTAGTAGAGATGGTATTTCGCCATTTTGACCAGGCTAGTCTCGAACTCCTGACCTCAAGTGATCTGCCTACCTCGGCCTCCCAAGGTGCTGGGGTTACAGGCATGATCCACCACACCCAGCCACACTTACGCCACTTGACGGGTTGGAAAACTGAAGCCCACAGATAGAATCAGGTAAATAGTGGGACAGACAAAACTCCAACACATGGCTGGGTGCAGTGGCTGACGTCTGGAATCCCAGTATTTTGGGAGGTCAAAGTGAGAGGATCACTTGAGCTCAGGAGTTAGAGACCAGCCTGGACAACGTAGCAAAACCCTGTCTCTACAGAAAATTAAAAAATTAGTTGGGCATGGAGGCACATGCCTGTAGTCCCAGCTACTGGGGAGGCTGAGGCTGGAGGATTGCTTGAGCTTGAGAGACAGAGGCTGCAGTGAGCTCTGATCATGCCACTGTACTCCAACCCGGGTGACAGAGCAGGACCCTGTCTCAAAACAATCAAACAACCTTCAACTTGGCTGTGATGCCTCCAAAGTCTGTGTCCTTCATAGTGCACTGAACCAGAAACAGAGCTGGGCACACCCCAGGCACTAGTAAATACCTTAATGCTTATCGACTGAGGGAGGGGACCATCACTTCTGGCTGGTGGGAGCTGATGGGGGCTGGTGGGGCCTGACCTCGCAGGGAGGCTGAAGCCCAGGCAGATGGAGGCCCCATCAAAGCTGTCCCTGTACCAGCCAGCTGGAGCTGGGGGCCCCCTGCCAGCCCTGCTTCTGCCACTGTCTTGGTTGGTTCTGGGAGGTGGCTCCTTGGCTGTGTTTCGGGGACACAGCTGCCCCCCTCCACCCCCTGCACCCTGCAGCCTGGCGCATCTCCAGAGCTGGTTGGCTCATCTAGAAATGACATTGTGTCTTGGCCGCCAAAGCCAGCTGGAGAAACTCTTCTTCAGGCCTGCCCTGGGGATTGGGACTGAGGGGCAGAAAGGCGGGCAGGGCTAGAGTGCATCCATCCTCTGGCGCTGGGAAGCTGCTGGGTCTGGCATGGTACCCACCGACGCTGAGCCTCTGTGGCCAGAACTCTAACCCTCCAGAGGTGCTGCCATCCCGCCCCCACCCCATGGCTCTGTCTGTGCCTCCGTAGAATACTCGGATGTTCTGACCTCAGATTCAGGCTCCAGTTCCTCCTCCCCAGCAACTGTCAGTCGCGAAGGCCTTGACCTCTCCCAGGCCTGTCCTCTCCTCTCTGTCCTCTCTGCCCTTCCCTGGCTCATGCCTTGCTGTCTTTCTCCAGAACTGTTCTAGAAGGCACCTTCCTGGTCTCCTTGTCTTCCTGCTCATCCACCACAATCTGTTCTGTTCTTCACACACTGCCAGAGTGAGCTAGCTAGCTTGCTTGTTTTTTCTCTCTTTCTTTTTTCTTTTCTTTCCTTTCCTTTCCTTTTGTTTTCTTTTCTTTCCCTTCCCTCCCTTCCTTCCTTCCTTCCTCTCTCTTTTCTTTCTTTCTTTCTTTCTTTTCTTTCTCTCTCTCTCTCTCTCTTTCTTTCTTTCCCTCCCTCCCTCCCTCCCTCCCTCCCTCCCTCCCTTCCTTCCTTCCTTCCTTCCTTCCTTCCTTCCTTCCTTCCTTCCAGACGGGGTCTCCATGTGTTGCCCAGGCTAGTTTTGAACTCCTGGCCTCAAGCGATCCTGCCCATGCTGCCTCCCGAGTAGCTGGAATTACAGGCATGCACCACTGTGCCTGGCTTACAGAGTGAGCTTGCTGACACCACCACCCTTCCCTGCTCAAAAGCCTTGCATGGCTCCCTGGTGCCTCTGGAACTAGGCCCAGCCCCTTATCCCAGCATTTAAAGCCCCTCGTGAATGTCCCTGATAACCTTGGGAGCCTTATTCCTCCACTGCAGTCCTGCCACACAGGCCCCCTCTTGGTTCCCTAGTCATGCTTCCCCTCTCCCTCTTTCCCCATCCTCACTCCCTTCTCCAAGTGTCCAAAGCATTCTAGGCCTTCAAGGGCCAGCTTACCACTGTCTCTCTATGAATTCCTCCCTGGTTGCTGGGCCTGACCCTCTCTCCCTCCTCTCTTTAGTGCGCCCAGCATTGTCTTCCTGGGGTCTTGGTTACGTACGTTCTGACTCCTCTTCCAGCCCTGTCTGTAATTTTTAGCAGGGTCCAGGTCTGGTTCTAATCTTTCTCTGTACTCCATCTTGAAGCACAGTGTCAGGCACATGGATGGGTGGGTGAGGTAAGTCACTGCTGGCTGAGTGAAGAGTCGAGTGACAAACTGTTTGTATTCATTTGTTTATTCAACCAATATTTATTGATTGCCAATTAAGTGGCATACTGGTTTCAATGCTGTAGATATAGGTGGCTGGCTGTGGTGGTTCACACCTGTAACCCCAGCACTTTGGGAGGCTGAAGGAGGCGGGTCACCTGAGGTCAGGAGTTCAAGACCAGCCTGGGCAACACGGCAAAACCCTGTCTCTACTAAAAATACAAAAAATTAGCTGAGCATGGTGGTGCATGCCTGTGGTCTCAACTACTGGGGAGGCTGAGGCAGGAGAATCGCTTGAACCCAGGAGGTAGAGGTTGCAGTGAGCCGAGATTGCGCCACTGCACTCCAGCCTGGGCAACAGAGCGAGACTGCATCTCTAAATAAATAAATAAATAAATGCCATAGATATAGCAGTGAATAAAACAGATAAAAATGTCTCTGTCCCGAGGGAACTTACATTCTAGTTGGGGAAGAAAGAAAGCAAACAAGATATATAAGTATTGTGAATTTTATTGTAAAATTCAGAGTATTTCAGATAACAATAAAGGCTTAGGAGAGAAGTATTGTTGGGAAGGAAATAGAGAGAGTGTGAGTATTGGGAGGAGAGGGTAGCAATTTTTTGTAGGGTGGCCAGAGAGGCCTCACTGAGAAGGCAGTTGTGGAATAAAGACTTGTAGGGGGTGAAGTAGTGAATTATGTGGATATTCGGGGGAACAGTGTTCCAGGCAGAGGGAACAGCAACTGTGAAGGCCCTGAGTCAGGAGTATACCCAATGGGTTTGAATAACAACAAGGCAGCTACTGTGATTAGTGCAGAGAGAGAAGTGGGAGAGGGAGGTGGGGACAGAGAGATGATGGGTTCCAGATCATGTAGGATGTTGTGGGCATCGGGTGAGATGGAGTTTTGTTCTAAGAAGTGGGACATGTGGCTTTTGTCTTCCACATCTATTAAAATGGTCATGTAGTTTTATCCTTTATTCAATTTCTATAGTTTATTACATTGACTGATATTTATATTTATATTTATATTTATATGTTTATATTTATATGTTTAACCAACCTTGCATTCCTGGGATATATTCTCCATGGTCATGGTGGGTAACCATTTTTATGTATTGCTGGATTTGAGTTGGTAGTATTTTGTTGAGGATTTTTGCATGTGCATTCGTAAGAGATATCGGTCTGCAGTTTTCTTGCGGTATCTTTGTCTGGTTTTGGTATCAGGGTAGTGGCCTTGTAATGAGTTGGCAAGTGTTCCTTCCTCTTCTGTTTTTTTGGAAGACTTCATGAAGAATTTGTTAATTCATCTTTAAACATTTGGAAGAAGTCACCAGCAAAGCCATCTGGTTCTGGGCTTCTGTTTGTGGAAAGTTTTTTGATTGCTAACTCAATATTTACTCGTTATAGGTCATTTCAAATTTTCTATTTCTTCTTGAGTTGTTTCAGTAGTTTATATCTTTTTAGAAATTTGTACATTTATTCTAGGTTAATCTAATTTGTTGGCACACAATAGTTGATATAACAGTTCCTTCTAATTCTTTTAATTTCTGTAAGGTGAGTAGTAATGTCCCCCCTTTCATTCCTAATTTTAGTAATTTGAGTCTTTTATTTCCTCAGTCAGTTTATCTAAAGGTTTGTCTATCTTGATAATCTTTTCAAAGAACCAACTTTTGGTTTCATCAATTTTTCTCAATTTTTTTTCTATTATTTGCTTTTTTTTTTTTTTCTTTTTCCTTTTTCTTTTTTGAGACAGAGTCTTGCTTTGTTTCCCAGGCTTGAGCTCCTGGCTTCAAGCAATCCTTCTGCCTCAGCCTCCCCAAATGTTGGGATTATAGGAGTGAGCCACCCCATCTGGCTGGCTTATGTTGAGTAGAATCATTCTGGCTACTCTGTTGAGAACAGACCTGGGGGCAAGGACAGAAGCAGAGAGGAGTGAGGAGGCTGTTGCTAAAATGCAGGTGAGATGATGGGGTTTGAACCAGAGTGCCAACAATGGAGATTGTGAGAGGCAGTTGGATTACATATGTATTTTGAAGGTAGAGCTATTAGAATTTCCTGATGAATTCCAGGAGGGGTATGAAAGAAGAGTCAGAGGTGAGTTCCAGGTATTGGCATGAGCAGCTGGAAGCGGGGAGGGTCCATTAACTGAGGCAGGAAAGTGAGCAGGAGCAGCAGGTGTTTTGGGGAAGGTCAACAGCTTGGTTTTGTACATTCTGGGTTTGTTGGCGGAGGCTGACATCCAAGTGGAGGTGTTACTAGACAGGTGGATAGAGGAGTCTGAAGTCCAGGGGATATGGAATCATCCCTAAAACTTCAAAGGGTGAGAACATTTTTGGGGAGCAAAAGGAGTCAGCATTAGAATGGGTGTCCAGAGGGTGCTGAGGAATTGACTTCTGTTGGTCTTCAAAATATGATGTCGCTTTACCTTCTTCATCCATCCATCCATCCATCCATCCACCAATCCATCCACCCGTCCATCCGCCCACCAATCCATCCATCCATCCATCCATCCATCCATCCATCCATCCATCCATCCACCCATCCACCCATCCATCCATCCATCCATCCATCCACCCATCCACCCATCCACCCATCCACCGACCAATCCATCCATCCATCCATCCATCCATCCATCCATCCATCCATCCACCCACCCACCCACCCATCCACCAATCCATCCATCCATCCATCCATCCATCCATCCATCCATCCATCCATCCACCCATCCACCCATCCATCCATCCACCTACCAATCTACCCATCCATTCACCCACTCAGCAGTCCATCCATCCATCCATCCATCCATCCCTTCACTTCTCAGATTGCAGGAACCAAAGTCCTTCCTGCATGATTTCTGCTGTTGAAGGAGTAAGTCCTGGGGAGATAGGCTCCAAACTCTTCTTGGGAAGGGCCCATGGGAAGGTAGGCATGTGTGCTAGTGTGTGTAGGCATCTAATATGAGTGTGTATTCTTGTGTGTATACGTTAAAAGGAATATACTGGCTGAGCGTAGTGGCTTATGCCTGTAATCCCAACACTGTGGGAGGCCAAGGAGGGTGGATCACTTGAGGTCAGAAGTTCAAGACCAGCCTGGCCAACATGGTGAAACCCCGTCTCTACTTGAAATACAGAAATTAGCCGGGCATTGTGGTGGCACCTGTAATCCCAGCTACTCAGGAGGCTGAGGCAGGAGAACCGCTTGAGCTCAGGAGGCGGAGTTTGCAGTGAGCCGAGATTGCGCCACTGTACTTTAGCCTGGGCAACAAAGCAAGACTCTGTCTTAAAACAAACAAACAGACAAACAAAAAGAAACCCTGACTATACTAGCCAGGCACGATGGCTCATGCCTGTAATCCCAGCACTTTGGGAGATCAAGGTGGGCGAATCACTTGAGGCTATGAGTTCGAGACCAGCCTGGCCAACATGCCCTCTCCCATGCCCCTGTCCCCACTAAAAATTTATTTAAAAATTTAGCTGGGCATGGCGGCGTGCACCTTTAATCCCAGCTACTTTGGAGGCCGAGGTAGGAGAATCACTTGAACCTGGGCAGTGGAGGTTGCAGTGAGCTGAAATCATGCCACTGCACTCTAGCCGGGGTGACAGAGTGAGCTCCATCTCAATAAAAAAAAAAAAAAGAATATACTTGTACATACAATGTACATTTAGCACGAATGAATATACATGCTAAATGTACATTGTATGTACAAATAGATCTATTTTAATTTGTGTGTGTGTGTGTGCATGGTGTGTATGAGTGTGTTGACGTGTGCTGTTTTGTACACTTGTCTGTGCATGAGCGTGCACACCCACCTCAGGACATGCAGAGAACCGCGTGGGATGTGCCTGTGTGCACATGTGCGTCTGTGGCTAAGTATAGCTTTTCTCCTGCTACTTTTGTGCCTGTAACTGCATTGTGTGGGCAGGATGATTTTTGGTCGCACCGTGTGTCTGTTCCCAGATTTCCTGAAGTAGGGGCCAAATCATGCTGCTTGTTTCATGGAAATGAGCTTTTCTGAGAATATAAAGTCTGGTCTGGGGCCTTCCCTGGGGGAGCCCATGCCCCGTGGCCACCTACAGAAACAGAGGGTTCCATCTCTTCCATCTTTCCAGTCCTCTTGGCAAGGGAAGTGGACTTCTCGGCTGTTAATTAGGGTCCAGACACGCACACAGCAGGTCTTGGCTTATGCCACCTTCCTTGGCCTTCTTCCCAGAGCTGCTGCCCTTCAGAGAAGAAGGGGTTTGTGCTCAGAGGAGGGACTGCACCCAAAGCAGGGCCTCCACTGTCACTGACCTGGTGGCTGAAGGATGTGGCTGAACGTCGGCTATTCCCCCTTAGGTGGGCTTTGTGATCAAGGTGGAGGGACAGGAGTGGGGCGTGGGAGGCAGCGTGCCATGATGTGTCTGAAAGATCTGGACATCATTCCTTCTTCTTTCCTTACCAGTTGTGTGACTTGTGTGACCTAGGGCAAGATCTTGACCTCGGAGCCTCAGTTTTCTTAGCAAGAAAACGGGAATGCTACTCCTTACCTCTCGGCTTCCTTAAAGAGATAAGCAAACTTTTGAGCCTGTTTTTTTTTTTTTTTTTTCTGGAGACAGAGTTTTGCTCTCGTTGACCAGGCTGGAGTGCAGTGGTGCAATCTTGGCTCACTGCAACCTCTGCCTCCCAGGTTCCAGCAATTCTCCTGTCTCAGCCTCCTGAGTAGCTGGGATTACAGGTGCACACCACTACACCTGACTGATTTTTGGTATTTTTAGTAGAGATGGGGTTTCACCATGTTGGCCAGGCTGGTCTCCAACTCCTGACCTCAGGTGATCTGCCTGCCTTGGCCTCCCAAAGTGCTGGGTTTACAGGCGTGAGCCACCACGCCCGGCCAAGCCTGTTCTAATTACTATGCATATGTAACAAAACTTAATGGCTTGAAACAACAAAAACATTTATTTTGCTCACATATGTGCAGTTTAGGCCAGGTTGGAGAGCAAGAGGGGATGACATCTCTTTTCCACTTGGTGTTAGCTAGGCTGGATAAGGGTGAGGGGCTGGATCATCAAAGTGGTGGGGCCTGCCTGGCAGTCGATTTAGCTATTGACTGAGACCTTAGCAGAAGCCATTGGCTGGTACACCTGTCTGTGGCCTCTCCGTGTGGTCTGTGCTTCCTCACAGCATGGTGGCCGGGTTAAACAAGGACTGATGTTCTGATATAGGGGCCAGGTAGAAAGAACTGTTTGCCTTTTATGACCTACCCTTGAAAGTTACCATAAATGTAACTTGCATTCTCTGCATGCTATTTTTTTTTTTTTAACCTGAGCACAACTTTCTGCTCAAATTAGTGGGGCAAAGAAATGGACTCTAGGCCATGCGTAGTGGCTCACGCCTGTGATTCCAGCACTTTGGGAGGCCAAGGCGGGAAGATTACCTGAGATGAGGAGTTCAAGGCCAGCTTAGCCAACATGGCGAAACCCCATCTCTACAAAAATACAAAAATTAGCCTGGCATGATGGCAGGTGCCTGTAATCCCAGCTACTCGGAAGGCTGAGGCAGGAGAATCACTTGAACCCAGGAGGTGGAGGTTGCAGTGAGGCAGGATCGCCACCAATGCACTCCAGCCTGGGTGAGGGAGTGAGACTCCATTTCAAAAAAAAAAGTAGAAATGGACTCTATCTTTTGATGAGAGTATCAGTGATCTGCAAGAACTTGTGGAATGGGAAATATTGCAGTGGCTATCTTTGGAAAATGCAATCTCCCATCATGCCCCAGGGGTTCCTTCTCTACTGTCCTCTGGGCCCTGCTGACATCTGACATCTGACATCTGACATCTGACATAGGGAAGTGTGTGTGTGCACAGTGGTGAAGCCCACCAGGGTGGGCCTCTGGTTCCATGCTGCTCTTTTGGTCTCACAGGCGAGAAACCCGGACTCCCTCACACCCCTGCTTGGCCCCATGGGCTGAAGGAGCAGATGTGCTTGAGGCCTCCAACGGCCAAGCCTATGGCTATGGCCAGGTGGCTGAGAGGCAGGTCTCCACCAGGAAGAGCAGCAATGTCCACTCACATATGAAATATTTCCCCAGCACCTCCTCTTTGCCATATGCTGTTCCAGGCACTGGGGTACAGCATGAACAAAGCAGGCAAAAGTATGTGTGTGTAATACAATTAACATGGAAAATCAACACCATAGGCCGGGCACGGTAGCTCATGCCCATAAACCCCAGCACTTCGGGAGACTGAGGTGGGCAGATCACGAGGTCAGGGGTTTGAGACCAGCCTGGCCAACATGGTGAAACCCTGCCTCTACTAAAAATACAAAAATTAGCTGGGCGTGGTGGTGTGTGCCTGTAATCCCAGCTATTCAGGAGGCTGAGGCAGGAGAATCACTTGAGCCCAGGAAGCAGAGGTTGCAGTGAGCTGAGATTGCGCCTTTGCACTCTAGCCTGGGTGACAGAACGAGACTCTGTCTCAAAAAAAAAGGCCAGGCACAGTGGCTCACACCTGCAATCCCAGCACTTTGGGAGACCGAGGCAGGCAGATGTCGTGAGGTCAGGAGTTTGAAACCAGCCTGGCCAACATAGTGAAACCCTGCCTCTACTAAAAATACAAAAATAAGCAGGGCATAGTGGTGGGCACCTGTAATCCCAGCTACTAGGGAGGCTGATGCAGGAGAATCGCTGGAACCTGGGAGGCAGAGGTTGCAGTGAGCCAAGATTGCGCCACTGCACTCCAGCCTGGGTGACAGAGCAAAACTGCCTCTCGACAAACAAACAAACAAACAAACAGATACCATAGTATGTTAGATGGGGATGAGTTTTGTGGAGAGCAACAGCAGGGAAAGGAGATAAAGAGAACGACAGGAGCAATGCAAGGGGCCGGGGAGGCCTTGTTGAGACAGTGACATTCCAGGAAGAAGTGTGGGAGGAAGCCATGCGGGTATGGGGTGGAGCAGGGAAGCACAGTCCATGCGGAGGACAGCCTGTGCAGAGGCCCTGAGGGAGAATGCATGACTGGCGTGTTGGGGAAATGTGGCTGGAATGGGGTCAGCCAGGGAGCAGTAGAGGCGATGAAGTCAGAGGTCACGGTGATGGGGGAGTGAGGGTGTGGATCGTGGAGGGCCTTGTACGTAGATTCACTCTGGCTTCCCATATCACTGACACTGGAAGCCACCAGAGTGTCCAGCGCAGAGGTGAGAGGATCCGACTTCGGGGTTGTATCTGGTATCTACTACTGCATAAAAAATCAACCCAAAATTTCGTGGCTTAAAACAATGCCCAATTATTTCTGATTCCGTGGCCTGACTGGATGGTTCCTCTGCTGGTTTGCCTGTGGCCACTCACGTAGCTGCTTTCCTCTGGACGATTACTGCACTGGAATGTCCATGCTGACCTTACTCACCTCTGGCTGCCCCATGGGTCCCCTTCGTTCTTCTCCGTGTGGCCGCTCATCCTCCCCTAGGCGAGACCAGCTTCCTTACATGACCATCTCAGGGCATCTAAGACAGCAAAAGTGGAAGTTGCAAAGTCTGTTAAGCCTCAGGCCAGGAACTTGAAAAGCATCACTTCCACCTGATTTATTTGTTTTATTTATTTGTTTGTTTATGACAGAATCTTGCTCTTTCGCCCAGGCTGAAGTGCAGTGGTATGATCTCGGCTCACGGCAACCTCTGCCTCCTGAATTCAAGCGATTCTCCTGCCTCAGCCTCTAGAGTAGCTGGGATTACAGGCACCTGCCACCACACCTGGCTAATTTTTGTATTTTTAGTAGACAGGGGAGTTTCACCATGTTGGACAGGGTGGTCTCGAACTCCTGACCTCCAGTGGTCTGCTCGCCTCGGCCTCCCAGAGTGCTGGGATTACAGGCGTGGGCCACTGTGCCCGGCCTCAACTGGACATATTAAGAGGAAATTCGGCTGGGCGCCCAAGGCAAACATGGTGAAACCCTGTCTCTACTAAAAATACAGAAATTAGCCGGGCGTGGTGGTGGGTGCCTGCGGCCCCAGCTACTTAGGAGGCTGAGGCATAAGAATCACTTGAACCTGGGAGGTGGAGGTTGCAGTGAGCCAGGATCACACCACTGCACACCAGCCTGGGCAACAGAGCGAGACTCCATCTCAAAAAAAAAAAAAAAGCAATTGGGTGTGTATGAGTCTGGAGTTTGGGAGAGAGGTCTAGGCTGGTTATTTCAAGACATGAGACCAAATGGGGTCACCAAGGGCATGAGCGGGGACCTGAAGCTCGAGCTTGGAGACATTCCACACGTCAGTCACGGCTGTGAATGCACAGTGCTGCCGTGGTGAGGTCAAGGGTGGGACCAACAGTTCACTCTATCATGCTGTATCAAATGACTTTGGTATTTTTATTTGGGGGACACTAAAAAAAAAACAAAACAAAAGCAGAAAAGTGCAGAGAAGACAATAACAGTTATTCATGTTTTCATCTACAAGAGTGAATAATTCTTCACATTTTGGCCTTTTTGCTTCCATATTTAATTAGGTAACCGTCATTCCATATATGTGTCTGTCTATCCATTCACAGGCTTATGGGTAGGTAGAAATAGTTTTATTAAACTGGGGTCATATGGTAGCGCAATTTTTAAAAACAGATTTATAGAGATACAATTCGTATATCAGGCTGGGCGCAGTGGCTCACGCCTGTAAACCCAGCACTTTGGGAGGCTGAGGCAGGTGGATCACTTGAGGTCAGGAGTTTGAGACCAGCCTGGCCAACATGGTGAAACCCTGTCTCTACTAAAAATACTAAAATTATGGGCTGGGCATGGTGGCTCACGCCTGTAAACCCAGCACATTGGGAGGCAGAGGCGGGCGGATCACGAGGCCAGGAGATCGAGACCATCCTGGCTGACACAGTGAAACCCTGTCTCTACTAAAAATACAAAAAATTAGCCAGGCGAGGTGGCGGGCGCCTGTAATCCCAGCTACTCGGGAGGCTGAGGCAGAAGAATGGCATGAACCCGGGAGGCAGAGCTTGCAGTGAGCTGAGATCCGGCCACTGCACTCCAGTCAGGGCAACAGAGCAAGACTCCATCTCAAAATAAATAAATAAATAATTTTTTAAAAAGTACAAAAATTAGCCAGGTGTGGTGTTAGGTGCTTGTAATTTCAGCTACTTGGGAGGCTGAGGATAAGAATCGCTTGAACCCAGGAGGCAGAGGCTGCAGTGAGCTGAGATCACACCACTGCACTCCAGCCTGGGCGACAGAGCAAGACCCTGTCTCAAAATAATATTAGTAATAATTCATATATCAGACAGTTCACCCAATAAAGTGTATAATTCACTGGTTTTTAGTACACCCACAGAGTTGAACAACCATCACCACATCAATTTTAGAACATTTTGCTCACCCCACAAAGAAATTTCATGCCTATTAGCAGTCACCCCCATCCCTCCAATCTCTCTCTCTGCTCCCCAGCCCTGGCCCTAGGCAGCTGCTAAATCTATTTTCTGTCTTTATAGATTTGTCTGTTCTGGATAATTCATATAAATAGAATCATATAACATGTTTCATTTATATGCATCCACTTGCAGAAACTGAAGTGAAATCAAAGGAATTAAGTTTGAATTAGTTGTAAAACCGTGGACTTATTGATAAATACGAGCTTTGAAAGAGGACACCAGCCTTCTTCTACCTCCTCTCTCCCTTCTCTCCCCAACCTCTGATTTTTGTTAGTTATATTATTAGTTTTACTTTTTCTAGATGTAGAGCATTCACAGTCTGTTGTTGTTTTGTTTGGGGTTTTTTCTGTTCGTTTATTTTTTGCTTTCTTTTTTTGTTGTTGGTTTTTTTTGCTTTTATTTTGAGAACGAGTTTCGCTCTTGTTGCCCAGGCTGGAGTGGAATGGCACGATCTCATCTCACCGCAACCTCCACCTCCTGGGTTCAAGCGATTTTCCTGCCTCAGCCTCCTGACTAGCTGGGATTACAGACATGCGACACCACGCCCAGCTAATTTTGTATTTTTTGCAGAGATAGGGTTTCTCTATGTTGGTCAGGCTGGTCACGAACCCCCAACCTCAGGTGATCTGCCTGCCTCGGCCTCCCAAAGTGCTGGGATTACAGGCGTGAGCCACCGCACCTGGCCACAGTCTGTTCTTTAAGCATCATCCTGGTAGTGGCTTGATAATAGTTTCCTATTTAAGGAGATTCAAGGTTTGTTATCAGTCTGTTTACACAGATTCTTTATTCCTGAGTTCTTTATTTTGCTTCAACTCCTAACTGGGTAGATTTTGTGATTAAGGAGTTTTTATCCACCCCCGTCCCCCAAAAGGCTAGAGAGTTTATTTTCTTTTGGTTCATTTATGCATGAGATTGTCTTTTTTTTTTTTTTTTTTTTTTGAGACAGAGTCTCACGCTGTCGCCCAGGCTGGAGTGCAGTGGCCGGATCTCAGCTCACTGCAAGCTCCGCCTCCCGGGTTCACGCCATTCTCCTGCCTCAGCCTCCCGAGTAGCTGGGACTACAGGCGCTGCCACCTCGCCCGGCTATTTTTTTTTGTATTTCTTAGTAGAGACGGGGTTTCACCGTGTTAGCCAGGATGGTCTCAATCTCCTGACCTCGTGATCCGCCCATCTCGGCCTCCCAAAGTGCTGGGATTACAGGCTTGAGCCACCGTGCCCGGCCGAGATTGTCTTTTCTTTGATATTTATTTATTTATTTATTTATTTATTTATTTATTTATTTTGAGACAGGGTCTTACTCTGTCACCCAGGCTGGAGTTCAGTGATGCAGTCATGGCTCTCTGCAGCCTCAACCTCCTAGGCTCAAACGATCCTCCCACCTCAACCTCCCGAGTAGCTGGGACCACAAGCACGCACTACCACGCCCAGCTAATTTTTCTATTTTTCGTAGAGACAGGGTTTTGCCATGTTGCCTAGGCTGGTGTCAAACTCCTCAGATCAAGTGATCCACCCTCCTCGGCCTCCCACAGTGCTGGGATTACAGGCATGTGCCACTGTGCCCGGTCTGAATTAATATTCTTATTGCATTGTTTTATAACTTGAAGCCAATATAAAGAATTTCCTTCTGCTCCTCTTATCACCTATCTTTTAGGTTGGATTTTTTTGTTTGTTTGTTTTGTTTTTTGAGACAGAGTCTCACTCTGTTGCCCAGGCTGGAGTGCAGTGGCACAATCTCAGCTCACTGCAACCTCTGCCTCCTGGATTCAAGCGATTCTCCTGCCTCAGCCTCCCGAGTAGCTGGAACTACAGGCGTGCTCCACGACACCAGCCAATTTTTGTACTTTTTAGTAGAGATGGGGTTTCACCATGTTGGCCAGGCTGGTCTCGAGCTCCTGACCTCAAGTGATCCACCCACCTCGGCCTCCCAAAGTGTTGGGATTACAGACGTGAGCCACTGTGCCCGGCCAGGTTGGATTTTTTTCTCCTTGTCTCCCTCCTTTCCTTCCTTCTTTGCTTTTCTACAATATGTATCCAGAGTTTACACACTGAATGATTTTCGTCTGAGCTGGGTGTGGGCAGCTCTGCGCAGAAACTGGATTTGCTTTGATAGTAGTGTCGTTGTGTGGTAGCATGAGTGACTTCGTGTCTTTGACTCTCCCTGCCTTCTCTGTGACCATTCCGTTGTCCAAAGGCAATGCAGTTTGAGTTGAGCTTAGGCTCTGCAGACTTTTGTGTTGCCGGAGGGAAATGCAGGGCTGAGGCAAATGAGGCATCTGTAAAAACACCTGGGTTCTCTGCTCTGTCTTCTGGGATTCAGGTAAACGCTCTATAACATGGTTCATTCTATTTAATTACTGGGTGCATTCCCTTCTGAGACGGGGGTTGCCCTCGGGCCTTGAGTGGAGTCAGTGATTGGAGTCATTGTTGGCTTTCTCTGGTTTTACTCGTCTCTCCCCAGCAGCTTTCCCTGCTGGCTCTCAGGGACACCACTCAGTTTATTTCCCTCCAGATATGGGGGTTTTAGTGAATAACTGTGGGGAGGGAAAACCTAGAAGGGTAATACCCTCTTCTACAGAATCGTCTGCTCTTTTGCGTGGCTGCCAATTTTTTTTTTTTTTTTTTTTTTGAGGATCTTGCCATTCACCCAGGCTGGAGTGCAGTGGTGTGATCATGTCTCACTCACTGCAGCCCCAACCTCCCAGGCTTAAGGGATCCTCCCCGCCTCAGCCTCTGGAATAGGTGGGACCACAGGTGCATGCCACCATGCCCGGCTAATTTTTAAATTATCTGTAGAGATAGAGGCTATGTTGTCCAGGCTGGTCTTGAACTCCTGGGATCAACCAGTCCTCCTGCCTGAGCCTCCCAAAGTGTTGAGATTACAGGTGTGAGCCACTGTGCCTGGCTCCCAGTAGGGAATGTTTATTTCGCTAGGTTTTGTTCTTTTCTTTGGTAAAAAAAAAAAAATCACTTCTTTTCTGACTTACTATTTTTTGCTTCTGCGTGGAAACTTAAGTCTATGACGCAACTTTCAATCCTCCATCTTTGCACAGGAGTTGACCCTGGTGATCTTGAAGGCTGCTTCCTGCCCAAACCTGATCATAGCTCTGAGATCCCTCCTTGCCCAAGGAGAGATGTGGCCACCACTGCACACAGCAGAGCCAGCGTGGCTGTCACTGAGGCCTTTAGATCCAGGAGAGGACGCTGCCCTTCCCAGCCTTTTTTTTTTTTTTTTTTTTTTAAGAGAGAGTCTCACTCTTTTGCCCAGGCCGGAGTGCAGCGTCAGCCTCCCCCTCCCAGGCACAACCGATTCTCCTGCCTCAGCCTCCTGAGTAGCCGGGATTACAGGTGCCCGTCACCACACCTGGCTAATTTTTGTATTTTTTGTAGAGAAGGGGTTTTACCATGTTGGCCAGGCTGGTCTCGAACTCCTGGCCTCAAGTGATTCGCCTGCCTCGGGCTCCCAAATTGCTGGGATTACAGGTGGCAGCCACCGTGCCCGGCCCCTTCCCAGTCCTGAAGACTCCTGCGTGAGGACCTGGGATGGAGGCCTGATAACTGCCCATCTGGTGTCCACAGGGAAGCTTGCAGGGTGGTTGGCAGAGATCAGCCAGGATGTAGTCCACCATAGCTGTCCTCAAGGGGCAGCCCAGGATGCAGGGGGTGGCTGTGGGATCTGCTCTCTGGTCCCTGGAGTGGTGTGGAAAGCTGGGCTATGTGAGCTCCCCAACTCTGGGGAACGTTCCTACCGCTTCCCAGACTTGGCCCTTGGGGAGCCTCTCAGATAAGCCCTTTCTACCTGACTTTCTGGGCTGGAGTAACCAGGCCCCACCAGGCGCTGTCTGAGAGGGGCTGAGACAGGCCCACTCATCCTTCCTCTGAGGGCCCCACAGCTCTGCCAAGATGTAACAGGTGTCTGTTGGCTGCCAGCATGGCACACCAGGAGAGCACACAATCTCAGCCGAATTCTCTGGGAGGACGCAAAGCTTTTGCTCCCTTCACTGCCTCACTCCCCACCTGCCTGCTCACTGGCTTGTTGGGCTGCCGCCGGCCCCTGGAAACCAGGTGGTGCCCTTGTGCCCCAATGCCAGTCCTTGCAATTACAGGTTGGCAAGCCCAGGGACAAAGCGTGCCAGACGGTGCAGCAGCTTGCTGGCGGCTGGTCTGTGTCCTGGGGCCTGTGTCCTGACTGGCTCAGGCAAAGAGCTGGTCCGTGAGAGAGGAGGCTTGGGTCTCAGCTCTGCCCCAGGCACAGCGAGCCCCCAGGGGATATTGGCCTTTTCCCTTCTTGGTGGGCCCAGAATCCATTCTTTGCAGTTCAGAGTCAGTTACCGCCCAGTTGGAAGACTGAGCTGAACCAAGATTGAAGGCACTGCCCCTGCCACCCCACAGGGGCTGACCGTTTCTGCCTGCTTCCTCCTCCTGCCAACCTGCGTGTGCAGGTGGACAAGAGGAGAGGAATGTGTGTGTGAAGATCTAAGCGTGCGCACATCCACTCTTGTGCATGGATGTGCACAAGAGTGAAGACACAAGCATGTTTGTGTACGTGTGTGTGTGTGAGCATAATTACTATACTTATTATGAGACCACAGGTATGCATGGGTACATGCCAGGTTGTTATTCGGCAAGTCCACCCCAACGAGCCTGTGCCAGGGTGTATAGCCATCATCTTTCTGGTGCCCTTGCCACACATGTTTTGATAGTTTGAATGGCTCCCCATTACCTACATCTGTACATAGTTGTGGCGTGTGAGTTCTTCGTGTGTGTCTCAGGTTGTGGGTGTCCGTGTGTGGGTGCTTGTGTGTGAGTGTGCTTGTGTGTTGATCTCGTGTGCACGTGTGGGAGGCCTTGGCTGTGCGTGCATCTGGGCATGTGCACGCGGCCGCGTGCGTGACAGTGTGAGCATGGATACCTATGTGTGTGGGTCTCTGTGGCCGGGGATGACTAAAGCCAGGGACATTTATCATCACTTTCCTAGCTCGAGGGGGGAATTATCTTGGTCTGGAATGGCAGAGGCCAGGGACTGAGGGGCTCCATGTTTCTCAGGCTCCAGGCAGTGTTCCCAGGCCCTATCTCCCAAAGGGATCTAAGTCAGGGTGCAGGGAGGCCACACAGACTCGGAGGAGACAGGGGCAGAGTCAGATTTCTCTTTCGGAAGTCCCCTCCGGGGCTGGTGTCTGGAGGGATGGTGGGGCCTGGGAAACTGGGGAGGAGACGGCCGGGGAGGCCTGGAGTGCACTGGCCAGAGGCCATGGACAGGAGAAAGAGGCAGATTCAAGGAATGTGCAGGAGGCAAAATGGACAGAAATCAGTGATGAGGGGTGTGAGGGTGAGCAAGGCACGTAGGGAACCCCCAACCCCAGCGTCTGGCCTGGGTGATGGGGACCGGGCGCTATTCCTGAGCCAGAGGAGATCAGCTCCAGCAGCTTGCTGACCAGTCTGCGCCTGGGGCCTGCGTCCTGGCTGGCTCAGCCACACTGGGCAGGAACAGAGATGTTTGGGGACAGGGGAGAAAATGAGTTTAGGCAGCTGTTCAGTGTGAGGTGCCTGTGGCTGTCCAGGAGGGACCTGGGACTGCAGGGCTGAGATGCCCATGTAGGAGCAGCTTCGAACAGTCAACTGAATTCTACAAACCAGAGCCCTTTTATTATTTATTTATTTATTTTTTGAGGCAGAGTCTCGCTCTGTGGCCCAGGCTGGAGTGCAGGGGCGCAATCTCGGCTCACTGCAAGCTCCGCCTCCCGGGTTCACACCATTCTCCTGCCTCAACCTCCTGAGTAGCTGGGACTACAGGTGCCTGCCACCACGCCTGGCTAATTTGTTTTTTTGTATTTTTAGTAGAAACAGGGTTTCACTGTGTTAGCCAGGATGGTCTCGATCTCCTGACCTCATGATCTGCCCGCCTCGGCCTCCCAAAGTGCTGGGATTACAGGTGTGAGCCCCCGCGGCCGGCGCCAGAGCACTTTTTGTGTGTTTGCTTTGCTTTTGAGTTGTGGAGCCCAGGTTTGAACTGCTCGTGGAAGCCACTGAGCTCTAGGACCCAGTGTGCACTGGCCTGTGAGGAACCCCAGTGCGAAGCAGGGTTACCAGCTTAACAAGCAGGGGCTGCTGGTGCTGGAGGGTCCTGGTGGAGCATCCGGGGCACCCTGGCGTTGTACCGTTGGGGAAGCCAAGGTCCAGAGGTGGTGGCCTCCCCAGGCCCGCTCAGCAAGGCAGGGTGGGGCTGGGCCCGTCCACCTCAGGAGGTCACACCCCTTGGCTGTGGAACCCCTCCTGGAGCTGAGTCAGCCCTGGTGGCCGCCGCCCCAGGAGACTCTGTAATTACAGGATTAGAAGGTGGTCTCTCCGCAGCCGAGCCCTTTGCCCCTCAAAGCTGCCAAGTGGAGACGAGGATTTGGTGGCGCGGTGCCGGCCTCCAGGTGTGTCTGAGGAGACCTGGCATCCTCGGGTGGCTTCTTTAGTCTGAAAGGCCCCATTGTAGCTGCAGCCTCCCTCTGATGGGCTCTGTTTTGGGGCCGGGATCCACCCTGCCCCAGCTGGAGGAAGGAAAGGTGTATTTCAGCATGTCCTATGGGTGTGGAGTGGCTGGGGAGAGCAAAATGGGGGGCTGGTTGGGGGACGGGGTGCCTGGGCTGCACGGAGAGGGAGGTGGTAGAGGCAGACGCTGGCGACGTAAAGCGGGGAGAGGCCTGGAGGGCCAGGTGCAGGTGCCCGGAAAACGTCGAAGCGGGGAGGGTGTGAGTCAGGCCAGGCTGTCATGTGGCCCCAGGAGGCAGCTGGCAGACCCTGCTAGGCTGGAATGTGGATCTGCAGCTGCCCAGGCCCCACCTGAGAACTGTCTGCCAACAACTTCTTGATTTCTGCCCCTGTGGGTGCCCGGCCCCATGTCCCAGGCCTGAGGGAGACCCACCTGCCCTCAGGGGCCTCTCAGTTTGGGTGCCAGGGACCAGGCACTGCAGTCCCAGGGGCTGAGTTAGACCAGGAGAACGCATGGCTGCTTGGGCTCCTTGGCTGGTTCTGCTCTCCCTCCACCAGAGCTGGGCCACGTTCCTGCCCCACCCAGCATGGTGGGCATATCCCAGCCCCTTGCCTCTGCTCCCGTGGGTCCCCGGCTGGCGTGGTCTTGTGGCTGTCCCGGGCCCGTCCTGATCCTGACTGTCCTTCAGGGTTCTCCCCCGTGCCACCTCCGCCCAGGGACTCCCTGCCCATCTCGGGCTGTCCCCTGATTCCCCGGTGCTAGCCTCACCAGGCACTGTGGATGCTGGAAACCCCCCGTCCCCGCAGTGGCCTCTTCACCCTCACCATGCACAGGGCATCACGGGGCGGGGGGTGGGGGGCGCCCATCAGGACGTGGCTTGATGCATGCCCTCTGGCCTGAGTTTATCTGTGAAATGGGTGTAATGACATCTGCCTTACAGGGCACCTAACCTGAGGGGTTAGACAGGGTCACAAGAGAGGACAGGGCTGGTGCGTGGTGGGTGCTCGGGCGGTGGTCCTTCAGGTCCTCTGTCCCGGGTGCTCCCCCGCCACTGATCATCAGGTCTTCAGGTGCCTGAGCCTGGGCTACCCTGGGGACAGCCCCGTGATCCAGGAATGACTAATTCCACCCTTGCAATAAGCTCTTGGAAGCTTTGAGAAATGAGACTTTTTTTTCTTTTCTTTCTTCTTGCTGCTTCATTAAACTCTTCTTGAGTGAGGGGAATGAGGATTGTCCTAATCCCTTGGCACGAGGTGAAGGGGGGGTAGGTTCCAGGCTTGTGGTAACCAGAGGACACTGGGAGCAGAGCTGGGGGTGGGCACCGGGCAGGGGCCGTAAGCCTCATGCCCCAGGCAGGCTTTACTCAGGGTCAGCTGGTGACCCCAGACAAGCCCCGTCCTTGACCAGGCTCAGTTTGACTGTCTGCACGATGGGTGTCCCGGGCCTTGCCCACCTCCCTGTGCTGCTCCACAGGGAGGGGGATGGCCTGGAGGGGCCTTTGGTGGGGTGCCTGGGGCTGGGCACGCTGGCTGGCACACAATAGGTGCCTTCTCAGTGTATACAAACTTTTGGGGAAAACAGAGGAGGGGTGGGCAATCTCCGAGCAGTCTTTTAGTCTTTGTCCTCTAAACTCTGTTTTTCTTTTCCTCTTTTTTTTTTTTTTTTTTTTTTTGAGGCAGAGTCTCACTCTATCACCCAGGCTGGAGTGCAGTGGCGTGATCTCGGCTCCCTGCAACCTCTGCCTCTTGAGTTCAAGCGATTCTCATGCCTCAGTCTCCCAAGTAGCTGGGACTATAGATGTGAGCCACCACACCCTGCTAATTTTTGTATTTTTAGTAGAGATGGGGTTTTACCATGTTGGCCAGGCTGGTCTTGAACTCCTGACCTCAAGTGATCCACCTACCTCAGCCTCCCAAAGTGCTGGAATTACAAGCTTGAGTCACTGTGCCTGGTTTAAAGTCTGTTTTCTTACCTTTAAAAGTGGCCTGGGAGGAGGCCTAGCTGCTTCCTCCTGGGCCCCAGCGAGGGGCTCCAGGGGCTGGACACTCGCCTATGGGTCCTGGCTCTGTCTACCCACCGTCAAGGCTGCTGGAACTGGAAAAATAGTTCCAGGCCTTCCTTGCTAAATCCAATAAGTTTCAACAATGCCTTTCTCTGTGGCATCCCAGTCTCTCCTCTCCACAGGTGGGGAGCAACAGGTTGGATTAGTGACTGGGGTCTGGGAATCCTCACCGAGGCCACCCTCTGTCCACAGGTGTTCCTGGGCCTTGGGGAGCTGCTTCTGTCCTGCAACTGGGCAGTGGTCGCCGACATCCTGCTGGTAGGTGCGGGAGTCGGGGTAGGGGGCTGAGCAGGGGGAGCTAGGCAGAGTCCAGCTCAGGACTGGACCTCTGCTGGTGAGCAGCTGCCTGGCAATGGCGTCAGAGACCATGCATTAGGGGACCAAAGTCATTCACGGTTACCTTGGACCAGAGGCCTCTGACACTCTCAGATGTCTCTGACCATCATCCCCATTTTGCAGATGAACAAATGGAGGTTCAGAGAAGGCAGGTGCCTGTTCCAAAGTCACACAGCCCCACCGCAGGGAGCCAGGGCTAGAACCTACGCATTTTGACTCCCTGGGCTCCCTCCCTCTTTTTTTTTTTCTTTTTTTGGAGACTGAGTTTCACTCTTGTTGCCCAGGCTGGAGTGCAATAGCCTGATCTCGGCTCACTGCAACCTCCGCCTCCTGAGTTCAACTGATTCTCCTGCCTCAGCCTCCCAAGTAGCAGAGACTACAGGCACCCACCACCATACCCGCCTAATTTTGTATTTTTAGTAGAGATGGGGCTTCACCATATTGGCCAGGCTGGTCTTGAACTCCTGACCTCAGGTGATCTGCCCGCCTCGGCCTCCCAAAGTGCTGGGATTACAGGCGTGAGCCACGGTGCCCAGCCCCTCCCTCCTTCTGTCTGTAGCTTCTCAGCAAGCAGGCTCCTTGCCCTCCACTCTGGGGCGTGCAGACAGGATGCTATCCTTCGGGGCAGTAGCCACTGAGGCCCGCTGCGCCAGCCCACACCAACTTGTGTGTCACAGGCTGCCATGCAAGGATCAGCCCTGCCTGTAAGAGGCTTGATACTGTCTTGACCACATGACTGCTGCGTCCAGAGTCCCACACAGCCCCTCCCTGAGCCCCACGCCCTTTGTCCAGCCTCCTTGCCTCTTTCTGGGAGGCATACAGGGAAGGACTTTGGACACCATGAAGGGTTGTGCCTTTGTAGATAACGCAGGGCCCTGGGCCTGTGAGCGCCCCAAGAGCCTTCCTTCCACCTCCTGGCAGCCTGGCACAGTCTGGTGCTGGCCACAAGGGAACTGGACCAGCCTGGCCGTCGGCTGAGAGCTGTCCTGAGGGCAGTCCAATGTCGCGGTACCAGCCTGGATTCAGAAAACAGACCTGGCTGTCAGCCCCGGTCCTGCCACTTATGAGCTGTGTGGCCTTAGGCCAGTCACTGTGTGTCTCTGAGCCTCGGTATCCCCATGTGGAAAGTGGGGATGATAATGGCACCTGCCTTATGGATTGATGTGAGGGTGAAATGAGAAGATCCATGTGCCTGGCACAGAGAATGCTGGCTAGGATTCTTACAGCAATCCAGAATTTTCCATTTTCTCATTTTCTATCCCCCAAAGAAATCATGGTACCCTAGAATCTGAGTTTGAAAGGGTTATGGGCATGTATAGTCGTTTACTCCATCAACAAACCCTGCTTGAATACTACTGTGGACGGGATGCTCACTCCCTGCCAAGATGTCTGCCCTCCTCAGCAGATCCCCGACCCCTCCCCACGGCCTAGGCTCAGCGAGCGTGGAGAGCCCTGCCCTGCCTTTGGCTCCTGGGTGAGTGCATCAGCTGCAGGGCTGGCAGGTCCTCCCTGCCCCTCCCTCCAGACAGGAGACTTGGGCTACAGCCCAGAGTCAGCCACAGACCTGCCGCATGGCCCTGGGCCTCAGTTTCCTTGTCTATAAAAGGGGTAATCAGCACCTGCCCAGTAGGGTGAGCGAGGCGGCCTCCAGGAATGCTCAGGAAAGGGGAAGGCATTGGCAGATGTTTTATTCATGGGATTGTCCGCTTTTAGGCTCAGGGAAACATCCCCCCAGCATAGCTGGTTCTCTCTGAGGTGGTCCAGACAGAGCTGCACCTGCCCCCGCAGCTTCCCTGACCTGCCCCCCACGGCGCAGCTCCCTCTTCCACATGACAGCCCCGCAGATATGTGAAGGCTGCACCCGTGTCCCCCAGCGTCTGCCTTTGTAAGAATGATTAACCTGGCAGAGCCAGGCTCTTTGTGGGGTTAAAGAGGAGAGTGTGTGCTGGGGAGGGCGGGTGGGGGAAGGGGTGAAGGAGAGTTAGGGACTGGCCAGCCGCACAGTTTTACCCATCTGGGGAGCTGCCCAGGGAGCCGGCTGGACAGGAGCCAGCCCACCTCAGGGCTCCCCATGGTCCTTCCTTGGCTTAGAGGCCTCCAGCCCCAACGCTTTGCAAGGTCCACCGCCCCAGAGCCTCCCCCCCCTTCCCTGCCTTCCCACCTTCCTGGAGCCCTGCGGCCAAAGATGCCTTTCGGCCTTTGGGGGTCAGAGCTGAGCAATCCTTGTAGCCCCTGCAGTTCAGCTCCTCCATGTTGCTGCTTCCTCCCTGTAAAGGCTGGTTATGGGGGAGCCCTTCTGTGCAGTGGAGGGGCAGATGCCAGCTTGGAGCAGGGTGAGGAGGGTGAGGAAGGGGAAGCAGGACACCGAGGGTAGACAATTCCCTTGGGGAGCTGAGTTGGCAGGAGCAAAGGGCCTGGTAGCTGGAGTTGGCAGAAGATCCCGGGAAGCTGGCATTGCTTTTCTGCTTTTCAAGACAGGAGGCCAGAACAGCCTCCGGGAGCAGGGAGGGGCAAGCAGGAGGAAAGAGGGGGCCCTGTTCGAGGGTGAGCTGAGGGTGGGATCCAGCGCTGGGGGAGGAGGTAGCCTCCCAGCAGAGCAGGGGCAGGAAGTGTGTGGGGACAGGGCCTGTGGCAGGAAGTAGAGGAAGGTGCCCTTTGCCGGCCGGCACTTCTCCTGAGACAGGAGATCGGCTTCTCTTTCGGCAGGGGCCCAGGGAGGGAGGAAGCCTTAGGGTGTATGTGAACAGGGGCCACAGAACAAGGGAGCAGGGAGCGAAGGGCAGGGCACAGTCATGTGAACAGCTTTCAGTAGCCAAGAAAGCCACAGAGGGCTGATAGGAAAATGAGTGGAAACTGCAGGTGTCTGGGAGGTTGGAGCCTATAGGGGGGTCAGAGGGCAGAGGGCAGCAGAGCCCAGGCTCAAGGACTCTGCAGCAGCCCATCTTCTTCCGCTTCTAGCCCAGCTCCTCACTAGCTGTGTGGCCCTGGCCAAGTGACTGAACCTCTCTGGGTCTTGGTTTGCTCACCTGTCCAATAGGTAGAGCGGTGGCAACCACCAATGACACCCCAGGCTATAAGGATAGAATGAATTCACACCTGCGTCCTATAGATTCCTGAGTGGGTATGTGGGCCCCGCTGACTTCCAGATCATCCATTCCTCGGGACACTCCTCTCTCTTTTTTTTTGCTTTTGAGACAGAGTCTCTCACTGTCCCCAGGCTGGAGTGCAGTGGCGTGATCTCGGCTCACTGCAACCTCTGCTTGCTGGGTTCAAGCTATTCTCCTGCCTCAGCCTCCCAAGTAGTTGGCACTGCAGGTGTGCACCACCATGCCCAGCTAATTTTTGTATTTTAGTAGAGACGGGGTTCACCATGTTGGCCAGGAAGGTCTTGATCTCTTGACCTCATGATCCGCCCCCCTCAGGCTCCCAATGTGCTGGGATTACAGGCGTGAGCCGCTGCGCCTGGCAGGGATACTGCTCTCTTCGATGCAATCTCCACAATGGGGAGAATCCAGGTTCTGTCTGGAGAAGGGACCTCAGGGGCTCTCTGGTCCAGTGGCTTGAAGACATCACTGTACATGAGAGTCAGGTTTGAGGGAGCTTGTTACAAACCCCGATTCCAGACCCTGTGTCCTGCAAGTCCATGCTGGGGTCCAGGGACCGGTGTTTCTGATGAACTTCCCAAGTGATCCTGCCATCGCATTCTGTAGAGCACATTTTGAGGACACTGGTCTCGCATCGCGAGCTCGCCAGTCCATAAATGCTTTGCCAAATTCCAGCCATCCCCTTGTTCACATACACCTCCCGGGAGCTCATTCCGCACGCCTCGGGCAGCGCCTGCCTCTCAGGGGGCTTTCTGTTGATGAAAATGATTTGGCTCAGTCACAGCCAAGACCCACCTCTGCCAGCCTCGCCTTGGCCCCGCTGGGCCGCAGAGGGCCCTGCTCCCTGGAGACTGAGATTATGTCCCCTGAACCTGCATCTCCTCAGACAGAGCTCCCTGCCTCCCCACACCTAGTCATGGGGGCTCCCTCCCAGCCCTGCTGTCTGTCGCGGCCCCACTCAGGATGGCCCAGAGCCAGCTCACCCCAACCCCTCTCCAGGCAGGGGACGGTGTAAGCCAAGGTGTGGAGGGAGGATCCCGGGAGCACGATCTCTGGATCCCAACCAGTGTGGGGGCTAGAGAAGGAGGGGGCTCAGTTCCTCTTTCTCAGGCCTGTCCTCTGGGGTCCTGCAATCCAGCCACAGGCTCATCTCCCACCCCTCAGCAGACGTCCCCACACTTCCCCGGAGAGTTGTCACCTCTGGGTTCTCCCCCTGCCCCAGGTTTCAACGCTTCCCTGCTCAGCCTCTGCCCCCCAGGTAGCTGTCAGCTCACTGGCCTGTCTCACCCTCCCAGGGGTGTTTGGGGGCGAGGCCTGGGTGGGGGTGCAGGAGGCAGGCTGCCGGGGGAGTCTGCACCTGGTGGCTGCTGCTCTGACTTTCTACAAGCCCTTGGTTGGCCCCGGTTTAGCCCTGGGCTATAAAGGGAACAGCCCTTCTAAGAAGGGAGAGCCAGAAACAGAGGTGTTTTTGTCTCAGAATAGAGTGAGCCTGGATTTTTGGGAACCCAAAGCCTCTTATTTCTGAAATTACCCCCTGGGCTCTCCAGCTTCTGTGGGGCCCAGTCTCGGCTGCTGGCTGCATGGAGACAACGTGGACTTGGAACAGGCTGGGGGAGACCCACCTCCCTCGCCACTGGCAGCAGCGACAGAGCTGGGCCCAGCAGGTTGGGGTTCCTGGGAGAGGAGGAAACGGCCACCCTACCTGGACCTTACTGTGGGGGTCCCAGCAGCCCCAGCCTCCATGTGGACCTTTTTGGACATTCAGGTTCCTCCCTCCGGGAAGCCTCAACTGCCTTCCTGGAGCCACCAGGGAGTAATTACATAATTATAGGGTGAGAAGGAAGTCCTTGGGGAAGGTGCAAAGCTGTTGGTCAGTTCCTTCTCAGGCCTGTTGGCAGATCCTGGTGATGGCAAGAGGCCCGGTTTCTCTCGCCACCTGCACAGGGTGGCTCAGTGCCAGTGACCCTGGGACCAGACAGTCACCACAGTGACTCCCGCCCTCTGCCCTGCCCACCACAAAACCCGCTGCATCTGCCTCCTGGGGTTCTGGAATGCAGAGATCCTGTCCCTGGGATCCTCCCTCCACACCTTTGCTTACACTGTCCCCTGCCTGGAATGCCTTTCCCCGTCTCTTTGCCAATTACTCTGCCATCCGTTTACAGGGCTAGCAATGAACTTGTCCTCCTCATCTTTCTCTTGGATTTCTGAATGTTCTATTACAAATGCACAAATATTGCTGGAAACACCGGCTCCTCCTTGCCCATCACAGCAGAGTGGTCAAAAGGCCAGGTCCTGGAGGGAGAAGGCCTGGGATCCTATCTCAGTCCTGTTATTTCAGGCTGGGTGACCTTGGGCAAGTCACTTGCCCTCCCTGTGGAGGTTTTTCTCATCTGTGCAATGCAGGTGGTCATCGTATCTCCCTCGTGGGTTGTTCAAGTTGATGTATAAAATGCATACTGCAAGCATTCAATAAATGTTGGCAGTTATTATTTTATTATTATTTTTTTGAGACAGGATCTTGCTCTGTCACTCAGTCTGGAGTGCAGTGGTGCCACCTCGGCTCACTACAACCTCCACCTCCCAGGTTCGAGTGATTCTCCTGCCTCAGCCTCCCGAGTAGCTGGGATTACAGGTGCACACCACCACGCCCGGCTAATTTTTGTATTTTTAGTAGAGACGGGGTTTCACCATGTTGGCCAGGATGGTCTCGAACTCCTGACCTCAATTGATCCACCTGCCTCGGCCTCCCAAAGTGCTGGGATGATAGGCTTGAGCCCCTGTGCCCAGCTAATATTGATGATTACTAACTCACGGCCTCAGATCATGGACACCTAGGTCTTGGGGATAAGGCGGTAAGCTCCCCTGTGGCTGTCCAGCTGGGTTCATGTGACCATGGTCTCTGCTTGAATCCCCGCCCCTCCCTGCCTCCACCCCCTGCCAGGCCTGGGTTCTGGCAGAGTTTCTCCTGGAAATAGTCTCCCAGATGGATCTACTTGACTTATTTTGTTGGCAGACTTTCAGCTAGTCCCCTCTGTGCCTGGTACCTCGCTGCACCCAGGGACCCCAAGAGAAATCAAAGGTCTTTGTTGCCCACACACCATAGGGAATACGGGGAGGTGGACAGAGAAAGGGCCCCTCCCAGTTCTGGGTGACATGAGTTCAGTTAGGGGTGTGCATAGGAGTTGCGGGAGCTCAGGGCAGGTACCTGAACTCTGAGAGGGCTTCACAGAGGAGGTGACCCAAATGCAAGTCCTAAATGACAAATAGAGATGCTCCAGCCGGACCAGAGGGTGGAAGGTATGCCAGGCAGAAGGTGTAGCCGAGTTCAAGTGGCTGGAGCATTCCATCTCAGAGCATTATTTTGGTTTGATGTCCACACGAAGCCTCCAGGTAGCAGACCAATAATGTAGCAGAACCCAGGTAGCAGAACCCAGGTAGCAGAACCCAGGTAGCAGAACTCCAGGTAGCAGAACCCAATAATGAGTGACACTCTCAAGATCGGTACTATTATTATCCCCATTTGGGGATGGAGAGACAGAGGGAAGAAAGGTGAAGCAGCTTGCTCAAAGTCACACAGCTAGCGAGTGGGGATCGGATCGGAACCTGAGACTCTGACTCCAGAGTTCATCTTTTATTTTTGAGACGGGGTTTTGCTCTTGTTGCCCAGATTGGATTGCAATGGTGCGATCTTGGCTCACTGCAACCTCTGCCTCCTGGCTTCCAGCAATTCTCCTGCCTCAGCCTCCTGAGTAGCTGGGATTACAGGCATGCGCCACCACGCCTGGCTAGTTTTTGTATTTTTAGTAGAGACGGGGTTTCGCCATGTTGCCCAGGCTGGTCTTGACCTCCTGATCTCAGGTGATCCACCCACCTCGGCCTCCCAAAGTGCTGGGATTACAGAAGTGAGCCACCGTGCCCGGCCCAATGTTCATCTTCTTAACGTTCTCAGCCTCGTCCGTCGAGTTGTGTGGGCTTTCCAGCAAGGCTGCCTTTGGTCTCTGCCCCAGGGGCCCTGCGGCTCCTGAGAGGACTGAGCCCTCCGTACCACCCCTGCCCAATTGCCCGCACATGCAGACACCTGGCATGCACCTGCTCTTCTCCCTGCCCGCCTGCACTGCTGTGTCCTGGGCCCCTGAGCTGGGACACCCCAGCCCCTTTCACTGTAGTCACAGTCATGCCTGCTTCCTTCCCATTTCAAGAGCAAACTCTCAAGAGGGGTGGTCCTGATCGGGGGCCTTGGCACCCCCATCCTTGGGCACTGGAGAAGCTTCAGATGGGCCTGATGTTCTGGGGTGGGACTTTAGACCTTGGGGGTTGCCGACTCCCTCCCATCCCACTCACCTGATGGCCTGTCACTCCTCCAGGCAGGTCCTTGGCAGGTGGGGAACAGGAGGCAAGGGTGCCCTCACTTGGGGTGCCCCCCTGCTGTGCCTATGGTTTTCAGTCTGTGGTGGTGCCCAGGTGCCGGGGGACAGCAGAGGCACTTCAGATCACAGTGGGCCACATCCTGGGAGACGCTGGCAGCCCCTATCTCACAGGACTTGTAAGACGTGTCTGCGTGTGTGGGGTGGGGAGGGTCTGGGGGCCAGCCTGGTGGGCCTGGCAGACCCACCCCTTCTCCTCCACAGATCTCTAGTGTCCTGCGGGCCAGGCGCCCTGACTCCTACCTGCAGCGCTTCCTCAGCCTGCAGCAGAGCTTCCTGTGCTGCGCCTTCATCATTGCCCTGGGGGGCGGCTGCTTCCTGCTGACTGCGCTGTACCTGGAGAGAGACGAGGCCCGGGCCTGGCAGCCTGGCACAGGTACCCTACCCCTTGCACCAGGCCCGGCTCAGGGCTGGACACGCTAGGGGCAGACAGCACTGGCCACTCCCAAACCCCTGGCCAGTTTGTTTGTTTACTTATTCAGAAATGCTTAGTACAGCCCTGCTATGTACCAGGGAAGGTTGCAGAGGCTGGGGAGGGAAAGAATGAGGCCCCTGTAGAAACTGACACTCTAGGTGGTGAAGACAGACCAGAAACAGAAAAAGTAAAGATATAGCATGTTCACGGTGACGAGTGCTATGGAGAGATATAAAGCAGGAAAGGAAGGAGACAGGGGCCGGGCACATTGGCTCACACCTATAATCCCAGTACTTTGGGAGGCCGAGGTGGGCGGATCACAAGGTCAGGAGTTCAAGACCAGCCTTCACCAAGACCACATGGTGAAGCCCTGTCTCTACTAAAAGTACAAAAATTAGCCAGGTGTGGTGGCACACACCTGTAGTCCCAGCTACTCAGGAGGCTGAGGCAGGAGAATCGCTTGAACCCGGGAGGTGGAGGTTATAGTGAGCTGAGATCTCGCCATCTCGCCACTGCACTCCAGCCTGGACAACAAAGTGAGACTGTCTCAAAAAAAAAAAAAAAAGGGGACAGGTGGGTGCAGGTTACAAGGATCCCCACTGCGCAGGTGACATTAGAGCAAAGATCTGGAGGAAGCGAGGGAGTGAGCCGTCCAGTGACCCGGGGGAAGACGCTCCTGGCAGTGGGGACAGCCAGTGCAAAGGCCCTGCCATGGGAATGTATGCACCTGATGTGTTTGAGGATCAGCCAGGAGGCCAGTGTGGCTGCAGCAGGAGCAAGAGGGACAGTGGTAGGGGTGAGAGATACAGGGCCAGAGCAGGGGGTCCTTGTAAAGACTGTGGCTTTCGCTCGGAGTGAGGCGGGAGCTGCCGTGGGGCTTCCAGGAGAGGAGCACTGAGGTGGTCTGATTGATGTCAAAGCGTCGCCCTGGCTGCCGTGTTGAGAACAGACTGGTCAGCGATGAAGCTGAGAGGCATAGCCGACAGCCGACTCCCCTTCCAGGGGACAGTGGTGCTAAGACCACGCCAGTGGCATTGAAGGTGATGACGAGGGGTTGGATCTGGAAGGTATTTTGCACTGGGGACAGAGAGGATTTCCTGACAGCCCATTCCCAGGCCTGGTCCCAAAGCACCTTATGCATCCTTTGGGCAGGCTGAGCATCTTTCCTCCTGCAGGGACCCCAGACAGCAACGATGTGGACAGCAACGACCTGGAGAGACAAGGCCTGCTTTCGGGCGCCGCTGCCTCCGCAGAGGAGCCCTGAGGTCCCTGCCTGCACTCGCCCTGCCTGCCAGCCTCCTGTTGGGCCCCACAGTAGCTGTGCCTCGATTCCTCTTTGGCTGTCCTCGGGGACTCCGGCTGAGGCGCGTCTGCCACTTTTGCATTCCCTGCTGGAGAGCTGGCAGGACCCTGTGGCTGGGCTGCGAATGGAGCTGTCAGCACTCTGCGTGGGAAGCTTGGGCCTGTGCCTGTGCCCCACTCAAGGCTGCCCCAGCCTGGGTTCCCCAGCCTGGCTGCTGCTGGGCGCTGAATAAAGCGAGGCCAGTACAAAGCCTATGGCTTTCGGGCCTGTAGACAGCCCTGTTATTTATAGCCTCTTGTGCCTCTGCTGGAGGGGAAGGGGGAGAGGACGGGATGGGCAGTCCAGGCCAAGGATGCAGGGCTGCCCTAAAGTAGGGAAGCTGAGGGGGTGGCTCGGCATGGGTCTCTAGGGGTCCTCAGCCTGGACCTCCCACTCTGACCCAGCTTCTCCATTCTGCAAAGTCATGGGCACTGGGCACCCTCTGCGTGATTCCACTCTGTTTTGTTTTTTGTTTTGTTTTGTTTTGTTTTTGAGATGGAGTTTCACTCTTGTCCAGGCTGGAGAGCAATGGCGCAATCTCGGATCATTGCAACCTCCGCCTCCTGGGTTTAAGCGATTCTTCTGCCTCAGCCAACCAAGTAGCTGGGATTACAGGCGTGCGCCACCATGCCCAGCTAATTTTTGTATTTTTAGTAGAGATGGGGTTTCACCATGTTGGCCAGGCTGGTCTTGACCTCCTGAGCTCAGGTGATCTGCCCACCTCGGCCTCCCAAAGTGCTGGGATTACAGGCATGAGCCACCGTGCCCGGCCCACTCCACCCTTTGAACAAAATGTGGGGGCTGAATCTTGCTCTTGGAGATGAGTTTCCACTTGGGCGCTGGTGTGGGGATGTGGCTCCAAGTTCCAGGGAACCACACAGAGGAGCACCCACGCCTACACAGACATGGGCGCAGCTGCTCCAGAACCCTGCTGAGGACTTGAGTGGCCGTGCAGGGATCCTCCTGGCCTGCCCGGTTCTGTACCCCCAGCCTTCCCGGGGCCCACGCTCTGACCCCAGCACAGCCTGTGGGGAGGGCTGGCTCTGCGGGGCCCACGCTTGCCACTGGGTTCAGAGCAGCTGGGCTCAGCGGGCCCTGTGGGAGATTGACAGCTTCCAGGCAGGCAGCAGTGGGGAGGCTTGTTCTCATGTTCTTTCCGCCTCCCCTGGTGCCCAGCCAGGCATCACTTGCTCACTCACTGATGGCCACCTTCGCTGTGCCAGGCTGTGCCTGTCTCCCAGCAACTGCGGGCAGAGCAGCGACTGAGACTCCTGCACAGCCCCTGATGCTTGCTTGCTCTGTCCCTGCCTTCTGTGGGGTGCCCCCCAGCCCTCCCTGTTGGCTGCAACAGGTCCCAGGAGCAGGGCTCTCCAGCTCAGCCCCCACCTACACCACAGCCAGCCCTCCCTGCAGGCTAGCCAGGCCCTTGACCATGACTCGATGCTTGGAGCTCATGCAACAGGCGGCCCTTGAAGTTACAAGGTAAAAGATCTGTGAGAATATTTTGTTTTCCTGAGAAGGAGGCAGCAACTGGGCGGGAGCCAGGATGCCACGGTCCCTCTCGACACTCACTGGCTGTGTGACCTAGGTGGCTCCCAGACTCCCTGAGGGCCGCTGACTCCCTGGCTGTGTCTGGGAGGAGTGCTGACGTGGCTTTCTAACCTGGGCATGTGATTCGCACAGGCTGGGTCTAGACCCACAGAGGCCCAGCTCCAGGGTCTGAACCTTCCTCCCAACAGCCCCAGGGAGGGTCCCTGTGAGGCGAGGCTCCCAGAAAATGAGTGACGGCTGCCCAAGGGTCAGAACACTCGGCTGGGCACAGCAACTCACGCCTGTAATCCCAACACTTTGGGAGGCAGAGGCTGGTGTATTGCTTGAGGTCAGGAGTTCAAGACCAGCCTGCGCAACATGGTGAAACCCCATCTCTGCCAAAAAATACAAAAACTTAGCTGGGCGTGGTGGTCCGCATCTGTGGTCCCAGCTCTGGGAGGCTGAGGTGGGAGGATCGCTTGATTCCGGGGGTGGGGCATGGAGTTTGTCGTGAAGGGAGATGGCACCACTGCACTCCAGCCTGGGTGACACAGTGAGACTTTGTCTTAAAAAACAAAAACAAAAACAAGCAAAAGAACACCAGCCGCCACCTCCCCACCCAGAGTCCAGTACAGGAAGAGCAGGAACCTTGTGCGTGCCCACTCTACAAACATGCATTGGTATCAGTGAGTGCCCATAGGGGTGTCCAGCAATGAATCAGACTCCAACCCTGCCCTTGGACCTCACAGCCCACAGCAGGACAGGCAAGTGCGGCACACCTATGGGCAGAGTAAGGGCTTCCGTGCCCCAGAAGCCTTCAAGGATGTGGCTTTGCAGGTGGTAATGAGGTGGGGGGGAAGGGAATTCTAGGGGCAGGGGATGGACCCACAAAGAGGGGGAGGGCGGGGGCAGAAGATATGCAATGAGTTATGGAGGGGTGCGGTGTGGCCAGAGAGGAGGGTGCGTGTGTCATTGAGCGGGGAGAGGAAGCGAGAGGCTGTCTGGGATCAGAGGGGTTTCAGATGCAGGTGGAGGAGCTGGGGCTTTAATCCTATAATCCAGAGTAGTTTCTTATGACTCAAGTGCATTCTGATATTTGGGTTGCTGGGCAGGGCAGGGCAAGGCGGTGCTCTCCAAGGCTGAGCCACACGAGATGCCCAGCTGGGAGTTCATAGGAAGCTATTGTCTAAAGTGGCTTGGGGCAGAGTGGGAGCTCTGCGGCTGGTGGACGCAGCGAGTGACGGAGACCAGTGTCTCCTCTGCAGCCAACCCAGACTCCCACCTTCTGCCTCTTTGGGGCCAGTCCCCTGGTGGGTCGAGGTTACAATAACAGCCTGGGGGAACCCAGTCACTCGGGCTAGAGTGGAGTCTGGTAAACGAACACATCTTCCTTGCCTAAAAGGGCCCTTGTTGGGTAATCTCAGCCACTAATACTCTGGACTTGTTTGTTGGGAATGTCAACAGGAGGGAAAATGCCGCTCAGCAGGATGAGTCCTTAAGCCTGACCTGGCTCTCTTTATGTGTTAATTGCTCTTTCCAGACATACCCTGCATTCCAGCTGCCAGGTAGTGTCCACGCATGGAGGTGTGTCTGTGTGCGTGTGCCTATGCCTGTGTGAGCATCACCATGTTTGTGTGTGGCCACGTGGGGGTATGCTAGCTACCGGAACCAATACCAATAGGTATTAGTAAAGCTTTTTTTTTTTTTTTTTTTTGAGATGGAGTCTTGCTCTTGTTGCCCAGGCTGGAGTGCAATGGTGTGATCTCAGCTCACTGAAACCTTGGCCTCACAGGTTCAAGAGATTCTCCTGCCTCAGCCTCCCGAGTAGCTGGGATTACAGGACCACTCCACCACACCCAGCTTTTTTTTTTTTTTTGGAGACAGAATTTCACTCTTGTTGCCCAGGCTGGAGTGCAATGGTGCAATCTCAGCTCACTGCCACCTCCGCCTCCCAGGTTCAAGCGATTCTCCTTCCTCGGCCTTCCAAGTAGCTGGGATTACAGGCATCCACCAGGCCCAGCTAATTTTGTATTTTTAATTGAGATGTGGTTTCTCCATTGGTCAGGCTGGTCCCGAACTCCCAACCTCAGGTAATCCACCTGCCTTGGCCTCCCAAAATGCTGGGATTACAAGCATGAGCCACTGTGCCCAGCCTTAATTTTTCATATTTTTAGTAGAGACAGGGTTTTGCCATGTTGACCGGGATGGTCTCGAACTCTTGAGCTCAGGCAATCCACCCGCCTCAGCCTCCCAAAGTACTAGAATTACAGGTGTGAGCCACCATGCCTGGCCTAAAATCTCTTTTTCCACATCGTTCTGAAGGTTGGGGGGGTTGAACCTGTGTGTCTGGATTCCCATACCCTAACCCTGGCTTGCTCCTCTGCCACCCCAAATATCGGTCTGTCTGTTTCATTCCCTGAAGTGTTTGACTTTCCTTTGTGCCTTGGTGGGCTTGGGAAGTTGTTTAATCTAATGCAGCCTCTACAGACAAAGCTGGCAGCAGGCAGCCGGAGTTTCCGGGAGTCATGCTTTATCTCAACACAGAGAGGTGTGTGACTGCGTGTGCTCCTGTGGACCATATCAGTTTGGGTTGTGAGGTTGTATGCAACAGAAACAGACTGACTACCTTTACCAGGCAAAGGATGCATTGAAAGCACATCAGGAACTCAAAGACTTGATGAGAAGGTTGGAGATTCAGGAGCCAGGGTTCCTGGGCCATATTATTTTGGGGTCTGTGCCAGAACTTCAGATATTTTATCCCTATTCTTTTGCCACCCTCCTCAAGATTTAAAGCCTTGGGCAAGAGATTCCAGTTGGGTTAGCTTGGATTCTATACCCATGCCTTGATTTATAACCCCATTAAGATCAGCAGACCAGGGTGCTGTTAGGAAGAGGAAGGAAGTCTCAGCACCAAAACAAAATGAAACAGGAATTAAAACAAGATGACTGGCTGGGCACGGTGGCTCACGCCTGTAATCCCAGCACTTTGGGAGGCCGAGGCGGGCGGATCACCTGAGGTCAGGAGTTTGAGACCAGCCTAGCCAACATGGAGAAACCCCCTCTCTACTAAAAATACAAAAATTAGCCGGGCTTGGTGGCGTGTGCCTATAATCCCAGCTACTTGGGAGGCTGAAGCAGGAGAATCGCTTGAACCCGGGGGGCAGACGTTGCAGTGAGTCAAGATCGTGCCATTGTGCTCCAGCCTGGGCAACAAGAGTGAAACTCTGTCTTAAAAAGAAAAAAAAAAAAAAAAGAAGAAAGAAAACAAGACGACCGAAAACGAAAACAAAGGTAGCATCCACTACAATATCTTGGGCAGGCCAGTGGCATCTCTGAGACGCAGCGTCTCCATGGGATAGGGAAGAGGCTGGACTCAATGCCCTTCAGTGGAGTCTTTATTTCTGATAGTCTGAATCCATGATGAAAGGAGACTGAAGCTTCTATAATGTAGAAAGTGTTAAAAATGTTCAAATGGCAGAACAGGAACTTCTGTGTTAGTGGGGACTCAGAACCATCTGTTCTGAGCAGGAGAGAGAGAGACGAAGTGTTCTGAGCAAAGGCAGGCTCGGGCTGGGGGAGGGAACGGGGGCCCCAACCAGTCCCCAGCTTGGCAACAGCAAGAGCAGAGAGGAGGTGCCTTCTCCCCACCGTGGGTGGTGACCTGCTGGGAAGGCTAATCAAAGGGTGGAGGCAAATAGCAGGTGGAAGCTAATGGAGGGTGGAGTCAATCAGGAAGAAAATGCCTTTTCCAGAGGGACCAGGAGAGGAATCTCGTTTCTGCATCATTCAGAGCAACAGACACATGATGCAAATCAATGTACATTTCCTGGGCACCTGCTAAACATCATTTACTCAATCAACAAACATTCTTTGAGCACCTCCTCTGTACTGGCTCGTGGAGATGAATCAGAAAGGGTATGGGCCCTCGAGGCTTACGGTCTGTTGGTGAAGGACGGGGAACAGATTCTTTCTCAGACAAAAATCAGCACAGCGTTGGTGTGATGGAAGGATATACAGGTTGCTCAATAGCCCAGAGGAGAAAACGATTATTCAGGTGGGCCAGGGAAGGCTTCCTGGAGGAAGCTGTTTCTGTGCTGGGTTCCTGAAGGACAAGTGGGGAGAGAGAGTGAATAGGCGGCACAGGCAGAGCCTGCCTCAGTCAGGGTCGGGGGTCAGGGGTGGCACGTGGATGCTCTCCGTGGTCCTGAATCATCATTGTGCTAGTGGGACAAGGGCTTTTTTGTTGACGGGAGGACAGGGGCTATAGAAAAGTGCCCCAGTGCTTGCCCCTCCCCCAGGCTCCCGGAAGTATGAGTTCAGGAAGCTCCATGTTCAGTGTAATTCTGAGAGATGGGTTGTAGGATCTGAGGCTGGAGATGGTCATGGGTTGTGAAACGTTGTGAAGGCTCTTAGAGATCATTAAGAAACGCAGACATTTCTTTTTTCTTTTTCTTTTTTTTTTTTTTTTGAGATGGACAGAGTCTCACTCTGTCACCCAGGCTGGAGTGCAGTGGCGCGATCTCGGCTCACTACAAGCTCCGCCTCCTGGGTTCACGCCATTCTCCCACCTCAGCCTCCTGAGTAGATGGGACTACAGGGGCCCGCCACCACGCCCGGCTAATTTTGTTTTTGTATTTTTAGTAGAGACGGGGTTTCACCGTGTTAGCGAGGTGAAACTCCTGACCTCGTGATCCGCCCACCTGGACCTCCCAAAGTGCTGGGATTACAGGCGTGAGCCACCGACTCTGGCCAGGAACGCAGACATTTTTAACCCTATAGCCAGTGAAGAGCCTTAGAAAGGTTTCACTCAAGGTAGTGATGAGGTCCTTTGTGGGATTCACAAAGTGACTGGCAAGCAATATGGAGAAACGACTGGAAGGCCGGCCGGGCGCAGTGGCTCAAGCCTGTAATCCCAGCACTTTGGGAGGCCAAGGTGCATGGATCACTTGAGGCCAGGAGTTCAAGACCAACCTGGCCAACATGATGAAGCCCCGTCTCTACCAAAAAAAAAAGAAAAAAATTAGCCAGGCATGGTGGTACGCACCTGTAATCCCAGCTACTCAGGAGGCTGAGGCAGGAAAATTGCTTGAACCCAGGAGGTGGAGGTTGCAGTAAGCCGAGACTGTGCCATTGCACTCCAGCCTGGGGGACAGAGCAAGACTCTGTCTCAAAAAACAAACAAACAAAACAAAACAAACAAACAAAAAACTGGAGGGGGATGTGGGAACAGGTGATGTTGAGCTTTACAAGGGTCCAGGTGAGACACAGAGATGCCTGAGCTAAGCCAGTAGGCAATGTGGACATGGGGAGACGTTCAAGAGAGGAAATTGAAAGCCCTTAGATGTGGGTGTTGAGGAGGAGACCCACGTGGCCCCCAGGCTTCCTGTTTGGCGACAGCATGGATGATGGTGCTTTTTGACAAATGATAAATTATACCAGAGTGGGAGCAGGTTGGGGGAAGGATGACAAGTTCATTTCCAAATGTGCTGAGTCTAAGGTACATGTGGGATATCTGGTGGGAGGTGTGTGTAGGAGACCACATATGGATCTCGTGTTTGGAGATGAGGCCCTGTCTAGAGACGGAGGTTGGGGTGTCATAGTCACATGGATGATCACTGAAAGTTGAGGCCATGGCTACTCACGGTGGCTCATGCCTCTAACCCCAGCATTTTGGTAGGCTGAGGTGGGAGGATCACTTGAGCCCGAGTTTGAGACCAGCCTGGTCAACATAGTGAGACCCTTTCCCTAAAAAAAAAAAAAAAATGCTGGGTGTGGTGGTGCACGCTTATAGTCCCAGCCTTTCAGGAGGCTGAGGTGTGGACCCTCAGGAAAGGAAGACTCTTCTATATATATATATATTTTTTTTTAATTATTATTTTTTTCTCCCTGAGAGAGTCTTGCTCTGTCGCCCAGGCTGGAATATGAAAGTCTCTGTTTCTCTGTCTTTGCTCCTGTCTGTCTTGGCTCTCTGTGTGTTTCTTTTTGTTGTTGTTGTTTTGAGACAGAGTCTCACTCTGTCACTCAGGCTGGAGTGCAGTGGTGTGATCTTGGCTCACTACAACCTCTGCCTCCTGGGTTCAAGCTATTCTCCTCCCAAGTAGCTGGGATTACAGGTGCACGCCACCACAGCCAGCTAATTTTGTATTTTTATTAAAAATGGGGTTTCTCCATGTTGGCCAGGCTGATCTTAAATTCCTGACCTCAAGTGATCTGCCCACCTTGGCCTCCCAAAGTGCTGGGATTACAGGCATGAGCCACTGCGCCCAGCATCAGGAAGCCCCTTCTTGAGCCCAAGAGTTCAAAGTTACCATGAGCTATGGTTGCACACTGCATTCCAGCCTGGGTGAGACACAGACCCTGCCTCTTTTTTTTTTTTTTTTGAGACGGAGTCTTGCTCTGTCGCCCGGGCTGGAGTGCAGTGGCCGGATCTCAGCTCACTGCAAGCTCCGCCTCCCGGGTTTACACCATTCTCGCGCGTCAGCCTCCCGAGTAGCTGGGACTACAGGCGCCCGCCACGTCACCTGGCTAGTTTTTTTGTATTTTTCAGTAGAGACAGGGTTTCACCGTGTTAGCCAGGATGGTCTCGATCTCCTGACCTCGTGATCCGCCCGTCTTGGCCTCCCAAAGTGCTGGGATTACAGGCGTGAGCCACCGCGCCCGGCCCAGACCCTGCCTCTTAAAAATTTTTTCAAAAAAAGTAAAGTTCAGGCCTAGGTGAGAGGCTGCCAAGGCAGAAGCTGCCAAGGGGGAAGGGAAGCAACAGAGGCCTGAGCCCTGGAGACACTCCCATGTGGGAGGATGGGCAGAGGGCATATGGGCTGAGCTCCCAATTACCAGCCAGGGAGGAGCAAGTGCTTTCTAGGCCAGTATTTCTCGAGTGTCCTGCAGAGCTCTCGTCTTGCAAGACATTCTGTGGTCACATACACCTGGGAACGTGGCATCCTACATCTCCCTCTGGGAGATTCAGAGTGTCCATTCTCATAGTAAAGGCTCTGAAAAGCCTCTGAGTAAGGAAACCTACTTTTCTGTGTTTATCCCACTACTTCCCAAATATACATGCTCTTTGAATAATGGCCATTAATGTCCTGTGCCCCATTTTTTTCTTTTTGTGTCTGTGTGTGTTTTCTTTTTCTTTCCTTCCCCCGCCCCCCACCCCACTCTTTTTTTTTTTTTTGAGACGGAGTCTCACTCTGTCACCCAGGCTGGAATGCAGCGGCGTGATCTCGGCTCACTGCAACCTTCACCTCCCAAGTTCAAGCAATTCTCCTGCCTCAGCTTCCTAAGTAGCTGGGATTACAGGCACGCACCACCACGCCCGGCTAATTTTTGTATTTTTAGTAGAGACAGGGTTTCACCATGTTGGTCAGGCTGGTTTCAGACTCCTGACCTCAGGTGATCCACCCACCTCAGCCTCCCAAAGTGCTGGATTATAGGCATGAGCCACCACACCCGGCCCCCATTTGTTTTTGAAGCTGCGATCTAGACCTAATGAATGAATATCAGAAGGTCCTTTAGCCACGGAGTTCAGCCTCCTGTTATACTGACGAGGAAGCAGAATCCCGCCAGGCTGAAGGCAGCGTGCGGGGCAGTGGAGGAAGTGCTGGATTAGATGGCAGACACACCTGGGTTTAGTCCAGGCGCTGTCATTTACCAGGTGTTCAACCTTGGGCAAATGACTTCTTTCCCCTGGGCCTCAGTTTCTTCATTGGCGAGACGGAGGAAAGAACCCTACCAGTACTCTGACGGCCCAGGATAGTGCCAGAGCGTCTCAGAAGGCTGCACGGCTGAAAGGGCTTCTTGTCCTCCCTGTCCCTCTGCCCTTGGTGGCCCCTTATCCCACACAAGGACCTATTCTAGAGACTGCCTTTCAGTTGGATCCCCAGCGAAACACAGTGGGAATGGCTGGCTGGCTTGGTGGCAGCCCAGAGGTCCCCCAGGTTTGAAAGGCTCATGCCACCCTCTTCCCCTGTTCTGGGACCATCCCAGTGGTGAAAAGGGAAGGCAGTCGAAAGAGAATGCTCCCCTTTCTGTCAAGGCTGAAAGTGTGCCCCTGGACAGGGCTGTGGCCAAAACGATGAGGAGTTTTGAGGCATGGGAAGGGGACCCTGGGGTTGGGTCTAGAGCCGTGGTTGTGCCTCCTTCACCACTAGACACAGTTCCACAGCTGGGCAGCCTCCCACAGCTGGACTCTGTCCACCTGCTAGCACCATCACACACTTAGGAGGATCATTGCTGGGACTGGGTTGTAGCCCCATGGAGCTCCTAGCTGTATCTTTGCTTGTTAATCACCTGTCATGCCAGGCCACCATGGGGAACTCCCCCCATCCGCCTTTGCAGGCCTGAGCTCAGCAAGCTGGAAAGAGGCAGCAGGCAACTTTCAGAATGAAATCTGTTTTCCTAACCCTCCCGTCACAGTCATTCATACCCAGCACGCTGAAGCATATTTTTAGTCACTTTGCAGAATTTAAAATACACCTCGAAGGCGCCAAGAAACACCAGCTTGGGGATTAACTTTGCTCACAAGAGACAGTGGAGGGGGGCGGGGGGTGCCTCGTGCTGCGTCACCCGTTGGCTATGCCATGACTCACTGTGGCCGACAGCTTCATCAGGTGCACCTGCCTGCGGACGTGGGGTCCAGAAAAGCCTGTAGTGGGGACTGAGCTCCAGCCCTCGGGGATAATGCCAGAGCCCAGGGCAGTTCCAGCCCTGCCACAGACTCACTGCCTGTTCATAATGGGTCACATCCGTGCCCTGGGACTTGTCTGTGAAACACAGGGAATAATTAACTGGTTTCCGAGGGTCTGTCCAGTTCTAACATTCTGTCCTCTGCACTTTGTACAGGATTTTAATTTCAATTAAAGCCCCAGACAGGTGAATGGGGGAGGGAAAGGGTGGATCATCACAGAGCCACAGCACCTGAGGAGGGGAGAAACCGTGATGAGATGTCAGGAACGCAGGAGCTCCCCAACCACTCTCCGTAGGAGGCAGACCCCCGCACCGTCCTACCAAGGGGAAGTGACCACCCATGGATTTCCAGACTGAATCCCATCCTGCCATCTGCCCCCAGATACAGAAACGGAGACCCAGAGAGTGGGTGTCATGTTCAGGGTCATGCCACACACCAGGGCACAGCTGAGCTGGGACCCGCCTCCTGTCTGCCACTGCGGGCTTTGTACCCTTGCTAGCATGTACCTGGAAGTCTGAAGCTTGGAGATTGGTCCCTCAGGAGAGAAGGGCCCTTCTGAATATCCTGTTTCTGTTGGGCGCCAATCAGAGCCCTGGTTCTCCCTGCCAGGGGCTGCCGGCCACTCTGTGGGGCAAGGGTAGGGTCCTGGTGCCTACACAGGAATGGGTCGGGAGTAGATTGGGGGCTGGATCTGGGTTGTCCCGGGGAGATGGGCGACACAGCCCACCATGACTGGTGGAGGTCTAGGTTCTGGGCCCTCCCTGAACTGTTTAAATCGGGACGTGTGAGCATCGGAGGAGCCACCGGCTCTCCAACCGGCGCCCCTGACTTTTGTTATCTGAGACTCCTCCCTCCAGTTCGCCCAAATACGCTAGGCTCAAGCCCTCGGCCCGGCTCCCAGAGCCTCCCCCGGCAGTCCATGCCCGAGGCAGGGGTTGGGTGAAGGGGACTGAGTAGGTGCTGGGAGCCCCGTCACTGGCACCCTGCTCCCAGCTCCGTAGCCGGAGCAAACCTTCTTCCGCTCCCCGCGGGCGTTCACGGCCGGGCGGCCCCGGCGTGACTGCGCCCCCGTTAGCGGGAGGGGCTCTGCCGCCCCGGCCCCTCGCCCCCGGGCGCCCATCCCCGGGGCAGCACGTGCGGGGCGGGGCTGTGGCCCGAGCCCGGAGCTGATTGGGCGCGGGCCCGGTGGGCGGGGCCGGGCCGCAGCTGTCAGAGCCGCGGCGGCGACGGCGGCGCATCGAGCTGAGCGGTGGCGGCGCCGCAGCCGGGGTCGGAGCGCAGGAGCCGACGGGGCCCGACCGGGATGGTGCAGCTGCGGCTCCGCGGCGCACACACGCGCTGAGCGGGCCCAAGCTGGGCCCCGCGCCCCCCGCGCCTCCCGCCGCCCCGATCCCGGCCGGCATGATGTGCCTGGAATGCGCCTCGGCGGCGGCGGGCGGCGCGGAGGAGGAGGAGGCGGACGCGGAGCGGCGGCGCCGGCGCCGGGGGGCGCAGCGAGGGGCTGGCGGTAGCGGTTGCTGCGGGGCGCGGGGCGCGGGCGGCGCTGGAGTCTCGGCCGCGGACGATGAGGTGCAGACGCTGTCGGGCAGCGTAAGGCGGGCCCCGACCGGACCCCCCGGCACCCCTGGCACCCCCGGCTGCGCAGCTACTGCAAAGGGCCCCGGCGCGCAGCAGCCCAAACCGGCCAGCTTGGGCCGCGGGCGGGGGGCAGCCGCCGCTATCCTCAGCTTGGGCAACGTGCTCAACTACCTGGACAGGTACACCGTGGCAGGTGAGCGAGGGCCCCACCCAGCCCGAGGACCAGGACCCCACCCCATCCCACCACCCGCCTCGAGGGAGGTACCCCAGAGAGCTTTTGGTCCCAGGCCTACTATCTCCAGGACCTACGTGAGGTCCCTACGGACCCTCTGCTCAGGCACAACTGGGCAAGGGATGCCTCTGTGCTCCACGGGTACAATCCAGCTCCCCGCTCATACACACCCGGGGCCAAGGGTTAGGTGAGTCCCCACCCCTGGAGCAGCCCGCGCGTCCTCGCCAGCCCTTGACGGCTCATCCGTTGTCCTCTTCTCCAAGAGTCTCCTCTGCGTCTCTCTGCCTCCTTGTCTGTGCGCCCCCTCCGACCCCAGCTGCAGGTTCCCGGACCTCCTTCCCTTCCCCCAGCCCAGGCCGTCTGTCCGTCCATGGCCCGTCAGTTCCTTCCTTTCTCCGCCGCCTCCACCCCCCTGCGTGCGTGCGGCGAGTGCGCGCGCCCCTTGCGGGTGTGGGCTAGGGAGACCGGGTGTGTGTGCGCGTGGCGGCGCGGTTGTGTGTGTGAGCGCGTGGCTGACAAAGGCTCCGGGCTGCGGGGAGCGGAGGGAGGGGCGGGGCGGGTCCGCGGCGCCTGGGGACCCAGGCTGCGGTTTGCAGCTGGCCCTGTACAGAGGCCTGAAGACGCCTCCCCCTGCTCTGTGGTGCTTGGGGTGTAGGGTAGGGCGCAGGCCTGTGAAGCTAGAGACGTGGAGCCTCAACCTCAGGGAGCATCTCTGGGAATCAGCCTTGGGGACGGGATTGGGATCGATAGAACAACTGGGTTCTAGCCCCGGATTTGCTCCTAATGTGCTTGGTGTGTGACCTTGGGCCAGTCTCAGCGTGTGTTTAGGTCTGTTTGCTCGTTTGTGAGTTGATTGATCATTGGGCCTTTGGGGGACGCACGTGGTTCTGGAATTTCCTTCTGCTGGCTTCCCTCCCCAGCTCTTAGGGGTGGCTCTAGGGGTAAGAATTTGCCCTAGACTGAGCTGCTACTGGTTGGGAATGGTGGCGCCTTGAGAGGGAAGGACTTTGGCCAGACTGGCATAGGTAGGGGCTCCCTGCAGGAGGAGAGCAGTACTGTGCTCGGCATGCTGGCCCAGAAACTGCCTAACTATAGCTTAGTAAAATCTGGAGCTACCAAACACACACACAACAGAGAGAGAGAGAGAGAAGAGAGAGGGAAGGATTTATTTTGGACAGACTCTAAAGAGAACTTTGCGGCAGTTGAGAGAAGAGAGCCCGGGCATAAACCACACACCACCTGGTGCCTTTCTCTGGGCCTCAGTCTCCCCCTCTGTTGAATGGAGTTTTGTGTCAAATGGAAGGGAAGAATTCTGATGGGAGGGCAGAGGCTTCCCCCTCCCCCCATTCCTGCTTTCAAACCCCCTTGGCTCTCTGTCATTCCACTGGAGGAAGTTGGAAGTGGGTACCAGTGGCATCCGTTTCTGGGTCGAGCAGTCCCAAAGAGATACTTACTTTGGTCTAGCGAGCAGGAATATTGAGCACCTCCCAAGAACGCCAACTGTTGTGCATACACCATGCCGCCAGGGACCTGGGAGCGTAAGTGCCACGCTTTGGGGGAGAAATCAGAGAATAGCTGGGACCTGTAGTCAGTTCAAAATTCCGTACATAGATGGGGGGGACCAAGGTCCCTGTACAGCCCCCGTCCAAGATGGCCAGGAAAGTGACTGGCAAAGCTGGTGTTAGATCTAACAGTAAGGCTCTGCCTGGGAGGAGGTCTTCCCACCCCTTCTCAGCTGAAGAATGAATGGTACTACTTCTGGCACTGGAGCGCTCTCCAACTTGTTTTTTTCCAGCCCCAGACCACCCCCTTTGACGTTCTTAGGGGAACTGCCTCTGCCAGGGGCAGAGCCAGAGAGGGTGGAATCAGGGAGGGCTGGCGCTTATCTGCTCCCACCTCTAAGCAGGTCTCAGAGTTAGATTGTCAGAACGGGGGAATGAGATAGGAAATTTGTGGTGAATTGGTAAAAGGAAGTGGGGAGTGGTGGCTAAGAGGGGCGTGGGGCGGGCAGTTAGGGAGGAAGGCCTGGAAAGCCCTGTGCAAACACCCGCCTGGGCTGTGCCTCCCTCCCTCTCCTGGCCTGGGATGGGAGCTCACGCACCACCCCACCCCCAGCACACAACAGACACAGGTTTCCTCTCCGGATAAGCCTGGTTGCCCCTCTCTCTCTGGTAGATTTCCCCATCTCCACTTCCCCAAGTTCAGTTTTTAGGAATATTTATTATCTCTATGGTAACTACTATGGCTTGATGTGCTAGGGTCAGGGGAGGGCTCATCCCAGGCCTGAGTGCACCTGTTGCTGGCTGGCCCGGCTGGGACAGAGGCGGTGATGTGGACACTCCATTGCTCAGTCTTTAATGTTTGCACCTACCTGGCGTCAGTTCCCCACTAGAGAATGAAGGGAGGTCCCACTCTCCTCCTTTAAATCTGTCCTTAAAATCTGTTTTTTCATAGTATAGACCAGCTTTGTCCAAAAGGAATATAATGTAAGCCACATATTCATGTCAAATTTTCTGGTAGCTGAATGAAAATAGTACAAGAAATAGGTGTGATTAATTCATAATATATTTTATTTAACTCATATCCAACATATTTCAACATGTAATCAATATAAAAGTTGTTAGGGCCAGGTGCAGTGGCTCATGCCTGTAAACCCAGCACTTTGGGAGGATCAGCTGAAGTCAGAAGTTCAAGACCAGCCTGGTCAACATGGTGAAACCCCGTCTCTACTAAATACAAAAATTAGCTGGCATGGTGGTGCACACCTGTAGTCTCAGCTACTCGGGAAGCTGAGGCAGGAGAATCGCTTGAACCCAGGAGGTAGAGGTTGCAGTGAGCCAAGATCGTGCCACTGCACTCCACCCTGGGCAACAGAGTGAGACTCTGTCTCAAAAAAAAAAAAAAATACATACACATACACACACACACATATATATGTGTTGTTAATGGGATATTTTGCCTCCTTTTTCATACTAAGTCTTTGAAACCCAGTGTGTGTATTTTCCATTCACAGCACATGTCAATATCATGGTGGCCAGGGGCCACTAGAGTGGACAGTGCAGGTCTAGAGTCTTTCCTGACCAAGTTCGAGGCAAGGCTCTTCCGCTTCCCAGCCGTGTGACCTTGAAGACATCACCTGAGCCTTCGGTGTGATCATTCCCCTCCCGCCCGCCTCCCGGGTTGCGTGGGATAAATGAGACTGTATCTCGAGCACCTGGGACGGGGCCAGATTCCTCGGAGGGCTTCATGAGTGCCAGCTGCTTTCTCCTTCATGCCTCTGCTCAAGCTGGGCCCCTGGCCACGATGCCCTTCCTGTTTTATTATTATTATTTTTTTTGTCGTTGTTCTGTTTTTTTGTTCTGTTTATGACAGTCCTTTTCAGGACACCTTTGCGAACCCCTCCCTTCTCCACAGGGCTGGTCTCCATCCTGGGAACTCTAGTAGCTTCTGCCTCTGCGCAAGCATTCCCAGCGCCACCCGGTGAACCTGCTAATTACGGCCTCTCCTCCGCCCCATGAGAACTCCCTGAGGGCAGCAGGCCTCAGAGCGGGTGAGGAGGGCCAGGCTCCTGTGCTTGCTCTGCTTACTGAGCGTTGCTTCAATTGGATGAAATTGAGGTAGCCCAGAAACCTCTTCTAATTCCTTCCTTGCACCTCCTTGTGCAGATGGGAACACAGCCGTCCAGAGAACAAAGACACTTACCCAAGGTCACACGCGGGGCGGAGCAGGGCCATAGCAGCCAGTGCAGCATCCTCTGCAGCCCCAGGAACCCCAGGTGGAGGTCGGGGCGTGATCCTTGCTTGTAGCCCAGAACGCAGAGGCTCTGCTGGCTCAGGCAAGAGCCCTTTGGGTAGATGAATTTCAGTTTAATTGAGCCAAGGCAGTTTGAGCTCCTCTAGGGCACCTGGCTGCTGCTCCCATGGTCCCTACCAGCCTAGCAGCCACCCACTCTGCATTCTCAGCCCACTCGTCACTGCCAGGTCAGGAGAAGGAGGTAGTCCCTCAGACGGGGGTCTCACGCCCCCTCTAACCAGCTCTGCTTCCTGGTGCCAGAGCCACCTCTGCCCCCCAGGCTGCCGTTCTTTCCTCTGTGCAATGGAAGCAGAGCTGAGGGTGTAGGTGGCAGCATTTTGTTCCTGGAACCAGGCCCCGCAAGAGGGAGCTGGCCCCGGCCTTGTTTACGGTTGGTGAGTGACTATTTGGGAACTCAGATCCTTCCCCAACTTCTGTGGGGTACCTGTTCTCTTCTCAAGACCTATTTTCTTTCCCTTTGATCCAGCCGAGGGCAGCCTGGGCACCTGGAGTTGGGTGGAGTGGGGGCTGCTGAGGAAAGGCAGAGCCTTGCCCTGGGGGAGTCCTTTTCTGCCAAAGAAGCTGAGACTGGTATCCATGGCAACTGCTCACTAACACAAACCCAGAAGGAGCGATGAGCATAGGGACCCAGCTGGGAACACAAGCCGAGTGGGACTTGGGGGCTTCCCTGGAGCAGCTGAGCTGGGTGCAGGAGGAGGGGGCGCCAGGCTGGGGCTCACTCTCCTATTGGCCTTTTCTTTTGGTCTGTCCTGTTAAGTCTATCCAGAATTGAAAGATGGGGAAACTGAGGCCCAGGGTCTTTTACAGGGTCACCTGGTGGCTAGGGGCTAAGCCAGGCCCTATCTTGTGGCTCTGTGGCTCTCTCTTTAGATTAAAGAATGGCTGTCTTAAGGATAAACGGTGCACCTGCCTTCCCTCTTAGGTGGCCCTGTCCTGGCCACTGCCACGTCTGCACTGTGGGGAAACCCCAGCTAAGGTCTGAGGGGCAGGGCACCCAGAGTGTCTGACTGGCAGGCTCAGCACCCAGGTGAAGGGCCAGGTGGCCTTGAATACCAGCGCCCTTGTGACTAACTGCCTGCTGCCCTCTTCCTTGCTCCTGCTTCCTCTTCAACGCACCTTCCAGCAGGCTCTGCCGGCCCCTCCGCTGTGTTGTTGATCCGTCAGAGGAAGTGCCTTGAAACTACCTTCGTCTGGGGCCCTGGACCAGTGATGGCCCTGGCCTGTGCCTCTTTCTTATTTGGTGGATGAGGCAGGAAGGCTGCAGGTCTGCAGGCCTGTTCTGAGAGGGAGGCTGCCCTGTTCAGAGCTGCGCAGAGGAGGAACTCCTTGGCCCTTCCCCGGATCCTTCCGCAATAGGAAGTGGCTTTTGTTTCTGCCTGTAGGGGCCTGAAATCTTGAAGGTAGAAGGGGGATGAGAGTGAGGGAGGCCAGTAGGACACTGGCCCGATCCCTAGGCTTCTGAGGCTGGGCTCCCTCGTGGGTTCCGAATGTCTTCTGGGCTGAGCTTCGTGTTCCTGGCTCTGCCCGCCTTTGCCAGCTTTACTGTGTGACTGGAGGCAAATTCTGACTCTCTCTGATCCCCGAATCCATGAGAGATGATTTTTGTCCCTCTCTTGCTGTTGTCGGTGTCTTGCTCCCAAGGATAGTGTGGGGCACTTGGTCTCAGGAACTCTAGTCTGCTGGTCGCTGGCTCTGCCTGCACCTCCCTTCCCCAGGACAACCAGATCTGCTTCCCAGGAGCTGCAGTAGCCAACCAAGCTTGCCCCTGGTGGGTCTCAGCGGTGCCCTCTTTCCAGGATGCCCTCTCCCGTGCTCTGGGCTGAACCGAGTGCCTACCTCTGGGTTTTGAACTGTACTCTGCTCGTCTCCATCACAGCACCCATCCCCATGGAGACTCACCATCCCCCTGTAGCCATGAGGGGCAGAGCCGGGTCACACCTGGGACCCCTGCATGCATAGGAGACTGCCCCAGGCTTGAGCCCTGTTGACTGAGTCACAGACTCAGTTGACTGAGACTTGGGTTGACTCATACCTGCCTGACCCAAAGCACGTCCTTCTGGGCTGAAAGGGCACTGGTAGGTTTGGACAGATCAGGTGAGGGACCAGGCCCCTGTAGTGACATCAGGGTTTCTCCGACAGTGGCTGGTGCTGTCTCTTTGTTCTGACCAGGGCTCACAGTGAGCCTCAGGGCCTGAGTCTCCAGGAAGGAAATGGGAGGATGTAGTCAGCCGTAGTCCCTGTCTACCCAGTCCTCAGCCCTGACAATGAAGCCGCCCAACCCCCAAGCTGGGCAGAGCAGCTTTTCTACATTCAGGAGGGCACAGTGGCAGCTTTGCCCTGTCTCTTCTGCAGATAGGGCTGCCCCGGGTCACACAGTGAGGCCGTGTGAGGAAGAGCACCGGTCTGCTCTGGGCCTGGTCCTCGCCTGGTGGCTGGGAGGTGGGTGAGTAGGGCCACAGGGGAGATGAGGGTAGAGCATCGGCACTGGGGCAAGAAATAAACTAGCCAGAGCTTGGAGGCTGGGGACAGGGTCCTGTCCTCCTGCCTCTGGCTTTCCTCTGCCTTCTTGGAGCCATTGCTAGGGTGTCCCCACTCCCACTCCCACTCCCACTCCCACTCCCACTCCCACTCCCACTCCTAGAGCCATGAGATCTTCATGATTCCTTCACTGTCGGGCATGGGGTTCCTGAATGGGCTTCCAGGAGGCGAAGAGCAGGATGGGGCTTTGTAAACTGAAAAGGGCTGTGCCTGGGGAGGGGTGGGGCTGCTTGGTCACACAGCTGTTTCTGGCACCCGTGTGAGGACAGCTGGTGTGGATGTTGAGGGGTGACTACTTGCAGCCTTTTTTTGGGGGGAGTTGTTGGGGTGCAGGTAGAGAACATAGGCCAGATGTGGGAGCCTGGGGCCCAGCTCGGCCTGGCTCCTGCAGCCTCTGTCCCGCTCACCTTCTTCATCTCAGCTTCCATGCGAGGCAGGGAGCAGCAGTTCCTGGCCGCCTCGGCTACGGAAGCAGCACGTGGGGAGAAGGCTGAGGGTTTGTGGGCTTGAGGGGAACCATTCTGAGGTCTCTTATCTCTTCCCCACCCTCTTCCCCAGGCCCCTGCCTTATCCCGTGTCTGGCTGGCATATCATGACCCACTGGCCACACCCCCTGTGGGTCATGATAAGGCTGTGACCACCTTGTCCCTGGCCCCTGGTGGTCTTGGGAGCCCCTGGGCCAGGACAGGGCTGGGGAGGCTGAGTTGAGGAAGGAGTAGCTGTACAAAGCCCCCAAATTGCTAAGGCAGAGAGCCTGGTTCCAGTAAAGCTGGCCCCAAATGATAGACTAGAACCACAGGCCAGAGGCCCGGCAGCCCGGCCCCGCCCACTCTTGGCATAGAGACACAGCAGGGAGGAGGGGGTGCGCTGGGCTCCGGGGTGGTGTCTCTAGGGCTAGCAGGGTCTGCCGGCAGGGCTCTTCAGTGGGGAGGGGTGTTTCTCTAAGGGCCCAAGGCTCTGGGCTGGGGGCCTCATCCTCATGGTCCCTGCAGAGACGATCACTAAGCTGCTCTGCCATGAATGACCCAGATTTGCAGGGTGGCATGGGGGTAGGGGACCGGCACATGTAGAACAAACCCAGTTGAGATTCAGAAACGAACCCAGCAGGGATGTCTTGGGATTCTGGGCCACTTCTGCAATGGGCAACCTGAGGCTCAGAGTAGAGGCCGGCTGCTCCTGAAGGTCACATAGCCTACTCCGGGCAGATGGGGCAGGATCTTGCCCTGGGGGATAAGTGGGATAAGTGATAAGTAGGAGTGAGTGTGCCTGAGTCCAGGGCACTGGCTCAGGGACTGCCTTGGCCCAGTCCCTAGGCTGGTGGGGTGCCGGCGGGGCCGGGCTGTGGGTTCCCAGCCTTAGCCATCCAGCGCCAGGTCAGCGGAGCCAGGTTCTTAGGCCCCTGTAATTACCGGAGCAGGGGTAAGACTCCCAGCGTAAGCCAGCCCTGAGGCCTCACATGGGGACCCGGATCCCTCTGAGAGGGACTGGTCAAGGGCATCAGGGCCCATCCCTTCAGATCCCTAGGCTTTGTCTTTCCAGGCATCTGCCCCCATTTTGGATAAAAGAAAACCAAGGTGGGAATGCCCCATTGTTCTCAAGTCATAGCTGGGGCTGTGTCCTGTCCTACTAGTTAATGACCAATGATAACATGACATTTATTGAGTACCTACTATGTGCCAGGCACTGTTCTAAACACCGTATGTGGATTAATCTACTTAAACCTCACAACAATCATATGAAATGAAGCAGGTCTTCAAATTAAGCCATATTACAGAGGAAGAAATTGGCACAGAGAGGTTATGCTATTTTCCCAAGGTCACACAGCAGAGAAAGTGGGAAAACCAGGATTTAAACCCAGATGCTCCAGTTCTGGAGCCCATGCTCTTGAGAATTTAGGCCGCCTGATGCTCTGAGAGAGGCTCAGGCAAGGTGAACGTGGGCTGACACTGACTGTACTTGGGGAAAGCAGGGGGTATGTGGGGACAAGCTGAGGTGCCCTGTCTAGGCTGCCTGGGAAGGAAGAGACCTCAGGATCACGCTGTTGGCATGTTGTATTTGAGGCTGGCCTGAGCTGAGGGCTCTCGTGGTCAGTGTGGGTTTCCTCTTACACCTTGGCCTTTCGAGGATTCTGTGATGTCAGCAGATTGGGCCTTGCTGGAGGAGGGAGGAGGAGGCCAGGAGTCCTGGAATCGGGGCTTGACTCCTCTGGGGTCTACTGAAGGACCAGCAGTGATGGGGAATCACTGTGAGTGTCTGGGGCAAGCTGTTGAGTAAGTGAGGGCCAGAGTCCATGCAGTTCTGGGGGTGCCCTTGAGGTTATAGGCACCGCTTCACCATGAGCCTCAGAGGAGAGAGGCAGGCGTCCTGGTAGACGCGACCTTGGATCTGGGTCCTAGAGATGAGGCTGGTCTTAATGGCTAGAGAGTGAGAGCCCAGGAAGAAGCACAGCGGTAGCCAGGGCTGGGAGGCCTGCGGCCTGTGATGTGCGATTCCAGGGAGCTCGGAGCAGCCCGGCCGGTGGTTTCCAATTGCCTGGGCACTGCATTGATAGATTCTTGGGCCCCACATCTAGAAAGGGTGACTCTGCAGGTTTGGGGAGGGCCCCAGGGAGCTGTATTTTAATAAGCACACCCTCCTTAAAGGTCATTGGGATTCTCAGGCAGGTTTGGGGACCAGTGATCTCCCCAGGAAGAAATCGGGGTCCAGGGAGGTGAAAAGTCAGGGCTAGCAGCATTGGCCTTTGCCTGGAGTCGGGGGCTGTATGTGTGTGTGGTGGGCACTGTGGGTGGGAGAAGAGCTGGCTCAGGGCCAGGTCATAGAGGCCTCAAATGCTAGAATTCTGGGCGGCAAAGGTGCTGCTAAGTGTGTGTGGGCAGCCGTACCCACCGGGCTGACCCTTGTAGAACAGCGCCTGGCACAAACTAGTTGGCTGATACGTGTCAATATGTGCACTGTCATTGTTGTTACTGGTACCATTACTGAGCCAGGGGTCTGGGCCAGTGGATCTTGAAGGACTGATGGGCGATTCTGAGGCCAGAGGTAACCAGTGGGTCACAGCATTAGCTCCTTGAGTCCAGGAACTGTCTTGTCTCTAGAGGCCCAGGCCGGGACCTAGAACTCAGTAGAAGATTCGTAAGAGCTTGTGAGACCAGGTAGCAGGAGGGATGCCAGCCGGCTGGCAGGGGCTGGACGCAGGGAGCCCAGGGAGGAGGCTGGGCGATGAAGCAGATGGAGAATCACCGGGGCCCATTCATGGGGCAGAGGGAGCCGAAGGGGTATCCTGGCTGACTCCCAGGGTCCTGCAGTGTCCTGCAGTGTCCGCTCAGGGAATGGGGACCCAGTGGTGAGCCGAGGAATCGGAGTCAGGAGGCTGGAAAACAGGGATGAGAGTATCTGGGAGTTGAGCCTCCAGCAGGTGGTTGGTTTCAGAGGAGGAAAGGAGGTGAGAATAGCGACTTGGGAAGGGAAAGAACTCTCCAGAACTTCTTAGCTGAGTGTGGTGGTGCACGCCTGTGGTCCCAGCTGCTCAGGAGGCTGAGGCAGGAGGATGGCTGGAGCCCAAAAGGCTGAGGCTGCAGTGAGCTGTGCTTGTGCCGCTTTAGCCTGGGTCAGAGAGCAAGACTCTGTCTCAAAACAACAAATGTGAAAGGAGGAGAGGAAAGGAGCAGCTGGTAGGGGGGACAAGTCAGAGCTGTCCTCACCACCAGGGTGAGGGAGGTGTGGGCGTGTTTGTGGGCTGCTGTCCGGGAGCTGGAAGCTGGGGAGAGGCTGAATGCACGGGCCCAAGCCAAGGACTGACCCAGCGCAGCCTCCCCGCCAGGCGAGAGACAGTTCGCCCAGAGGAGGGGATGGGGGCCTCAGACAAGAGGTGAGACCTCCCTTGTCTTGGAAGGTATGTAACTGTTGTCAGTGGATGTTGTTCCAGAATGTTTTCTTGGGTGATGAGGACCCTGTGGCCAGGAGATGATTCTGGCTGTGGATTTGGGGCGCTGCCTGGAGAGGCCTGTGTTGTGCTGTGTTGGCTGGGGTCTGCATCTGGGGTAGGAACCCCACTTCGCATGTTCCAGGGCTGGTGGGGTGGGCTTGGCCCGAGCTGTGGGAGGCTGCCCCTGGGCGTGAGTCCCGTCCTGTGACCCACCAAACCTCAGCCTCCAGGAAAGAGGCTAAAAATAAGGCTGTGGTTAAGAAGGGAGGGGTGTGTGGGCCCGAGCCATGCTGGAGCCCAAAGGAAAATCTGAGGCGACCTGCCGAGCTGCTGTGACACACGCTTCCCGTGCCAGCGGCCAGTGGGATCTTGCCCTCCTGTGGCTGTGGCGGCTTCCAGGCCCGGAAGAGGGAAAGCAAGCCAGAAAGGCTCAGACAGGGTCTGACCTTGGGCCTCGCAGCCTGCAGGAAGCCCTGCTCCTTGGGAAGGTTCTCTCTAGTCTTTTTCCTGGAACTTGGCCTTGGACCCAAGCCTGAGCGCCGGGCAGTGGTGGGATGGGGGCAGGCCGTGTTATCCAAAGCTTCCTGTGTCCTGGGAACTGCCCAGGACTTCCCAGAGACCTTAGATGCCCATCTGCATGTGGAGGCATGTTCTCCCTCTACCAGGAGCTCTGTGTGGTGGGAAGTCAGGGGAAGGCTTCCTGGAGGCAGGGGCAAATCCTGGACCTTGAAGTCATCGGCTGGGGAAGTGTGCAGCTGGATGGCTGGAATGTGCTGCCGGGAGGAAGCGAGAGGGCTTTGATTTGCCGTGGACACAGGATGTCGTCATGATGGCTATTTTGATACGGCCTCCCTCCCAGAAACAGAACCTGCAGTTACTGCAGACCCATGTCCCTCCCAGAAACGGAACCTGCAGTTACTGCAGACCCATGTCCCTCCCAGAAACGGAACCTGCAGTTACTGGAGACCCATGTCCCTCCCAGAAACGGAACCTGCAGTTGCTGCAGACCCATGTCCCTCCCAGAAACGGAACCTGCAGTTGCTGCAGACCCATGTCCCTCCCAGAAACGGAACCTGCAGTTGCTGCAGACCCATGTCGCTCCTCTGGACTATGGATGGGAACCTCCTGCCTCCTCCTGCCTCTGCCCATCCTCTTGTCCACCCGACACCAAAATCGCGACAGCCCCTGCTCTGGGTCCCGGAGATGACCCGCCACGGCTCCTGCCGTGTTTGTGGTCTAGTGGAGGATGAAGCCACATTCACCCACATGTGAAGTCCCTGTGGGCCATGTGTGTGCTGCCCTGGAGGATACCAGCAAACCATGCAGAAGGCAGCGTGGCAGGAGAACAAGCTTTGGTCTTTGGCAATAGACCTGGTTTCAGATCTCACCTCCAAAACAGAATGGACTGTGACAAATTACTTCATGTCTCAGAGCCTGGGTTTCTTCCTATATAAAGTGGGATGAGAATCATAAATACCAGCACAGATAGTGAGGACAGCATCTATACCATCTTCAAAGCCTCACGCATTCCTTGGAACTTAGCGGGAAGCAGTAACTAGTGACTCAGCTCAGGAGCTGCTCCCAGCTGCGCTGCTGTGTGCATTCCCTGCGCATTCCCACTCATCCTGGTGGGCCCAGCGCGAAACGAGTTTGGACGGGGGAGAGTGGGGGCAACTAACTTACTGAGGGTGGTGGGAGGGGAGCAAGCGGGGGGGATATTCCACAACAGAAGGCATCTGAACTGGCCTTGAAGAAGTGGCAGGAGTGAGCCTAGTTGACGAAGTTGTCCCAGGATAGAAGAGGAAGTGTGCGGAGTCAGGGGGTCATGAGTAGCTTGGGGTGGCTAGTGGAGGGGTGGTGTCCTGAGAATTGAGGCTGGAGGGCGGGGCTGGCAGGACCAAACCTGTACCCTGTGGTCTCATGAAGGGCCTTGGATGCAGGGGAGCCCCAGATGACTGACTGTGCCACAGAGGGATGGGATCAAACCCACGTGTCAGGAGGAGGAGCAGAGTCCTGACCCAGAAAGGAATGGGTTGTGGGGCTAGGAGCCTCTGGGGCTGGGTCAGGGCACCTCGGAGGTCCCTCTTGCTGGCTCTGCCATCCACAGGCCTAGGACTGGCCCCGGCTTCTACCTTCAAGGCAAAGCCACAGCCTGCCTTGGTTATTAAGTCATTAACTGGGCCTCACACAGCCTCTTCATTACGGGTAATTATGGTCAATCCACTCAGGTCATTAACAAGGAGGAAGACAGCTTCTCTGGCTGTCAGGCTGCTAGGACATCCGCCCGTCTGCTCCTGCATTCCGGGAAATTGCTCAGCATCCCAACCTGGGTCTCAGAAGGGACAGTGACATTCCAGCCTCCCCACTCCTTCTGCACCCCCAGTCCCAGCTGCCAACGGGATCCTCATACAGGGCCTGGAGATTCCACTTTTTCCTACTTCCCTGTGGTGTGACTTTGAGCCCATGGCCTAACTTCCTATGCTCCAGTTTCCTCATCTGTCAACTTGGATCCTAGTACCAGCCTCCTAGGGCTGTGTGAGGTTTAAACGGCATTTAATGCTCAATTAGGCAAACTATCATCTGTTGAATGCTGCCATCATCATCGTCCTCATGAAGAGCTCTGGAGTCCCCCAAAGGCCTCTGTCCTTGCCTGTGGGGCCCCCAAGGGCAGGGCCATCTCCTCCTCCTCCTCCTCCTCCTCCCCCTCCCCCCACCGTCCCTTCTCACTGCAGATGTGCTATGGTCGGGGGTCTCTGGCCTGTGGCCTGGGTCTTTCTGTCCTCGGAGATAATGCAGGCGGAGACCGAGGCCCGCGGGGATGGGGGTTGTGTTTAACCAGGAACCCTGGCTGAGTGCTGCAAGGGGTAGAGGGTCCAAGATCCTGCCTGTCCCCCAGAAGCCATGGCGCTGCCAGTCTGCTGGAGTTGTGCGTGGTTTCTGGGTGGTCCAGCTGCTGCCCCCACCCCGTGACATGCAAAGCCCTAAAGTAGTTGGGCTTGGGAGCAGGTGTGGCCTCAAGAAATCCACTTCTCTCAAGAAAGCAGAGGCCCGCCTGCTTCCCTCTGTACCCCGGGCCTGAATCTGAAAATGGGGGGCCCAGTTATAATCCTGAGGGCAGCTGGGGTGAGAGCATGTGTGTGTGTGCAGGTGCTTGTACACACGTGTGTGTGTACGCATGTGTGTGTGTGCGCGCGCACGTGTGTGGGTGTGCGCGTGTGTGGGTGTGCGCGTGTGTGGGTGTGCGCGTGTGTGGGTGTGTGTGCGGATGTGGTTGTGCACACGTGCAGGTGAACCAGAGTGAGTGTGGCTGCCCCTCCCAGGCCAGAGGGCTCCCCGCAGCTCTCAGGGCCCCCCACTGCTCTCTGGGTGGTGGGCTTTTGGTCCCCCTGAGGGAAAGGCCCATGTCTATTGCGTTGCTCCACGGCCTGGGCCACAGGTCGGGAAGAGGCCCGAGCTGGCAGGTAGGAGGTGTGGTTGCCCATGGGACAGAATGACCACAGAGGAGCCCTGCCTCTCCCTGCCCCTCAGGCCCTTGTGAGTGATGGGAACAGGCTGAGGACAGGAGGTCCCCGTGGAGGCAGGAGGGAGGCCTGGGAAACCTGGGCAGGGTAGAGGTCGCAGCAGAGCAGGAGCTCTGCAGATGCGGCCAGGCCGGGCCCTGCAAGGCGGGAAAGAGGCTGGTCTGGTCTGTGGGGACACCAGCATCAGACTCGGCCAGTGAGCACCCTCTGTCTCCCCTCCAGGCGTCCTTCTGGACATCCAGCAGCACTTTGGGGTCAAGGACCGAGGCGCCGGCCTGCTGCAGTCAGGTGAGGCCCACCTCCCACCTTCCCCCGCACCCAGGTGTTGGCGTTGCGGGTCCTGTCCTGCTGGCCGTCATCTGCCACCGGGTCTGTCTTCCCCTGTCCTGACTCCTGGAAAGAGAGTGGGCTCTGCATCCCCGTCCCACTACTGCAGCCCGCCGATGGCGCTGCTTCTCTGAGCCTCTGCTGCTTTTCTTGTGTGACAAAATGAATAAGACCTGGCCCGAGAGGCTATGGCAGGTAAAGGAGAGTGCAGGCAAAGGTTGCAGAGGTGACCTTTCTCTGGGTCCTGGGGCCTCGTCGGGACCCAGTGATCGATCCAGGTTCCTTCCTGAGGCTGGGGCAGGGAGCTCCTTCATTCAGTAAGTTGGGCAATGCCAACAGAGCCGTGGTGACCCTGTTTTTATCTCCTGCTCTCCCCCACATTCCTTCCAATACCATCAACCCTGGGAATCACCTCTTAGGTGACGAGGCAGGAAACTCCACCTAGTCAGCCCCAGAGCAGTTCCCAAGCCTGGGGCAGGCGCCTGAGAATCTGGGCCCTGGACTGGACGTGGGCCTGAGGTTCCCTGGGGCCCAGGCTTCTGATGGGCTGCCAGAGCAGGGCCTGAGCCCCCAGGCTGCTGGAAGCTGGACTGGGACAGTGTGGGAGGCTATTAACCACTTAGGGCAGCCCACCAGCCCCTCCCTGCGGCGAACATGCCTCCCTTCTGCCTGCCCTCCCCGCGACACGGCCTTGTGGGAGCTGGGCCCTGGGCTCCCTGACCTTCCCACTGGCGGAGGCCATGTTGGCAATGCCCTTAGCAGCGCCCCTCAGGCCCGGGCAGAGACTAAGGCCAGTGCTGCCACCCAGGGCTGGGGGCAGGAGGCCTGGTCCTGACTCTGTTCTAGTCGTGCTGTGTGGCCCCAGCCTGGGTTCTGCCTTTTCTGGGCCCTTGGCCCTGGAGTCCCTCCGGCTGTAAGCCCCAGTCAGATGCAGGATGAGGTCCCTATGGTCTGCATTCCAGTCGGTAAACCCCTTGCCCTGCCTGGGCCCTCCTGGGAGGGAGGGGGTGGAGTGAGCTGGTTCTGTCCAGGAACCTGCCTGACCGGTCTAAGTGGCATTCCAGTATGCACAGTGCCTCCCGAGCTCGCAGAATGCCACAGCCACTCCCCTCGCCCCCCTTCCTAGCTGTCCTTATAGCCCAGATGGGGACTTTGGGGCTCAGAGAGAGGGGTTGCGATGGTTCTCGGGCTCAGGTGAGACTTGACTGTGCTAGGATGGGGCAAGGCTGTGTGGTCCAGTATCCCCTACAGGTGGCCAGGTGCCTGCCCTGGCAGACATCATGTTTTCCCAGGCCATGAGCCCAACCCCTCCCCTACCCCTTCCTGGGTCTCCCTGGCTAGGCTAGAATAAGTCTGTCTGCCCTGCCACCTGAGACAGGTTCCTCCAGCCCCCTGGGCTGTGCGCACGCAGTGACCAGCACTTCAGCCGGGAAATGGAGTTCCAGCCGCGTGGGCGCATGGGAAGGAGTGGGCTGCCAGGCTGGCAAGGAAAGGGTGGGAGAAGGCCTAGCTTCCCATGCCCCGCCCTGTGTGGCCCCTGACTCACTGGGGACCTGGCCTCAGCCTCATCCCCCTCCTGGTCCCAGCCTCACTGCCTCATCTGGAGCAAGGCTCTACCCCACGCGTCCTCCATTTAATGCCCACTGAGCATGGTTGGGGCCAGCACAGCCCAGGAAGCGGGGGCAGGAGGTGCAGGGAATGGTGGGAGGGTCACGGGCCAGGCGGGGGGTGGTGGGGGGATTGGCTCAAGGCAGGTGTGAGGGTTCCCTGGTTGTTTCCGCGGTTCTGTCCCAGGCTGGCTTCTCGGGCTCGTGAAAGAGAAGTCACTCTGTCCCTCGTCACCCTGGTGGCCTGGGTGGAGGTGGACAAAGCACACACAGGCGTCATCTTGTTTCATTCTTCCAGTAACCCTACGGGCTCCGTTTGTCAGCTTCACTTACCAGATAGAGGGACGAAGGCCCAAGAGAGGGAAATGGCTTGCTCGAGGGCTGGCAGTGGAGAGTAGCTGGCCTGGAATAGGGACCTGGGCCTCTGCCTCTGCTGCCCATGGGCCTGGGGGGGCCTGGATGCCTGGCATCTCAGTGTCCCCAGGGTGGGTGCCTCTGGGCCATGGTGAGAATTCCCGGCATTCTCAGGGACCCTGTAGTCTGTACACCGTGGCCCTCACCTGTCACGTACCCCTGGCACAGCTGGGATGGACCCCCCAGGGTGCCCTCACCCCTTCGGCCGCCTAAGCCAAGAAGCCAGGCGAGTAGACCAGGATGTGACTCAATGGACAACTAGGCAAGTCACCTAATTGGCCTGTGTCCCAGGCACCTGTGCCTTCCTCAGGCCCGATAAGGTCGGAGCCAGGTGGAGGGCGCCAGCCAGGTGTTGGTGCCTGCCCAGATCAAAGGGCCGGGGCTGAGAGCTGGGCTGCCTGCTTATTTGTGGGCACCAGGGGCTGCTGGGCCGGGAGACAGGGAGTGGGGGTGGCTGAGGGTTAGGCCTGGGCTTGCCCCTGCTGTTTCCCTCTTGGGACTGGGCACAAAAACTGCTGAGGACGAGCCCACTTTCAGCGGCCCCTTTGCAGATTAGACGGCTGCTGGTTTGGACCTGGCTCCTGGCCCCCCACAGGAGCCATCGCTCAGTCTCTGTGAAAGCCCACAGCAGAACTACAGTTTATAGGCCAGGCTCACGCCTGTAATCCCAGCACTTTGGGAGGCCGAGGTGGGTGGATCATCTGAAGTCAAGAGTTCGAGACCAGCCTGGTCAACATGGTGAAACCCCGTCTCTACTGAAAATACAAAAACTAGCCAGGTGTGGTGGCGGGCACTTGTAATCCCTGCTACCCGGGAGGCTGAGGCAGGAGAATTGCTTGAAGCCAGGAGGTAGAGATTGCAGTGAGCCAAGATCGCACGAGTGCACTCCAGCCTGGGTGACAGAGCAAGACTCTCTCACACACACACACACACACACAATTATAGCTCATAGGTTTTGCTGTTTTGGGAAATCAGGAACCCCCATGGCCTATACCTAAAGAAGCAGCTGCCACTGAACCTACTGCTTGGCAGGTTGTGTGCTGGGCTCTGCCCAGACTCAGTTCCTGCCCTCAGGTAGATTTGCTCTATCTACGGGGACAGAAAACGTATCATCAAGTCATCACCTGGGTACAGGGGGACTGTGGGAGCCTGGGTGGATGGCAGAGAGTGTGTACGTAGCTCTGGCTGGTGGCAGGTGGAGAGCACTTCCCTGAGGAGGATACGTTTGAATGGGGCTTTGAAGGATGAGTTAGAGTTTGTAGTCAGCGCGTGAGATCGAGTAGATGTGTGAAGCCCTCCTTTCCCCTCCAAGCTAGATAAAATATGCCAAGAAAACATGTTTAAATTACAAAGCTGAGCTTGACAGCTAAAGCTAGCAGGGAAATTCCCAGATGCCAGAAGCAGAGAGCTGAACTCAGAAACCGGAGTGGGAGCTAGAATTGAAGCCAAGTGATGCAGAGTGTTTAGGGACCAGATAAATGTCTTCGAAGCTTGTTACAGTATTTTTAATATAAACATTTTTATCATGAAAAATTTTAGACATAAAAAGTAGTGAGAGTAGCGCAGCAAACTTCCACATAACACATCACCCAGATTCTTCAGAGGAACGCCCGCCTGGCTCAGTTTCCAGGCCTGGGGTTTCTTCATTCTAATCATGGGTGATGTTTCCATTCAAGCTTCCTGATTCCAAGCTGTGTCCCCAGGCTGGTGGGTAGTTTTTCTGGTGCGGTTCCATTTCAAGCATGGGCATTTCCCACGTGGCTCTGGCTTTATGCAGAAAGCCTAGTTCCAGCCCCTCCTCCCTACAGGCCTGGGGCTTCCCCTTCCTTCCCCATAGAGGCCCCCTGTGTTTCCAGGGACCCCCAGCAGAAGCAAATCCCAAACCATTCCTTAGGGAATTCTTTTTGTTTTTTTTTTTTTTGAGACAGAGTCTCGCTCAGTCGCCCAGGCTGGAGTGCAGTGGCGCAATCTCAGCTCACTGCAACCTCTGCCTCCCGGGTTCACGCCATTCTCCTGCCTCAGCCTTCCGAGTAGCTGGGACTACAGGCGCCCGCCACCGCGCCCGGCTAATTTTTTGTATTTTTTGTAGAGACGGGGTTTCACCGTGTTCGCCAGGATGGTCTCGATCTCCTGACCTGGTGATCCGCCTGCCTCGGCCTCCCAAAGTGCTAGGATGACAGGCCTGAGCCACCGTCCCTAGCCAGGGAATTCTTCATGACCCAGAGCCTGCATGGGACACAGGGGACAATTTCCACTGAAGACAAACTCAAATTCAAAATTAATAGAGCAGGCCGGGCGCGGTGGCTCACACCTGTAATCCCAGCACTTTGGGAGGCCGAGGTGGGTGGATCACCTGAGGTCAGCAATTTGAGACCAGCCTGAACCAACATGGTGAACCCTGTCTCTACTAAAATATATAAGTTAGCTGAGCGTGGTGTGGGCACCTGTAATCTCAGCTACTCGGGAGGCTGAGGCAAGAGAATTGCTTGAACCCAAGAGGTGGAGGTTGCAGTGAACCAAGATCGCACCACTGCACTCCAGCCTGGGTAATAAGACCAAGACTCCGTCTCAAAAAAAAAAACAATTAATAGAGCACACAGTTCTCTCTCATTTTTTTGAGAGGGAGTCAGCTGACCCTGAAATGGGAAAACAGATTGAAGAACTACAGAAAACAGACTCGTCGCAAAGGGACTTTAAAATCAGGCGTGTTTAATATTCAAAGCTCTAAAGGAAAGGATAGAATTTGTAAGACAAGAACCGAACATTATGAAAAGAGAACCAGAAAATGTTTAAAAGACTAATATTCAAAAATACTAGAAGTGAAAAATACAAGTATTTAAAAATGGAACGATTAGGTGGGTTAATGAGTAGACTAAACCTAGTTGAAAAGAAAAGTGTGGCCGGGCGCGGTGGCTCAAGCCTGTAATCCCAGCACTTTGGGTGGCCGAGACGGGTGGATCACGAAGTCAGGAGATCGAGACCATCCTGGCTAACACGGTGAAACCCCGTCTCTACTAAAAAATACAAAAAACTAGCCGGGCCTGGTGGCGGGCGCCTGTAGTCCCAGCTACTCAGGAGGCTGAGGCAGGAGAATGGCGTGAACCTGGGAGGCGGAGCTTGCAGTGAGCTGAGATCCGGCCACTGCACCCCAGCCTGGGCGACAGAGTGAGACTTTGTCTCAAAAAAAAAAAAAAAGAAGAAAAGAAAAGTGAATTGGAAGCTAGAGCTGAGGAAATCGGCGCCAATGCAACACAGGGAAGGGCGAGGGAGGACGAAGGTTGTTTGTGGCACTGCCTGACAGGAGGGGCTTGTGGCCCATTGGCCATGGGTTGGTGTATGGGGAGAACAGAAGGAGAAGAGACTGGACAGTGGGCAGGCTCTGACTATCAAAGGCTTGAAGGCCAAGATAAGGCATGCAGATTTTGTCTTGGGGCAGTAGGGAGCCAGAGAAGGTTTTGGAGCAGGGCAGTCCAGGTAAGATGTGTGTCTCAGGCCGGGCGCAGTGGCTCACGCCTGTCATCCCAGCACTTTGGGAGGCTGAGGCAGGCGGATCACAAGACTGGGAGATCAAGACTGTTCTGGCTAACATGGTGAAACCCCATCTCTGCTAAAAATACAAAAAATTAGCCAGGTGTGGTGGCACATGCCTGTAATTCCCAGCTACTCGGGAGGCTGAGGCAGGAGAATTGCTTGAATCTGGGAGGCAGAGGTTGCAGCGAGCTGAGATCGCACCACTGCACTCCAGCCTGGGTGACAGAGCGACACTCCATCTCAAACCAAAACAAAACAAAAAGATGTGTGTCTCAGGATATTCATTCTGGGACCAAGTGTGGGAGGGGGCAGCAGAGGAAGCTGAAGGCTACCCAGGGCTGGGGTTTGTAGGCTCACGAGGAAGTGCCAGGATGGGGATGGGGGAACGGAGGGAGAGTGGGGACAGAGGAAGAGCCAGCTCAGACTGAAACCAGACAGTGCCTCTGCTGTTGGGGGTGAGTCTCCTTCTGGCCGTTCTCCCCTCCCCTCTTTAACCAGCCCAGTGGCTCCTGCTTCAGCAGACTTGGGTTCTGAAGGCACAGCTGGGCAGCCCCTGTGGCTGTTCCCCAGGGCCCTTCTGTTTAAAGGGTGGCCCCAAAGCCTCATTCACCCTGAGGCCTGAGAGGCCAACACAGGGCTTACATCCTGAGCAGGGGATCACGGAGCAGGTGGTTCCCGTCCTTCCACCGGGAAGTCTGAGTGTGGTGAGCTTTCAGGCACTGACAGGGCCATCTGTCCTGAACATTCTCCGTCAGCTTGGCCAGCCTAGGCCGTCCCTTGGATGGCAGAGCCTGGCCCCCGCCCCACCCATGCCTGCCTGAGCACCCTCCCTGCCCACAGGATGTGGAGGATGGCGAGTCTTCTCCAAATAACAGATCAGCCATGTAAAAATAGCCGTGGTTCAGCCCAGGCTGAGGCAAGGGCCGAATGCAGGCTCCAAGGCCGTAGAGTGGGGGCTCAGGGCTCCCCCAAGCCCAGACTTGCCCTCTCCTGCTCCAAAGCTGCCTTCTGGGGTCATACAGGCCATGTGTGCCATGGGGATGGCTCCCCTGATCACGGATGGGGGTCCTGGGGCTGCCCGCCAGGACACCGAGTCCCCGTGGGGGTTCTGAGCTCTGGGCTGCCGTGAGAGGTGGACAGCACGCGTCCACCCTTCTGGCTTTCTGACGGCCTCCTGCCAGCCCGGCAAGGAGGAGGGGGCGAGGCCCTGGCCCAAGACCCCGAGGCAGGCGGGTTGCTCTAACTCCTCCCTCCCTGCTGTTGCGGCCCTGCCCGCTCGGCCCTGGCTCCCTGCCCTGCCTCTCCATTGTCCCAGACCTGTGGGCTCAGCACACGTGAGCCGAGTGAGGGCTTCCCCACACCCTCCACAGGATGTCCCTGCGGGAGCTGCTGGGAAAGCCGCCCCTACCAAAACCAGGGGTGGGGCTGCCAGTCTGCCCAGAAAGCTCTCCTCAAACAAACAAAGACCACGGGATTGCGGGGTGGTGGGCAGGGGAAGCTTCTAGCTTGGAGGCCCAGCCCAGGCTGGTCTTTATTCTCAGCAGAGTTGCCTGCTGGCCTCTGTGTCCCCATCGGACACGGTTCACATGGGCAAGGCTTCGCCTATCCCGTCCCTTCTGCCAGGAACATTCAGCCCCCTCCCCGTCCCTACCCTGATTGCATTCAGGCCCCTCCATAGCCTGTGACCTCCAGAGGGCCAGGAGGGGCCTTCCCTCCTGGCTGTCCTGAGCAGAGGGAGGGTGGCAGTGATGGATCTCACGTCCCTCCTGGCCCTGGACTGCCGTGTCCCAAGGGAAGGCACTGAGGGGCAGGCAGGTCCAGACTGTGCCTTCCTAATTTGGTCTGTCATCTCGGGCAACTTCCCCCACCTCTTGGGGCCTCAGTGACCCCAGCTGTAAGATGGGGGTGGACGTGGGGAGGATCAGGTGAGCTAAGGGCACGTAGGTGCTTGGGCAAGTTCATCAGACTGGGGCCGCTGGGTGGGGATGGGATGTGCCAGCTTCTGCCAAGCAGTCCACCTGCAGTCCTGGGGGCTTCTGCCCATCTGAGTGAGCAGCCGGAAACCAAGGAGGGGTTGAAAGAGCTAGGAGGGGCCTGTGCTTCCTGCTCCACTGCGGGCAAGAGGGGAGAATGGAGCATGATGGCCGGGCTCTGGCGAAGGTCTAGGTCACCTCCCTCCAGCTCTTCTTCATCCCCCTGGGGAGGGGGCTTTTCCAAGGGTCCCACCATGGTGTTGGGGGGCGGGGTAGAGAGCGCGCTGTGGTTCTCTGTCACCTTCTAAACACCAAATCCCGTCCTGGTCTTGAGCCCAGTCCTCCCTCCACAGCCTGGTCTCTCACTACTTCCTCTTCAGCATCCTCAGGCCATGGCCTGACCTGTCTCCTTGCTGTCCTCAACAGGCCCTGAACTTTCCCTGACCTTGGGAACATCAGCTGGGACCTTCCCCCTTCCCAGCATGGCAGTCTGTGGAGTGATTTAGAGCAAGGACTCTGGAGTCTGCCAAATTGGGGTTTAAATTCTGGCTCAGCCGTACACTGGCTGTGTGACATCACTTCTTTTGGCCTCTATTGTCTCCTCTGTAAAATGAAGAGAACAGAATCCAGTGAGATCATCTGTGCATATGTCAAGTCTGCATCCTGGGCCTTGCCTATAATGAGTGCTCCATGATAACTGACTGCAGTTATTATGAACACTAAGCATCAGATGCCTCATGAGCCATTATATAAGATTGCTGGTAAGATCTGAAGTTTATATTTCAGTGTGCATTATTGATGTTAAGTATTATCGTAACAGTACACTTCTATGCATGCTTCAGTGCCCAGCTTTGACGCCACCACCTCCAGGAAGCTTCTCTTCATTATCCTGGCAGGATCTGGAGCTCCTTGGTGGTTCCCCAGCATAGGTTGTCCTTTAAACAGAGCAACCTATGAACAGGATCTGCCACTGACCAGACGGGGCAACTTCTCTTCTGATTCTTTCTGTCGGCTCCCCACCTAGCACGGACAAGCACAGAGAAAACAATTCCTCCTCCTCCTCACATGTGTCAGTCCTGATGCAACTGGAAATCTCCCTCCTGCCACGTTCTGGTCTGATCTCGGGCAGGCCCTTGGAGGCAGGCCCAGCAGGAAAAATTCCTTTTCTAGATGTGAGGAAATAATTTCTGCCTTGACTAATTTAAACAAGGGCCCAGTGTTGACCAAGGCCAGCCCGCTCTGGGCAGGGTGTGGCATTAAGCACCTTGCACGTGCTATCCAGCACCCAGACCCACCCTGGAGAGCGGCTATTTTTATCTTCATTTTACAGACGAGGATGTTGGCACTGGCTTGGGCCGGCTCATGAGAGTCAATTGTTAACATTTCAGGAATGGTGTGTGAGCTGGTCGTAAAATACAACCATTGTTAAAAACTAAATGATATCAGCTTACAATTAAATAATCAGAAACAAAGGTAATAACTACTCAAAAGTCCTCACTTCCTAATTATTTGGCTGTGTTTAGGCGTTATCTGTGTTCCTATGGTGAGTGGCGTCTATTCTATTTGTGTGGTAGAAACACTGGACAATGGCATGTTTCTGCACATCCCTTTCCAACGCCCATCAGTGACATGATGTGGGCAGCCTGAACTCAGCCAGGGCGGAGCGTTTACACCACAGAAATGAGCAAACACAGCCGGGCGCGGTGGCTCACACCTGTCATCCCAGCACTTTGGGAGGCTGAGGCAGGAGGATCACCTGAGGTCAGGGTGTTTGAGACCTGCCTGGCCAACATGGCAAAATCCCATCTCTACTAAAAATACAAAAATTAGCTGGGCGTGGTGGCGGGCACCTATATCCCAGCTACTCAGGAAGCTGAAGCAAGAGAATCGCTTGAACCCGGGAGGAGGAGGTTGCAGTGAGCCGAGATGGCGCCACGGCACTCCAGCCGGGCGACAAGAGCAGAACTCCATCTCAAAAAAAAAAAAGCAAACATGCTACATCAGGGCTCCCCTTGCCCCTTTTTCAGAGCCAGTTAAACATTTATCAGCACACCACTGAAGGTGAGACACAGAAAGGCTGTGGCCTGACTGAGGTCACTGGCCGGGAGGGAGCAGAGGTGAATTTGAGCCCAGGGTGTGTGTCTCATGCCCGGATTTGTGTACCCGCATGCTGATTCTACCCAAGGCCTCTGGAATTAACAGGTCTGCTTGTACACCCACCACCCATGCACACTCGCTGACCTGTTCTTGCTCGCGTAAGAGAGGGGTAGTCACTCCTCCAGCCAGGTTCAGGGGAGCTCTGCCCAGCCCTCTCACCTCTCCTTCACCTCTCTCTTTTCCTCCTCCCTCCCTCCCTCTTTCTCTTCTCTCAGGTCCCATCTCGCCAGGGTCTCAGGCCCATGGAGGAGCAGCCGGGGCTACGCACACATTCAGCCTGGCGGTCAGAGGCCAACTGGCTGCCATGTCTGCCGCTCCCAGCCTTTGTCTGGCCATCTGCCCATCAGCTATGGGACTGCTTTCTAGGGGGAGGAATGGGGGGCCACCTCGCTGTGTGACCTAGGGTCTACCCTGCCTTGCTCTGGGCCTCTTCATCCCACCTGGGACCTCCCAGGCCCCTCCCATCACTGGCAGTGGCCTCCCTGTGGAGTCTTCCAAACCTCTTGTTCTGGAAGAACAAAGCCAGGTCACGGCCTTTGCTCAGCATCCCCTCATGTTTTCCTTTCTCACCCATGGACGTCAGAGTCATCACAGTGGGCTCCGGGGCCCCACCCCAGCCTCTTTCCTGTTCCTCCGACATGCTAAGTAAACTGCTGCCCCAGGGCATACGCACTTGCTGTTCTTGCCCCAGTAATTGCATGATTTGTTTCCTTACCTCCTCCAGGTCCTGGCTGAAATAGCCCCTTCTCTGACTGCTCTATTTAAAGTTGTGGTGGCCGCGTGCAGTGGCTCATGCCTGTAATCCCAGCACTTTGGGAGGCCAAGGCAGGTAGATCACTTGAGGTCAGGAGTTCGAGACCAGGCTGGCCAACATGGAGAAACCCTGTCTGTACTAAAAATACAAAAATTATCTGGGCATGGTGGCAGGTTCCTGTAATCCTAGCTGCTCAAGAGGCTGAGGCAGGAGAATTGCTTGAACCTGGGAGGCAGAGGTTACAGTGAGCGGAGATCGCACCACTGCACTCCAGCAGCCTGGGCAGCAGAGCAAGACGCCATCTCACAAACAAAACACCAGCTAAGCTACCTATATCAATCAATTTCTCTCAGCTAGGCACGGTGGCTCACGCCTGTAGTCCCAGCACTTTGGGAGGCCGAGGCAGGCAGATCACCTGAGGTCAGGAGTTGGAGACCAGCCTGGCCAACATGGTGAAACCCCGTCTCTACTAAAAATACAGAAATTAGCAGAGCACAGTGGCACATGACTGTAATCCCAGCTACTCGTGAGGCTGAGGCGGAAGAATCACTTGAATCCAGGAGGCGGAGGTTGCAGTGAGCCGAGATTGTGCCATTGCACTCCAGCCTGGGTGATAGCGTGAGACTCTTGTTTCAAAAAATGTAAAATTGTGGCATCCACTTGCTCTCACACACACCCTTCCAAGCTCCTGTGTCAGCCCCTCCCACCCGTCTGACAGGCTGTGTTATCGATTTGTTTATTTCTTTAATGTCTGCTTCTCCTCACTCGAGTGAAAGCTCCATGGGGTCTCTCTCGTTCATTGATGTATCCCGAACACCTAAAACGGTTCCTGGTGCCTTGTAGGTACAAAAAAATTGTTGTTGAATGACAGGATGGAAGGATGGACAGATGGATGACAGTGTTTTCAGCCATTAGGAAAGGCCCTGCAGTGTGCTGGGAGTGAGGGCAGCTGTGTGGTCTGGCAGGTGTGAAATTGGTTATTCCAGGCCCAGTTCTGCCCTGATTTGCTGTGTGACCTTGCGTAGATCCCTTACCCTCTCTGACCTCTGTTCTCAAGTAGAATAAGAAGTGCAGTGTGGTAACCTATAAGGAACACAGGCTCTGGAGTCAGGCAACTGGGGTCAGATCCCCACTGGAACATATTGCCTGGGGGGTCTTGGGCAAGTCGCTCTTCCTCTGAGTGTGTCTCCACATCTGTGGGGTGGGAGGGGGCTGGAAAGGTACGTGATACATGAGATACAAAGATACATGAGATATAGCTGGGCACAGTGGCTCACACCAGTAATCCCAGCACTTTGGGAGGCTGAAGTGGGTGGATCACTTGAGCCCAGGAGTTGGAGACCAGCCTGGCCAACATGGCAAAACCCCATCTCTAGTAAAATACAAAGATCCGCCAAGCGTGGTGGCCCATGCCTGTAATGCCAGCTACTCAGGAGGCTGAGGTATAAGAATCGCTTGAACCCAGGAGATGGAGGTTGCAGTGAGCCAAGATTATGCTACTGCACTCCAGCCTGGGTGACACAGCAAGACAATAAAAATTTTAAAAAATTTTAAAAAGATAAGTGAGATACGACATGGTAAGTCCCTAGCATAGTGTCTGGCGTGTAGAAAACATTCAATAAATAGATCTTTGCTCTTTTAAAAAGTACCCAAAGGACTCACCCAAACCTGGACAAACTGGGCGAACTGGACATACATGGGAGAGGATGGCGTCACGGATGTGCCTGACCTCGTAAGGCCTTTCCCACCTTCCTGAGGTGCAGCTCGGGCTGAAGTTGCCTCTCTGGGCTGCTTCCTTGGTCCCTTTGCTGCACAGACGCTTGGCCTCGAGCCACCGTGAAATGGGCTGGGAGGCTGGGGTGCAGGGACCTGGGCTGGCCCTCAAGCTCTCGTCTCCCTGCAGTGTTCATCTGTAGCTTCATGGTGGCTGCCCCCATCTTCGGCTACCTGGGCGACCGCTTCAACAGGAAGGTGATTCTCAGCTGTGGCATTTTCTTCTGGTCGGCCGTCACCTTCTCCAGCTCCTTCATTCCCCAGCAGGTGAGGCCCGCCCAGGCTTCTCCCCCGACCGGTGTCCTGCTCCCTCCGGCGAGTGGCTAGTCTTACTGGCTGGTGTTAATCCAGCCCGGGGCTTCCAGCTCCTCTGCTTGAACCGCACTGTCTTCCCGGTGCAGAAGGGTGAGGTGGCCTTCGGGTACTTTTGTAAACCAGTCCTGTAGCTGGGGCCTTCCCCACACTGGCCTCTGAACTGAGAGCCTTCCAGCCCATGTGGCCTCCTGACTCCTCCTGAGTGGCCCTCTGATTTGGGATGGATGCAAAGAACAAGTCTGGCCTAGGAGTGAGGGCCTTGCGTCCTAGTCCTGGCTCTGCCATTACCTGGCTTTGTGACCCTGGGGGAGTCACTACCCCTCTCTGGTTCTTGCTCAGTTTGTACTTGGTCTGATGACCAGCTAACTTCTTGGGTCGACATCCCAGAGAAACAAACATCAATTCAACACAAACAAGAGTCTTCTCATTTAGCTCCCACAGGCCTGGGCTTGAATATCCCAACTTTGTTGCCTACTTAGCTTTGTAACCTGGAAGAACGTACTCTTAACCTCTCTGAGCCTCAGTTTCCTCATCTTTAAAATGGGGATAATACTTCCCAACTTGAAGGTTTCCCATGAGAAGCAGCTGAGCTGTGAAGGTCCAGACCCTGGAACAGGTCGAGTGCCCGGCGAGTCATTGTTTCTGTTCCTCCTTCCAGAGATGAAACCGTTGCCTTGTTAGGTAGTGAGTTTCCCATCTCGAGGCATATTCAAGCAGACAGTGGCAATCACATGATGACTGCTGTAGAGAAAGATGAAGGAAGAAGGGGAGAGCATGATCTGTCTTCAAGGAGCTTTCAAGATAGCCCTGTCCTTGGGAGCACCCAGGCTTCGGGGTAGGAAGATTTGACAGGAGCACCTGTGCTCAGAGCCTTCAAGAGGTGCAGAAAAAGTGCTGAGAGTCCTCACTAAAGAGACAGCAGTCTCTTGAAATCCATGGGGTCAGGGAAGGCTTCCTGGAGGAGGTGGCATTTGCGCTGGGCAGGCGGGACTGTGAGATTAGACCTTTTGGTGAAGGTAGCATGGGCAGAGGGAGTCAACCCACAGATGCAGAAATGGTGGAGTATGTTGAAAGGCTGAGGATTGGGCCAGGTGCAATGGCTCGTGCCTGTAATCCCAGCACTTTGGGAGGCCGAAGCGGGTGGATCCCCTGAGGTCAGGAGTTCGAGACCAGCCTGGCCAACGTGGAAAAACCCCATCTCTATTAAAAATACAAAAATTAGCCAGGCATGGTGGTGCATGCCTATAATCCCAGCTACTTGGGAGGCTGAGGCAGGAGAATCGCTTGAACCCGGAAGCTGGAGGTTGCAGTGAGCAGAGATCGTGCCACTGCACTCCAGCCTGGGTGACGAGCAAAACTCCGTCTCAAAAAAAAAGATTGAGGATTGCATTCTCACTGGAAAGAAAGCAGGGACTGGGTCATGGAGAACCTTGAATGCCAGGCTAGAGGGCCTGGGCTTCCTTCTGTGGCAGTGCTGAGCTCTGGAAAAGTCTGAAGAACAATGGCGGGGTCAGATTTGGGTTGATGGTAGGGACGCTGGAGGGAGGGCAGAGAGAATCAGCAGGTTTGCCAAGGACATCCTTGCTTCATGGGCAGCTTCACAGAGGAGGGTCAGGTCAGGTAAAGCTCCAGGCCCAGGATGGCAAGCAGAGCCTGGCGGCCACAGTCAAAAGGAAGGACTGGACCAGAGGCCTCTAGGGCCCCTCAGGGCCTCATCTTGCCCCTGGCCAGGCCCCTGGTCACCGACCTCTGAGGCTGCTCCTGGGACTGACCAGTAAGTCTAGGACCAGCAAGTCTAGGACCACCATGCCAGGTCTGGGTCCATCTCTGGGTGTGTGGAAGGGGAGGGAAGATAAGCAAAAGCAGAGGGAGAAACAGGTCACCTCCAGTGAAGCCATAAATTCATTGCAGTCACAATTTGCATCCCATGGGGGTTTCTGGTAGACCTTGGCAATGTGATTCTGAAGTTAATTTGGCAGAGAAAATGCCCAGGAATAGCCAAGAACATTGTGGAAAAAAAATAACAGTGAAAGGGGATTTGCCTCTCAGTTATCAAAATACAGCAATTCTAACTAAAACAGCAGAGGGATGGACTAAGATCAATGAGCCAGAGTCCTCATTTCTACGGGGATTTAGTATAGGATGAAAGTTGCATCTCAGATGAGTGGTCTGGGAAGAACTGTGTATCCAACTGGATTGAAAGAAAAGTTTGGCCTGTGTTTCAAACCGTCCTGCAGAATAAAGTCCCAAAAGGGGAAAGTAAAGCAAAAAGCATGCTCTTAAAATCTAGAACGATAAGCTGGGTGCGGTGGCTCACGCCTGTAATCCCAGCACTTAGGGAGGCTGAGACGGGTGGATCACAAGGTCAGGAGATCAAGACCATCCTGGCTAACACGGTGAAATCCCGTCTCTACTAAAAAATACAAAAAAAAAAAAAAAAAATTTAGCTGGGCGTGGTGGCAGGTGCCTGTAATCCCAGCTACTCTGGAGGCTGACACAGGAGAATGGTGTGAACCCAGGGGGCGGAGCTTGCAGTGAGCCAAGATCATGCCACTGCACTCCAGCCTGGGTGACAGAGCGAGACTCTGTCTCAAAAAAAAAAAATAAAAAATAAAAAAATCTAGAACTATGAATCAACAAGAAAAAGACAAATAACTCAGTAGAAAAATGGGCAAGAAATAGCTACAGTTTCAGGAGAAAATACCCAAATGGCCAATACATGTCGGAAGAGACAGTTCTCAGCTTCTCTAGTCCTCAGGGAAATGCAAATTAGAACAACAATGAGATCCCATTTCACACCCGTCAGATTGGCAACAATTAAAAAGGTTGACAGTACCAAGTGTGATCAAAGCTGTGGGGAATCGGGGACTCCAGCCCTGCTGGTGGGAGTGTAAATTGGTAGAACCTCTTTGGAGAGCGAAATGGCAGGATATTGTAAAACTCTGTGTATCTCCCATGGCCCAGCCTTCTGCTTGGGGTATACACTCAAGAGAGAAACTCTTGTTTCTCTCTTGTAGATACATGCATGTAAGAAGAGCAGTAATACCAAAAAAAAAAAAGAAAAAAAGCAATCTAAACGACCATCACTGGTGCGCACAGTTTAATGGTATATATGACTCTTTCCAAGACAGAGTTTTGCTCTTGTTGTCCAGGCTGGAGTGCAATGGCACAATCTCGGCTCACTGCAACCTCCACCTCCCAGGTTCAAGTGATTCTCCTGCCTCAGCCTCCCAAGTAGCTGGGATTACAGGCGCCCGCCACCACACCCAGCTAATTTTTGTATTTTTAATAGAGATGGGGTTTCACCATGTTGACCAGGCTAGTCTCGAACTCCTGACCTCAGGTGATTCTACCACCTCAGCCTCCTAAAGTGCTGGAATTATAGGCATGAGCCACCGTGCCCAGCCCTGTGAGACTCAATAGGAAAAGAATGAACAAGAACTTAATTAACCAGCATAAATGGGTTTCAAAAAAATAAGAATGAGGGGGCAAAAGCAAGTTACAGGATAAGATGCGTGGAGGGTTTCCTTTCATGTTCATTTGATTTTTAAATGTTGTTTGTTTTGAGACAGAGTTTCGCTCTTTGGCCCAGGATGGAGTGCGGTGGCGCAATCTTGGCTCACTGCAACCTCTGCCACCTTCTCCCCCAGGTTCAAGCGATTCTCCTGCCTCAGCTTCCCGCGTAGCTGCGATTATAGGCGCCTGCCACCATGCCCGGCTAATTTTTGTATTTTTAGTAGAGACGGGGTTTCACCATGTTGACCAGGCTGGTCTCAAATTCCTGACTTCAGGTGATCCACTCGCCTTGATTTCCCAAAGTGCTGGGATTACAGGCGTGAGCCACCATGCCTGGCCTGATTTTTATCTTATTTTCAAAATTTTTGTAGAGATAAGATCTTGCTATGTTACCCAGGCTGGTCTCGAACTCCTGGCCTCAAGCAGTCCTCCTGCCTCAGCTTCCTAAAGTGCTGGGATTATAGGCATGAGCCCCCGTGCCCAGCCTCATGTTTGTTCTTTAAAAACACACAGAGGGCCGGATGTGGTGGCTCACGCCTGTAATCCCAGCACTTTGGGAGGCAGAGGCAGGCAGATCAAGAGCTGCCTGGTCAACATGGCGAAACCCCATCTCTACAAAAATTCAAAAATTAGCTGGGTGTGGTGCTGGGTGCCTATAATCCCATCTCCTCAGGAGGCTGAGGCAGGAGAATCACTTGAACCCGGGGCGCAGAAGTTGCAGTAAGTGAGATGGCGCCACTGCACTCCAGCCTGAGCAACAGAGAAAGACTCCGTCTCAAAAAAAAAAAAAAAAACGAAAGAGAAGAAAAAGAAATTAATGCAAAAGAGACAAATGACCCAACAGAAAAAGAGGCCAAGGCTGTAGGCAGGTGATTGCCAGGAACAGAAACAGAGGCGAGGAGCTAAGGGCAAATAGGGAGATGGGGACAGGGAGGAGGAGGAGACACAAGCATGAAGGGGTCAGAGATGGGTCAACGCAGGCAGCACCTGCAGGCACAGCAGCCAGGAGCGAGGTGAGCAGATGGAGGGAAGTCAGGGAGACCCGGGGGAGGGCTGGACGTGGGCGATGCTGGCCAGATGGGTGGCCAGGGTGGGGCTGGGGAAAGATGACCAGGCTGGGTTCTCAGGCCCCGGGCAGCTGGGGCATGGAGGGAGCAGGTCCACATCAAAGGGGTCACGCTACCAGCAGCTGGCAGGGCCCCACCCTTCCCCGCTCAGCCAGGCTTTGCCCTTTGATGTGTACAGGGGGAGGGGTTCTGGGTCCCCTGGGCTTCCCTGCCCACTCCCCACTCCACACTGGGCCCTCAGTGCTGCCAGGGCTGGCCCAGCCACCCGGCTTGGGGGAGGGACAGAGTGGAGGGTGGTGGCTTGAGGCTCCCGATGTGGAGTCAGAACCAGGGAGGAGGTCTCCCAGTTGGAGGAGTAGTGGAGACATAGGCTTGTGTCCCCAGTGCCTATGAGGACAGAGGGGCGTGCCTGGGCTATACCACTCTCAAGCTGGGATAGTCCTGGCCCCGTCAGACCCACTACACAGAGGGGCAAACTGAGGCCCGGAGTGGCCGGGGGAGGTGGTATTTACGGAGGTGCAGCCCACCAGCACCCTCACCCTTTTCTCTCCTGGCTCCTGGGCCCTGCAGGGGGAGGGAGCAAAGTGGGAACAAGGGATGAGAGGCAGACAATGGGTAGCTGGTCCCCCAGCATCCTCCACCCCTCCCCACAGTACTTCTGGCTGTTGGTTCTGTCCCGGGGGCTGGTGGGCATCGGTGAGGCCAGCTACTCCACCATCGCCCCCACTATCATTGGCGACCTCTTCACCAAGAACACGCGTACGCTCATGCTGTCCGTCTTCTACTTCGCCATCCCACTGGGCAGGTGAGAGCCGGAGATGCCAGGGGCTGGGTGAGGATCTGGGCAAGGTTCCCTTGGACTTTTGAGTGCTCCCACTCCCTGGGGTTCTGGCCCAGGTGGGTGCCCTCAGAGAACTAAACATGTAGGTGGTCAGCCTTTGAGAAATGCCTGGACCTGCTCCCTGGCCAGCTGGCTGGGTGGGGAGGGTGGGCAGCCTGCCTTGCAGACCAGCGGGCACTCCCTGTCCCCAGCCCCTGTCTCTGCTCAGCCTGACATGTCTCTCTTCTCTGCAGTGGCCTGGGCTACATCACTGGCTCCAGCGTGAAGCAGGCAGCCGGAGACTGGCACTGGGCATTGCGGGTAAGGCCTACGTCCCTTCCCACGAGGACACTCTTCAGTCCAGATCTCGCCCCAGGGTTGCCCAGAGATGTATCCCAGGCTAGGACACAGACCTCCAGGATTCCTCCCCCAGCTGCCTGGACTCTGAAATCCCTGCCCTTCCAGATGAGTCCAGATTGAGGTGTCAGAGCCAGACACAGCCCTGCCACCCTCAGGACCCCCAGGCTGAGGGTTGGAATCTCCCGCCCGGGAGTCCCAGGTTGAGAGAATCAAGGATTCTCCCACCACGTCAGGAAATTCCAGGTCCGTGGCGGAGCTTCCTGCTTCCAGCCCTGGCACTGTGCTAGGGTAAGGCTGGGACAAGACCTCTGTGTGGGGGCCCCAGGGTCTGGAGCCACTTCCTGTCTCGCTGGGTTTGGGGCAAGTTACCAAGGCCCCAGGACAGTGCAATCGGAGGAAACAGAGATCCCCAGTCTCTCGGAGGAGCGGAAGCTTAAGACAAAGTGTTTTTTCCTAAAAGCAGGAAGGAAGTGGCCTCCGTGGAATTTCTTAGTGTGGGTGGGGGACAGGTGGGGGGACGAGAGGGAGGCCGCAGGCAGAGGAACTCCCCAGCCCAGGGGCTCCCAGTCCCGGGGCATGCGGGAGATTGTTCTGTGGGGCTGGTGAGATGGAATCCAGGCTGCCAGGATGTCACCCTCCCATCCGGAGAGAAGCCTGGGGCCTTGGAAGTTCTGTTCTGGAAAATGGGCTGGACACAGAGAAGATCCAAAAGGGCTCATGAGCCTCTGTGGGGCCTGCATGGGCCCCCCACCAAATGCCAGCCCACCTGATCTGTCAGTCCAACACTTCATACCCGGACAGCACCTTCCCAGGGCCCCGCGACTGAGGAACCTACATGGGGAACCTTCTCCAGGAATTATCTCCTCCCTGAAAGTCATCATCCCATCTGGCTACTTATCTTCCATTCATCTGTCCATCCATCTGTCTGTCCATCCGTCCGTCCCTCCCTCCCTCTCTCTCTGTCCATCTCTCCATCCACCTCTTTAGCCATCTCTTCTCCATCCATCCATCCACCGCTCCACTCACCCGCCCCCTCCTCCTTCCTTCAGTCTGCCCGGCTTCCCTGTACCCTTCCCATTCTGGTCCTGCCCCTGGTCTGGACAGTCCTTCTCAAGCCTCCGGTCTCTTGACTGACCTCAGCCCCAGCTTTTCTCAGCAGCCCAGTTAGGAAGACTGGGCAGATACCAGCTCAGAGGAGACCCCTAGGGCCTAGAGAAGGCACGGCTTGCCCGAGTCCCTCCTCCTGCAGCAGGGACGAGGCTCACTGGGCCCTGGTGTCCTAACTTCCTGCTCCCTGGCAGGTGTCCCCTGTCCTGGGCATGATCACAGGAACACTCATCCTCATCCTGGTCCCGGCCACTAAAAGGGGCCATGCTGACCAGCTCGGGGACCAGCTCAAGACCCGGACCTCATGGCTCCGAGATATGAAGGCCCTGATTCGAAAGTGAGTACCTGGGAAGGGGTCTGGTGGGAAGAGGGAAGGGTGCTGAGATGAGAGGGCCTCTCCCTGCAGGGCAGCCCACCAGCACCCTCAGCCAGACACCCCACCACCTCTGCTGCCTCAGTGCTAGGGGGGACATTTTGGCCCCTAGAATCGATTATTCCTGCAGCCTGAACCCTCATCCTTGGAGCCTGTAAGACGAGGCATTCGGGGCCTCCTGTCCCCCAGGGCATGGGGCTGCCTATGAGGGCTGAAGGAGGTCCCTGAGCTCAGTGTCACTGCCTGGCCTCTCCCCAGCCGCAGCTACGTCTTCTCCTCCCTGGCCACGTCGGCTGTCTCCTTCGCCACAGGGGCCCTGGGCATGTGGATCCCGCTCTACCTGCACCGCGCCCAAGTTGTGCAGAAGACAGCGGAGACTTGCAGCAGCCCGCCCTGTGGAGCCAAGGACAGGTGGGGCCCGCGGGGTGGGCCCGGGGCTGGCGAGGGACCTCGGACAGGAGCTCCTCAGCCTTAGCCCCCTCAACTCATGCCCCACCGTCCTCTGTCCCCACAGTCTCATCTTCGGGGCCATCACCTGCTTTACGGGCTTTCTGGGTGTGGTCACGGGTGCAGGAGCCACGCGCTGGTGCCGCCTGAAGACCCAGCGGGCCGACCCACTGGTGTGTGCCGTGGGCATGCTGGGCTCTGCCATCTTCATCTGCCTGATCTTCGTGGCTGCCAAGAGCAGCATCGTAGGGGCCTATGTGAGTGCAGTCGGGGGGCAAGGGTGCCGGGAAGCTGGACCTGGGCCACGGGAGGGTCTGGAACAGGACATTCGGTCTGATTTGCTGGACGTTCCCTTCCCTCGGGGAGGCTCCTGATCTCTGGCTGCCCCTGCTCATCCTCAGCCTGGCCACGGCCTGTCCAGGGCCTCTGGGTGTTTCAGGGCCGCGGGGATGGCTCGGTCTCTGGTTAGCCCATGAATGGATGTGGGCCTGGGAGGGGTGAGGATTCATGGGCTCCCTGCCAGCAGCCAGTGTGTAGGGAGCAGGCTGCAGCTGCTGTGGATGGAGGCACCCCTGATGGTGGCTTTGCATTCTCCTGGGCAGATCTGTATCTTCGTCGGGGAGACGCTGCTGTTTTCTAACTGGGCCATCACTGCAGACATCCTCATGGTGAGCCAGGCAGGCCGAGGTCACCTTGTGCTGCGCACCCAGGCCTCTTGACCTCACAGGGGTGGCTGGGGAGGGCCGGTGAGGGGGTGGGAGAGCTGGAAGTGGGTGGTGGGGAAGGCAGGCCTGCCAGGAATATGAACCCAGAGGCAGGGAGGGGATCAGAGTTTGGGGTCGGCCTCCGGACAGGGCAGGAAAACAGGGTTGGGCGGGCAGGCAGGCAGAGATGTGGGGACCGAGTGGGAGAGGGTGTCTCAAGGCTCAGGTTAGTGTCTGGGAGGCTGGCAGTGCCAGGCTGGCACTGAGGTGGTGCTGCCTGCCAGCACTCCTCCCACCCCGCCCTGGGGTCTGAGCAGCCATGGGCTCTGCCCTCCCTGCTCAGCCTGGCTCCCAGGCGTGCCTGCCCGAGTGCCTGCGGCTGGGGCCGGGCGGACAGAGGCTGTCTTCACAGGGCCAACAATGGGCTCTAGACCAGCCAGCCAGGGACAAAGGGCTGTCTGAGCAGCCAGCAGGGACTTGGGTCCCTGGGTGGGGATGGGAGCACCCTGGGAGGAGCCAGGAGTGGGGCTAGGGATTTGTGGCCATCTGGGGGTGGCAGGGGTGTGACACTTGGTCCCGTGGCCAGGGGAGAGTATCTGGGAGGTGTCAGGGCAGGCTCTGGGGCAGAGAGGAAGGACTCAGGGGTGGACTCTCAGGGTGCTCAGGGTTGGGCGCCCCGGAGATGAGTCTGCCAGGGGCTGTGGCTCCTGCACTTCGGGAAGTCTGCCTCACCCCACCCCAAGCCTCCCAGCATCTCCGCTACCCCCGAGGTGTCACTGTGTCCTCCTGAGTCCATGGGCTGGGGCGGTGGCAGGGGTGTGCCAGGGTCACTGCACAGGCCCAGCGTGAAGGGAGGAGTGAGTCTGTGGATCAGGTGCTCTTGGTGCTGGGCACAACCCCTCCCGTGCCTCCACCCCCAGGGAGCCCGATAACTGCCGGCAGGGGTCAGGGTCCCAGGGAAATCGTGTCCCAGTTTATTAAGTGTCAGAGTTTATTCCTGCCGGAAATGGGGTCACTCATCAGGCTCAGGCCTTTTTCTATCCGCCCCCACCTCCCGTAACGGGATGCCCCGTGGGTGCTGGCTGCTTGCACACAATGCCCACTAAGGCTGGCGCTCCGAGGAGGCAAGGCAGCCGGAGTTTGGGGCACAGGGGCTGCCTGGGCACCCACAGAGCTGGCTGTGCCTATCCCAGCTCCACCCCAGCCCCTCCTGACTCTGGCCTGCCCAGCTTTGAAACAAAGCTCCTGTGGGTCTGGGGCCCAGCAGGGCCTGGCATTCAGTGCTGAGGGTGCCCATGGGTGAGGGGCCAGCTCCCATCCCAGGCCAGTCGAGGCCTCACTTGGTCTTCAGGGAGGGGAAGGAACCAAGGTGGGTCTTTAGCTTATTGGGAGGTGAGGACAAATGGCCATGGCTGGGGTTCGGGTTCCCTCGGGAACACGTGCCTCTCTGGATCTGTGTCCCCATGACCCAGGGCAGAAGCCAAGGCACCCTGGTCTCAGGAACGGAGCAGGAGCCACCCCAGGAAGGTGGCAGCGCGGCCGTTCCTGATGTCTTCGGTACTCCAAGACTTGGAGGCCTCCGGGCTAATGGCCTCTAGTGACTGGCACCCGCGCAACCCCCAAAGTATCCTCCCTTGACCGCATGTAGCTGGGAGGAGGTGCAGATTGTCATTTCTGAGGGGTGTCCTGGGGGCGCAGCAGGTTTGAGGCCAGTGATGCTTTTGGTCTGGGACAGACTGCAGTGGTCTGGGTTGAAGGTGTGGAAGCCCCTGGGGCTGAGGGGGTGACTGCAGCTGTGTGTGGAAGGGGCTCAGGGAGGAGAGGGGTGACTGGTGGGAGAGGAGCAGCCAGGCTGGTGGGGTGGGCAGTAGAGGGGACTGTGGGGAGGAGGTAGGGCCCAGCAGGGAGAGGTGTCACGATCCAGGGCAAGAGAGAGTCTGAGGGTGTGGGGGCTTTAGAAGCGCCATGGCCCGGGGCTGGGGCCAGGCGGGTGGGCCTGGCTCCTCTGGCCGCTGACCTGCCTGCCTGTTCCGCAGTACGTGGTCATCCCCACCCGGCGGGCCACTGCTGTGGCCTTGCAGAGCTTCACCTCCCACCTGCTGGGGGATGCCGGGAGCCCCTACCTCATTGGCTTTGTGAGTAACCCTGGGGTGGGGCTGGCCTGGGGAGGTTGGGGGGCTTCAGGAGGGCTCTGCCCTGACATCCACCCCTAAATCCTCACAGATCTCAGACCTGATCCGCCAGAGCACCAAGGACTCCCCGCTCTGGGAGTTCCTGAGCCTGGGCTACGCGCTCATGCTCTGCCCCTTCGTCGTGGTCCTGGGTGGCATGTTCTTCCTCGCCACCGCTCTCTTCTTCCTCAGCGACCGCGCCAAGGCTGAGCAGCAGTGAGTGGGGGTGAGGGAAGGCCTGCTGGGAAGCAGGGACCGTGATAGCCCCTGTGAGCCCTGCCCTGGGATGGCTGGGGAGGGTACAGACCTCCCATGCACCCGGTGGGTGACCTGGTTGCTGGGGTCCAGCCCCCGGGCCTTCCCATGCCTCTGGGGCTCAGCACCAGGGTCAGCCTGGAGCTGTGGGGGGCCACAGGGGTGTCCGGTGGGTCCAGACGTGGGTTTGGCTCTGGACTTAGTGGTTGTCAAAGCTGGGACCCCCTCCCCTTCCTCTTACTTTCTGACTTTTCTCCTTTCCTCTTTACTCCTGTCTCTCTCTCCTCTCCCCACCCCTGGGCTCTCCCACCTCCCCCTGGGGCTGACGAGGTCCCTGCCCAGCACCTCCGGTCAGCTGGCCCCCAGGACGCGATGTGCCAGAGCAGTGCCCGGGCCCGGCCCCCGCTGATGCGCCGCCCTGACCCCCGTCCGTCTCTCCCCCAGGGTGAACCAGCTGGTGATGCCACCCGCATCTGTGAAAGTCTGAGGTGGTAAGTGCAGGCCAGGAGGCCCGCGGGGGCTCCCTGTGGAAGGGGGAAGGCCAGGGTGAGGCAACAGGGAGCACTTTTCTTCGGAGTCACCTCCTGCCCCAGCACATCCCACCAACCCTGGGCTTGGTCTCTGAAGATGTTGCCAGAATTTACTGATGGAGCCATGGGTGGGACAGCAGGCTCCTCCTTCCAGTAAATGAGCTCCCCTTTCCTTCCTTCCAAGGGCTGGGTGGGGCCTCACATAGGTCAGGGCCAGGACTGGCCAGGAACTCCCCACTCTGTCCGGACTTCTGTTCTCCCAGATCCTCCTAGATGTAACAGGGCCTGACTCCTTGGACCTTCCCTCTGGGAGCTATAGCTTCCCAGCAGCACCAGAGCCAGGGTCACAGCCCCAAGACCAGGGGAAGGCCTGCGTCTCCAAACAGCAAGAAAAGGGAAGGAGGGAGGGCAGCCGTGGAATAGGCCTCACTAAGCCCCACTTCTGAGCTAACACCCCTTTCCCCAGGTGCCATTGGGACAATGAAGAACTCACATTCCCACCTCGTCCGGGAGGTGTCCCACAGCGTCCGGGACCGGCTGGGCTGCCCCAAAGCTTTGTGTGTGATCCACGGCTGGGCATCCCCCCTCTCTGGCCTGGGCCTGCTGAGTGGCCCTGGCATCAAGAAGAGGCTGTGTCCTCAGTCACCCTGGAAGGATGTGTGTGTTGGAGCCACATGGTTGGACAGATTCCCAGCCCTAGGTTTGGGCTGCAGGGCCCCTGGGGCCAAGGAAGAAGACAGCCCCAAGTGGGTGTCCGGGGAGAGCCTGGCCTGCCACCAGCTTATGTGATCTTGGGCAAGTCCCTGCCCTCCCTGGAACGAAGGGCCAGGGGGCCGGACTTTCCCACACAACTTGCTGGGCAAAGCAGGATCTGCAGCTTTGAAGACTCGACAGACCCTGGACCTTACAAAGAGCAGGTGGCCCAGGCCTCAGGGCGGCAGTCCCGGCTTTGAGGCTCACGTGAGGGCCTGGTGTGCGGGACCACTGCTTCTCAGCTGGGCCTCGGACCTCGGGGATATCGGACTCAACCTGGCAACTGAAGCTGGGCACCCAAGTCGCTGGGTACTCCCTGGCCTGGCTGGTCTCTCTGGAGGACACTATCTCGGGTTGGCTCCTAGCCTGGAGGTCCCAGATGGGGACTGTTCTGACAAGCTGGCATCACCAGGGGTGAAGGCCCTGGCTGCAGCTGTACACCACCTGTGCCCCCAGGCTCGAGGGCTCTAGGAGGGACACACCAGCCCACCTCTGCAGGACTCCTCTCCCTGCCACCACCCCCCAAGCCAGGAACCCACTCCCTCCCTGGGGCTGAGCCAAGCCTTTTCCAGGGGCAGGGCCCAGGAGACCATTCCCAGAATCCGTGGGGCAGCAGCCAGGGCTCCGGCTGCTGGAGGAAGCAGCTATCCACAAAGCTTCCTGCCCCAGAGCTGAGGCCGAGGCCCCCAGGAGACGCCAGCCCCTACCCGCTGGTATTCCACCGAATGACCCTGGGGGCCAGGCCTTCGATCACCCACGTCCCATCCGTGCACACACCGGGATGCGGCTGCCAACTTCACACCAGCCCCAACCCGCTTTGGGGGAGCTTACCTCCTGCGTCACACACTCCCTGCGCATCTGCTGCAATCGAGGTGGTTCTGGTGCGGGGGGGGGGCCCTTGTGGCCAACAGGAGGCCCCAAGAGCCAGCTTGGACAATGCTCTTCTTGCCCCTTAGTTACTGGCTGGCTGTGGCTTCAGTGGTGTGTAAGCTAGTGGAACACCCACCCACCAAGCTCTGGGGTACCCTGGGGCTCTGACAAGAGGATGGGGTGGGGGTGGTATCCCCCAAAGACCAGCCTCCACCCCCACTCCAGCCTCAGCCTCAGCGGGGCCCCAGCGATGTTCTCTTGTTGTACAAGAACCAGGTCCGAGTGTTGCCTCCTCTTCCTTCCGGAAGCCAAACTGCTCCTTTATTTTTTAGGGCTGCTGATTGTGAATCTCAGAGTCTTAAGAGAGAAGCCAAATATATTCCTCTTGTAAATGAAGAAATAAACCTATTTAAATCACTCCCTGGTGGCTCCCTCACAGCAGAAAGGCCTGGAGGCGGGAGGGGGGGGTGGCAGGCAGGAGTGATGGTCACACCTGTACCTAGCCTGCAGCCAGTGCGTCAACCTGCACCCACCCAGGCGAACACCAGAGCCCTGGACATGGCCCTGGAGCCAAGGTCCCAGCCCAGAACCAGGGACGGGGAGGTCTCTGCACCCTGGGACCCCTGCAGGAATGGCTTAGGCTGTGCTTGCCTGGGCAGGTGGCCACAGACACCCTCCCCAGTGGCAGAGCCAGCGCCATAGAAGCAGCTTGCCTATTAAATCACGGTTTAAAAAAAAAAAAAAAAATAGGAGTCTCAGACAGATGGAGGCAGGGGCCGAGGGTGGCCTGTGCCTGTGCTCAGGGCTTCCCCGCCTTCCTCAGCTGCGCTTTCTTCTTCTTGGCCCCGCTCTGAAGCAAGCCGGGACTCCTGCTGACCAAAGACAGCCTTGCCTTTCTCCGTGCCGGCGCAGACAGTGGTGATTTGCCCAAGACCCCCTTTTCGGGAAGAGCCTTCTGATGCTGCCTTTGGCCTGCAGGTTCCACGGGGGACCTGGGAGCTCCATTCACCTGGGACGGCTTCTGGCTTTTCTTCTGCAGTTTTGGGGATTTGGCAGCGGTGCTGGGGCTCAGAGGGGGGGTGCCAGGGGCTGGACCCTTGGTGGCAGGCGTCCCGTTTGCCTGGGCCGGGACCTTGGCCTTTGTCCTGTTCCTCTTCTTCCTGCCCATGCTGGGGGGCTGGCTCCCGCCGGTGGCTGCCGGCGTGCCATCCTCTGCTAGCGTGCCATCCTCTGACTTGCGTTTCTTGCGCTTCTTTGTCTCTGGCAAGAATCCCTTTTTCTTCCGCTTCTTGCTGATGGGGCTCTGGGTGGCACTGGGGACCTCCTTGGCACCCTTCTTTTCCAACTTGGGGCGCCTGAAGGGAAGTGAGCAAGGGAAGAAGGTGCCCAGTGAGGGCAGCAGCCACCGCCACCTCCACCTGGGTCCTGTGGGGCCCCAGAGGCCTACGGCTCCCGCATCTGAGCATGCGCTTGAGCACGTACATGTGCAGCAGCGTGCGGGTGTTCCCAGCCCCCGCCCCAGGTGTGCGTCCCCCTCCCAGAACCTACTGGACTCCCAGGGTTTTCATGGCCTGCCAGTAGAGGTCGTGCAGGCGGCTGGAGCCGGTGGAGTGTGCCCCCTGCTGTAGGCTCTGCTGTTGCCCCTGCAGCACGCCCAGGAGCACCGTCAGGTCTAAGGTCAGCTTCTGCAGAGGGTGGGAAGGCAGAGCTATGGGGACCATAGAGGGCAGGGCCTCTCCCGGGGACCACAGAGGACAGGGCCTCTCCCAGACTCCCAGTCTTCCCATCTTTGCCCTGCTGCTGCCTCACCAGTGACCCCTGCCCCTTTCCGGGCCTCAGCCTCTCCTTCTGCCTGTTACGTCGTCCGTGTCTCTCACCGAGGGAGGAAACACGCACCCCAGGTATTGGTTCTCGTCCTTCCCATAGGAGAAGGCCTGGTCTCAAGAGTCTCGGTGTCCTCCCCTCCAGCAGTGGCCCTGGCCCGCCCACCTCCAAGAGGGCCACTCCCCATCACTCCATCACCACAGGGCTGCCAGAGCCCTTCGCCACCCACCCCTGCCACCTTCCTGCACATCCTGAATGGGTTATTGTTGGAATCCGCTGGCTTCCAGAAGCCCTGCTCTCCCGACTTCCTCACTATCACCCCGTGTCGAGGCCCCGTCCCGGGCCCCGCCTCTGCCTGCCAGCACACCGGTGGCAAGCTCCCCCTCCACAAGGGCTGCTAGCACCCATGCTGAAGATTCCCAAACCCTGCCCTCTGGGCCAGACCAGGGGACCCACATGGCCACCCACACCCCTGCGCCAGGCCTGGAAACCTGGCTGCCCACCCTGGCTGTTCTCCAACCCTTCCAGTCTCCAGCCCTGCCAGCCCCTTCTCGGCTTTCTCAGTGGATGTGACAGCACCACACCCTCTCACCCTGCCCTGCAGGAGGAGGACAGGGTGGCACAGTCCCTTCCTAAGTCACTCACCCATCCATGGTTCGGTAACTGCCCAAATGACAATCCAGAGCCCTGGCCCAGGCGCTCCGAAATTTCCCCATGTGACCCCCATCCCCACAGTCCAGCCTGAGCATGGCACTGCTGCCCTGGGGGCCCCGAGGCCCCCAAGAGGAACCCCAACACGACCCCAGGCTGGGCCCCTGCCTCACCTCCTGTTTGCAGGTCCTGAAGAGAGCGTTGAGCAGCTCCAGGGAGGACAGTGCCTGCTGGTGTTCTGCCTTGGTCTGCGCCTCCCCCAGCACGCGCAGGTTCTAGGGGAGGGTGGCCAGGCTGAGGCGCTCCGGAGAGCGGCTCAAAGCCTTTCTGTTTCCCCGCCGGGACTAGGGCCCAGAGGCAGGGACCGTCTCCTGGGACAACCCCAGTTCCCCCTACTCCCGACTCAGGCTCCAATCCTCACTTCTCTCCCACAGATCGGAGAACTCTCCCAGAGAACTGACTCTGAGGGGGTAGGGAAAGGGGCGCCCCCGGCTGTTACCTCGGTGACCTTTGCTAGGACCTGGCCCATCAGCTGCTTCCACTCGGGGTCCTCAAAGCACGACCTCACCTCCCGCAGGGACAGGGCCTTCTGGAGCAGCAGGCAGGCCTGTGGTTGGGCAAAGGTGGGTGGTAGGAGCCTCGGCACATTGGGTGTGCACGGCTCAGGGACGCATGAGGGCTCAGGGCCTGCCGGGCGCTGCCGTGGGCAGCGTGCGAGGCTGCCTGCTGCTCTGGGCTTTCTGGCCACCCGCTCCCAGGCCTTCGTGTGCAGGTGGGGGACACCAAGACCTCCCAGCTGGACAGAGGTGGGACCTCAGGTTGGGACAACTCCTGCCCATTACTGGCTTAATGCCATCTTCCTCCCGCCTGCCCCCGACAGCCCTGGCACCTGAGCAGATGCTACCAGGGGCGTCCTCTGTGTGGCAGGACGGGCAGCAGTGGCTGCGGGAATGAGGCTGGCCCTGCCCCCTCTGCTCCTCTGTGTTCAAGGTGTGGCAGGGGCCAGGACACGGCCACCCCCATCAGAGAGCGTATACCACAGTCAGGCCAGTAGGGCAGGGACGGCTGTGCCCGTGCTCACCAGGGCAGTGCTCTGGGGCCTCACAATATCCAGTCAGAAGAGGGTTAAGTGGGTTAATTCAGACAGGCCCTGGGCTGGGAGCTGGGAAGCCTCTTACCTGATGGCGGGGCCGCACTGGGCCTGTGACATGCTGGACCAGGATGGGGAGAAGCCTCTTACAGAGAACCTGGTGGGGAGTGACAAGGGCTGTGAGGTGCAGGCTGGGCTGAGCAGGGACCCTGAGTAAGCAGGGCAGGCCCCAACACTCACCGGGTGCCGGGAGAAGAGGCTGAGGAACATGGGAACTGTGAGGGGGCTGTTGCGCTTGGTCAGGAAGGAGCTCAGCGCTGATGAGTACACCCGGGTCACCAGGTTCAAGTCCAAGCAGCTGGCAGCCTAGGCCAAGCGAGAGAGGGTTGGGTGAGGCCAGGAGAGGGGTCCCTGGGATGGGAGCAGAGCCTGGCCTCCCTTCAGCAGGCTGAGGGTTGGGCCCTGGGGAAGTCCCGGCCTCCCCTCCCTGGCTGTGAAATGCCTGGGGCTGCTCCTGGGGCTGCTCCTGGGCCAGGCCCTGCTCACCTGTGGGCCGGTGGGCACGGGGCTGGGGTCAGTGCCGGCTTTCTGCTTCTCCCGTGTCTCACGCCCGCAGCCCTCGGCAGTGCTGCCCTTTAAGACCCGGAGCAGGTAGAGGGAGGCGTTGAAGTGGTAGAGGGCGGTGGCGGAGTCGGGCTGGCGGCCAGCCTGCTGCACCAACCGCTCCACCTGGGCGTGCAGTGCCTCTGTGCGCTCGCCCAAGTCGTGGCAGTAGCGCCGGGCACGGCACAGGTGGTGCCTGTGGGTGGTGAGGACGAGAGCTGGTCACAACATTCTCGGTCCACCCTGCTCCGCCAAGCAGAGCCAGCCCAAGTCCCACTTTACAGGTGGGGAAACAGACCTAGAAGACAGAGGCGACCCAGGCCACAGAGGAAGGCCCAGGGCCGCCTGCAGGCTGCTTGGAAGCCGTGTGGGCTCAGCGTGCTTGGGGGAGCGGAGCACCCCAGGGGAGAACAGAACAGCTCCCTGAGCGGAGGCTGCACCAAGGGCCACCCACCCACCTGGGGCACCCCTCCCGCCCACACTTGTCTCTCCTGGGGCTGTGGCCTCCTGGCCTTGTGTAAAGTAAGACAAGGGTTGGTGTGCTCAGAACCCTATGTGGCCCTGAAGGGGTGGGGACACAATGGGACAAGAGGCAGGATGCTCAACGAACACTGTTCACGCACACTGGCAGAACTGAGAAGGCGTGGCCTGGGCGGGCCTGGGGCTGGGAAGAAGGCGTGGCCTGGGCGGGCCTGGGGCTGGGAAGAATGCACTGCCAGTCACGCTCCCCACCCCTCCAGACTATCCATGCAGCGCCCGGGTCCCAGGCCTTCACCTCCCCAGCACCTGAGCTCTGCAGGCAGGTCTACCTGGCACCTGCCTCTCTCCCCCATGCCTGCCCCTGCCTCCCTCCTGGGCCCCCTGCCTCCCTCCTGGGCCCCCTGCCTCCCTCCTGGGCCCCCTGCCTCCAGCACGGCCCCTCCCAAACCCTTCTCTGCACTGCCAGCCATTTCTGAAACGGGAAACCAGACCCAGACCCTTCCCCACGCCAATGCTCTTGCTGATAATGCCTCCGTGGCCCCCAGCACCGCTAGGGTCAGGGCCTGCAGGGTGCAGGGTGCAGGGTGCAGGGTGCAGGGGCCCGTGGCCTCGCTGCTCACCTCACCTTCCAGCTGCGTGTCTGACCGACTCCCGTCAGGATGCTCTTCCTCCCTCTCTGCCCTGCCCAAGGCCTCCCAGCCTGACAAACTCTCACGCACGCTACACCTCTGAGGACTGGGTTGGGTGTCCCCTGCCACAGGTGCTCTCACTGTCCCCCTCCACCCCTACTCGAGACTGTCAAGGGCAGGGATGGCCCCCAGCTTCGGGAGAACATGGGGATGAAGCAAGGACTGTGGGATTCACTGAGTGACGTGTGCCTCTAGGGCTGAGTGGGGAGCCTGCAAGCTGGGGGCCCAGGCTGGAAGCCTGGCTCTCTCCTTCCTGTGCAGACAGCAAGCCTAGAGCTCTGGCCCTCCTGCGCCTGGGGGCTGCCAGCCGCACCCGCCCGCCCTGCCCCGCCCCACGGTGCTCACGTGAAGATGCGCGCCGTCTTGTGCAGAAAGTCCTGCTCCTGTTTGGAGCTGCTGCTGCGCAGGCTGCGCCGGATGATGCTCAGCAGCGGCTCCAGCAGCTCCAGGACCAGGGCATTCTCGGGCTGCTTGGTCACTAGCACCTCCACCAGGTCCAGCACCTGTGGCCGGGAGGGCAGGTCAGCAACACAGGGGCGCGCAGGCGGGGGGGGCGGGGGGCGCGCGGGCGGGGGGGCAGTCCGCCCCCAGGCTCACCCGGATCTGGAAGTCACGCCGCAGCGCCTTCTCCTTCTGCAGCTTGTTCTTCTCATCTCGCCGGGCCTGGACACGCAGCTTCTGCTCGGCAAAGAGGCTGGCGAGGCTCTGGTCCAGGGCCATCATGGCCTCATCCCCAAGCTCTTCCTCATCCTCACTGTCCTCTGCACCCTGAGGGACAGGCCCAGCGGTCAGCCTGGCCTCGGGCGGGCACACAACACGGGGACACCTGAGCCCTCTCCGGCCCCCCGCTCACCAGCGCCTTCCCAGCCTGCAGCACGGTCATCAGCTGCTCCCGGAAGCCCTGGTCCACGTCCCCATCGCGCTCCTCCTCCTCGCTCTCCTCCCCCTCACTCTCCTCTTCACTCTCTGAGCTTCTGTTGTCCTCGCCGTCCTCGCTCTTGTCCTGGGTGGTAGGGGCAGGCACGTCACACACCTCTCCGACTGTCCCACTCCCCGCCGCCCCCACCCGGCCCGCGCCAGCAGCACCTCTGCACCCTTCAGCCGCCGCTCATCAGAATCGTCCGTCACCACCACGTGGTCCTCATCCTCACTGGTCTCCGGGTTCAGCACCTGGGGAGGGGTCCCAGCCGCTGACCCATCTGCGGCCCCCGCCCTCCTCTCCAGGCCCGGCCCAGCATTGGCCAAAGGCCCCCATTTCCCAGAAGAAAACGGAGCCTAGGAGAGGTGGCCAGGCCAGGGAGACCGAGACCCTCCCACCGGCCGCAGGCTCCCGGCGGGGAGGTGGGGACACGGGAGGCTGGAGCGGCGACCCCGGTGCAGCTCGCTGCTCAGTGAGCCCAAGGTCCCTTCCCAAAGGTCCGAACTCACATCCAGAATTAGCTGCAGGGCACGCGGGGTCAGCTGGGAGCAGATGTGGCCAAACACGCTCCGCGCCACCTGGCGCATGAGGTGGCTGGGCTGGGCCAGCAGGGCCAGCAGGATCTCCACCAGCACCTCTACCCATGGGGGCTCCTGGGGGTCTGCAAGAGGGAGGGGTTGAGCCCGGGCAGGGGACCACTGGCCCCGCTGCACCACTCCAGCCCCTCTCGTGACCAAGGACCCACCGATGGCCTTGGTGCGGCTCCGGCGGGGCTTCTCTCCCAGGCTCTTCCTGATGCAGGTCTGGATGTCGCCCAGCAGGTCACAGCTCTCTGCAGGGGACTGTGGCAGGACAGGACACACACTGGGGCCAGGCCGTCCCCAGCCCTTCTAAGCCAGGCGAGGGGCTGGCCAAATGGGAGCAGTGGCATCAGAAGCCTTCAACACCCCAACCCCTGGCCCGCCCTGGCCAGTCACCCCTACGATCCAGAATGGAAGCCCCCAGCTAGACCCCAGGACACCCCGAGAACTGAGGGTTTTTTTTTTTTTTTTTGAGATGGAGTCTCGCTCTATTGCCCAGGCTGGAGTGCAGTGGTGTGATCTCGGCTCACCACAACCTCCGCCTCCCGCGTTCAGGTCATTCTCCTGCCTCAGCCTCCCAAGTAGCTGGGATTACAGGCATGTGCCATCATGCCCAGTTAATTTTTGTATTTTGAGTAGAGACGGGGTTTCACCATGTTGGCCAGGTTGGTCTCAAACTCCTGACCTCGCAATCTACTCGCCTCCGCCTCCCAAAGTACTGGGATTACAGGTGTGAGCCACCACACCTGGCTAGTTGAGGGCCTTTTTACACCTAATACGCAGTTACAAGATCCAAAAGCCTGCAGGGGACAAGGCATCCAACTCCCGCTTTGACATTCAAGAGAGGCAGAGCCTGACAAGGATGGTCAGGGCCCCAGAGAAGCCAGCAAGCCCCAGCCCCCAGCTCATAATTCTAGATTATTCCCTCCATGCTTGGCTTGGCATGAGAGACTGAACTGAAAGTCATTAGTTTCAACTAACTACGTTGAACTCATCTGACTGGGGATAACCCTGGACTTGAGTGCGGAGGTGTGGTGTGTGCATGTGCATGTGCAGGAGGCGCTCTTGAAAACTGTGTGATCTTTGGCACCTAAAAGACAGACTTGCCCCTCATAATGCAGTGGGCAGCTTGAACATTCAGGCCAGGGTGGGACAAAGCAGCCCAAAGCCCTTGTCATTGCTCTCTGGCTCCCAGGCTGTGTGCCCAGGCAGGGCCCTGTCCTTCTCTGGGCTGCGCCTTTTTATTTTTTTCTAAGACGGAATCTTGCTCTGTCACCCAGGCTGGAGTGCAGTGGCGCCATCTCAGTTCACTGCAACCTCCGTCTCCCAGGTTCAAGCAATTCTCCCGCCTCACCCTCCTGAGCAGCTGGGATTACAGGCACCTGCCACCACGCCCGGCTGATTTTTGTATTTTAGTAGAGATGGGGTTTCACTGTGTTGCCCAGGCTGGTCTCGAACTCCTGACCTCAAGTGGTCACCCGCCTCGGCCTCCCAAAGTGCTGGGATGACAGGTGTGAGCCACCGTGCCCGGCCAGAGCTGCACATTTTATCTAAAGGTCCAACACAGCAAACTGCAGCCTCCTCTGTCCAAGTCCAGTTCAGAGATCCCAAGGCTGGGCACAGGCTCCCCATGTGTCCCAGAATCACCAGGGCTCTGCTGCTATCAAAGTCCTGATGCCAAGAATCAGAAGGGGCATCGTGGCCAACCTTTCTCCAAACAGCTCATCCACATGCTGGGCTCAGAATAACCAAAGCTCGCAAGTAAGACCACCACAGTCAAGTGGCCAGACGGGAGCAAGCGAGAGACCCACCTACTCAGGCTACAGAAGACGCGAAGCAGCCCCGGGAAGGGCCTCCTATGTTATGAGAAGAAAACTCTCAAAAGAAATCAGGGTCGTGAGCCTCGAATGTGGTCAGGCCTTCTTGATGGGAAGAACCGAGAGGGAGACTCCGTGGTTCTAGAGAGCCCGTCGCCCGAAGGTGTTCCCACAGCTGTGGGTACAGCGCAAGCTACTTTGCCTCTGAGTCAGAGTCTCCGTTTCTCCACGTCAAACACGGAGAGGAGGTGGCTGCCTCAAAGCTGTGGGGACTACGAGAGACCCCGCACGGAGAGCCGAGGACACCGGCTAGTGCCGCTAACTGGCCAGAGGGACGTTTCCACTGCGACGAGGCTGGCTTCAAACACCTCCCAACTTAACTCCCCCAGAGCCTCTCCTGGCCACCCCCACAGCCCTCAGGCCTCTCGGTAGGGGGCCCATTGCGCCACAGAACCCCAGGCTCACGGCCCCTCCCTCCCAGGCCCCGGTACCTTGAGGAGGTGGATGCCCACGAGGAGCAGAAGGTGCTGGAAGGCAGCAGCCCTGGCCTCGGAGGAGTGGGCCTCCAGCTCCTTCAGAGTCTGCAGCATCCTGTGGGAGACAGGCGGATTCCCAGGCCCCTGCGTCAGTCAGACCGCAGCGTCCTGCCCGTCCCCTGGAAATCCCGTGTGCTCACCGGTCCCAGGCCTGGCGCTGCTGCGCACTGAAGGGTGTCACGGTGGTCACGTTGTGGCTGTGATTCAACAGCAGGTCTGCGAACTGCACCAGGTGGTAGGTCCAGGGCTGCCCACCCCGAGTCTGCTCCGTGGCCTGCTTCAACTGCGTGCTGAGGGTCTGCAGCAGACTGGGCGAGGGGTGGGGCTTGGGGTCACCAGACCGGACAAGTGAATGTAGCCGCCTCCCTCCGCCCTCCCCAGGGCTCAGTCTCCCACCTCTACAGGACCTACTAGAACTCCCGGGACCTCTGCCGTTGTTCCCAGCTTGGGGGACCTGGAGGGAGCAGGCGTCCTCAAGGCCTTCCCACCCTCGGGCCTCTCCTGGGCTGCCCAAGACTCACCTGAAGAAGGCACTGCTGGCCGCCTCTCGGGCCTGGCTTTCCAAAGGGAAGGAGAACGGCTGCTTTGTCTCGGGGATCTGGGATGTGGGCTTCTTTGTGACAAAGAACGCGTGGAACAAACAAAACCTGGGGAGGGCGGGAGAGCGGCCATCACCATTCACTGCCATTGGTTTTACAGGCTCCCCTCCTTGGATGGCACCACCAAGCGTACAAGGCCAGGAGGAGGAGGGGGAGCCCTTCTGCTCTGGGTACAGTCCTCAGGGGCCTGACGGGCAAGGCTGGAGGTGACTGGGCTGGGCTGGGCTGGGCTAAGATGGGAAGGGGCCGTTTCTCTGGTCTGGATCCCCAGCTGAACGCGGCTTAACCCCAGCTGGAGAGAGAATCAGTGCCCCTCCCAAGAAACCAAGAGATGGGAGGCTGTGTGGTCATGGCCAAGTCACGTCGCTGCTCCCGCAGACATGGGGCCGGTGCAGCCCCCTCTTGCAACCGTGAATGTTGAGGGTGATTCGAGCACCCGGCTCTGCACAGGCACAGACGAGGCAGGTGTGGGCAGAGGCTTCCCTGACAGCTCCCACGTGCAAAAGCTGCCTGCAGGGCACGCAGAGCACACCTGAACCTTTTAGGCCCCTGCAGCTGGGATGCCTCCTGGGCCCCTTCCCTTCACGGGTTCCCAAGGAATTCCCAAGTCCCCTTGCGCCTGTTCCCCACTGATGACTCAACCCAAAGGCTTCTGGCTCCAGGGGATGCAAACTAGGACGAGTTAAGGGGCCCCATTCCTTGGCCACACGCCCTGGCTCGTACCTGGCCACCTGTGCGGTCAAGGCCTCCTCCATCTCCAGGTGCAGGCTGTCCACAATGCTCACCAATCGAAAGATGATCCATTTCCTCAACCGGAACACAGCTCGCTCAGGCCTAGCAGGGCAGGAGGTGAGGTCATGTGAGCCACTTAGAACTGGCAAAAACAGGCTGGGCCCAGTGGCTCACACCTGCAATCCCAGTATTTTGGGAGACCAAGGCAGGTGGATCACTTGAGGTCAGGAGTTCGAGACCAGCCTGGCCAACACAGTGAAACCTATCTCCACTAAAAATAGAAAAATTAGCTGGGTGTGGTGGCGGGTGCCTGTAGTCCCAGCTACGGAAGAGGCTGCGGTAGAGAATCACTTGATCACTTGAACCTGGGAGGCAGAAATTGCAGTGAGCTGAGATCACCTGCCACTGCATTCCAGCTTGGGCCACACAGTGAGACTCTTTCTCAAAAGAACTGGCAAAAACAGGACATTCCTTTGCCTGATCTCAGGAATCCAAGATCTCCCCATCCCAATCACCAGTGTGCGACCACACAAGCACACTGAGGCCTCATATGAGAGCTCAGGCTCTTCCCCTCTCTCCTCTCACGGTTTAGAGCCAGGACACTGTGGAGGGAGGGCTCGGGTTGCTGGGCTCTGCAGGCCTAGAAGCTAACTCCTAAGTTAGGGGTCCTTCCCCAAGGTCCACTCACACGTGCAGCGACGCGTCCTGGGCTTTCTTCTGGTTGTTGGTGCTGAAGTCAACCAAGGAGTCCAGGTCTGGCTGGAGAAACATGTCCCGCAGCCAGGCCACATAGCCCCGCAGGGCCGGAGGGCTCAGGAACCGCACGACCCGCCAGAACGTAGGCGCGACAGGGAGCCCTTGGTTGGTGACGGATGAGAAGGCCACTAGCACGGCCAGCTGCCGCTCAGGGTCATCCTGGCACCCCTCTAGGAAGGTGCCCACATAATCCTCCATCTCTGGGGCAAACTTGAACTGCTTTGGGAGCTGCAAGAAGTTAGGCATGGAGCTGAGCCCACCAGCCCAGGGGGCAGGCGGTCAATAACCCAACAGCCCACCAGGCTTACACCCGCTACGGGTTAAACCAAGGCCCGGAAACCTCGCGTCGTACACAGCTAGGCTGAGCCTGAACATGCAACAGTTCCGTCACCCCAGTGCTTTTGTCTGGCATCAAGGCCTCTCCAGGTCTGACTGCCCCAGCTTCACCACCTCCGGCCCCAGAAGGCCCCTCTTTCTGCCTTGCTGGACGGGGATGGTCTGTTTTCTGGCTCCATGCAGGGCAGGGTGGTAGTTGAGGCGAGACTGACCTGGGTTCAAAGCCCATGCTGCTAATTCCTAGCTGTGTCATCTTCGGGACCAAAAACCACCGCCTCCCATGCACTTCCTCAGCGCCAGGACCCACAGCCCGCGTTTTTGTGTGGCAGCTTAGCATTTTAGCAACCCTTTGCAGTCGGCCAATATTATCATTGTGTAGGTGAATAAAGGGAGAGACAAAAATACCTGGAAGGACCTTCTCAGGGTCAGAGGCTCCCAGTGGGTCATGTCTGGCTTCACGGCCCAAGCTGTTTTCCTTTTAATTTTTTAGAATTGTGTCCCCAGAGTGCGGTGCCACGATCATGGCTCACTGCAGCCTCGAAATCCTGGGTTCAAGGGATCCTTCCACCTCAGCCTCCTGAGTAACTGGGACTCCCAAGTGTGCACCACGGTCCAACCCAAACTCTTAACCACTGCCTGATACTTCAACTCTGCCCCCTCACCCAGAATGACAGCTCTCTGAAACTCGCTGCAAAGATAAAATGAGCAGGTGAAAACAGTAAACCCAGCAGCACTTACTGGGCATCAGGCTCACTGGTGCCCAAACACGGTCATGACGACTGTTCTCATCACTGCAGCATGGGTTGGAGCGGTGGAGGTCTGAACAGCCCACTGGCTATCCACGCCCATGAGGGGCCTGCTGGCAGAAGGGCCTGACCTTACAAAACCGTCAGAGGGAAGCCGGGCACGGTGGCTCACGTAATCCCAGCACTTTGGGAGGCCGAGGCGGGTGGATCACCTAAGGTCAGGAGTTCAAGACCAGCCTGGCCAACGTGGCAAAACCCCATCTCTACCGAAAAGACAAAAATTAGCTGGGCGTGGTAGTGGGCACCTGTAATCGCAGCTACTCAGGAGGCTGAGTCAGGAGAATTACTTGAACCTGGGAGGCGGAGGTTGCAGTGAGCCCAGATCACACCACTGTACTCCAGCCTGGCCGACAAGAGCGAAACTCCAACTCAAAAAATCAACTCTGTCCGAGGGGAAGGGGTTCAGGCAGCTCACTACCCAGACAGAGGGGACACCCGTGGCCAAGCCCCCGAGGTGCCCTGCTCCCCTTCTTGGCAGGGAGAGCTCCCTGTCTAGCCTTTCTGGCAGTGTCGAGCTGCACGGGCGTTACCCACCTTCGCAGTGCACACGTGCTCCCCATAATGGCGGATCACGTCTCCCCGCAACACCAGCTGCAGCTGCTCCTTGGTCAGCAGGGGCAGGGCTGCGCCCAGCAGGCGGAAACACAGGTAGCTAAGGGGGTGCGGGACAGAGCCTGGTCAGAGCCCTTGGGACCCCTGGTGGGGACTCAGGACTGGTGGCCCAGCCCCACTTCACAGACAGGGAAGGGGGCCGAGAGAGGACACGACACGTGCCACAAGCACCTGGCTGGCCAGAACTGCATCTTCAGCAACCCTTGTTCCACCACCTCCTTCCAGAACCGTGGGAACTTGTCTTCCTTGAGCGCTAGGCGGAGCAGGTCCAGAGCAATGGCGGGCAGCTTGCGGTCCTTCTTCACGGAGGCGGCGGCCATCTTCAGCACGTTCACCAGCCTGTGGAGAGCAAGGGACTGAGGGAACACTCGCCTCACGGGCAAGGGCCAGGGTGCCAAGAGCAGCCGGGACACCCCCAGGCCACATGGCAAACCTGGGCCTGGCCAGATGCAGTCCCACAGCCCCAGGGAGGGCAAATCCGCCCACGTCCGTCACACCTGGGAACATTCTCATCCGAGAATAGGTTCACGGATCCCACCAGCTTCTTGAGCTTGGAGGGCACCTTCTGCTGGGCCAGGAGGAAGAGCTCCAGCTGTTCGGGGGAGCTGAGTATTGTATTCAAGTCGGCTTTAAGGACCTCTGGCAGGATCTCCTGCAATGTAGCCACTGAGACCTAAGGATGGAGAGATAAAGAAATGGTGGCTTCCTCTGCAGGGTGAGCCCGGTGGATCCTGCTCTACCTGCCAGGCTCCTGACACAGGGCCACCGGGTGAGGCACCAGAGTCATCAGAGGGTATTTGCTAACAAAACTCAAATTCCCAGGCAGCTGGGTTTTTGACAAGTATCCCACTGATGCTAACTGGCCCGGAGGTAGCTGCTTTTCTTTTTTTTTTTGAGACAGAGTCTTGCTTTGCCGCCCAGGCTGAGTGCAGTGGTGTGATCTTGGCTCACTGCAACCTCCGCCTCCCAGGTTCAGGCAATTCTCTTGCCTCAGCTGGGATTAAAGGTGTGCACCATCACACCGAGCTAATGTTTGTATTTTTAGTAGAGATAAGGTTTCACCATGTTGGCCAGGCTGGTCTCGAACTCCTGACCTCAAGTGATCCGCCCATCTTGGCCTCCCAAAGTTCTGGGATTATAGGCGTGCGCCACCGTGCCCAGTCAGAGCTACCCTTTTAATTATTCTTTTTTTTTTTTTTTCGTATTTCAGAGGACTAGCTCATTTCATACACAAGGAGCCCTGGGTGGAGAGCTGGGATTCAAATTCAGGTCCTTCTGGCTCTGAGGTCAAGACTGCACAGTAAGCCCTGTCCTGGGACCTGCCAGCCCCTGCCTTTCTCTTCAGTGGCAAAGGGCCTAGGTGCTACCTTCCCAAGTCGGGCAGTGGAGGCTCACGAGGGGCCAGCCTTGACCAGGATAACAAGGCAAACGTTTTATGTATTTGTGACGTGTCAGGCACAGTTCTAGAGTTGCACTGCCCAATACAGTAGTCACAGCCATACAGGGCTGCTGAGCGCTTCAAAGGTGGCCAATCTGAACAGGGATGTGCCTAAGTGTAAAATACACACTGGATTTTGGAGACGACCTGACAAAAAGTGTGTAAGAGGCCGGGCGCGGTGGCTCACACCTGTAATCCCAGCACTTTGGAAGGCCGAGATGGGTGAATCACAAGGTCAGGAGATCGAGACCATCCTGGCTAACATGGTGAAACCCCATCTCTACTAAAATACAAAAAAAATTAGCTGGGTGAGGTGGCGGACGCCTGTAGTCCCAGCTACTCGGGAGGCTGAGGCAGGAGAATGGCGTGAACCCGGGAGGCAGAGCTTGCAGTGAGCTGAGATCGTGCCACTGCACTCTAGCCTGGGCAACAGAGCAAGACTCCGTCTCAAAAAAAAAAAAAAAAAAAAAAAGCATGTAAGATACCTCAACGGTTTTTTATACCAATGCATATCGCAGTAATATTTTAGATATACCAGACGAAGTAAAATGTTACTAAATGACACCTGTTTCTTTTTACCTTTTCGACAAAGTCACTGAAACACGTCAAATTATACATCTCTGTATTTCTATGGAACAATGCTGTTCCAGACTCTCATCCAAGCCCCCTTGATGTCTCTGTAACGGGAAGCGCTGGCCGAGCCCGCACAGCTGGTGAGCTCGTACCTCGGAGAGGACGTCCACCAGGGCCTTCCGGGGCTGCTCCTGCAAGTGGTTCTGGTACTGGGCCAGGGCCTGCAGCAGCTTCACCGACTTCATCAGGGCCTCCTGGTCCTGGTCCCCACAGAAGAACAGAGGGTATGAGCAGGGCACACTACTGTCCCCTACCCATTCCAAGCCAGCCTACATTCCCCCAGTCCCTCCAAAGCTCTTACCTTCACCAGCCGGCCTGACTGAAAGAGGGCGAGTACTCCGAACAGGTTTGCAAAGAGAGCAGGTCTCAGCATTGTCTAGAGAAGGATTCCAGGCACAGGCATGAGGGGCCCTGGGACTCCCCATTCCCCAAGCCTCCCACCCCGGGGCTGCTGACGTCCCTGGATCCACTTACCTTCTTCACCTGATGCAGGTCATATTTTTCTTGTATCTGCTGCAGGATGCTGCACAAGGGGAGGTCTTCGAAAGACTGTAACAGCTGCCAGCAGTTGTGTGGCAGGAGGAAGAGGGGTTCAGGAGAGTGGCCCAGCTACATCTTCGCAAACCTTAACCTCCTTTCCCCTTTCAACTTCTCCCAAGAAGCCTCAGGTCCCTAGTCCCACCCCAAGGACGCCTCTGGAGCTGCTCACATGGAACCAAGTCTCATCCCCCTGCTCTGTCTCCACCAGGGCTTCTGAAAGTACTTTATGAGATGGAGTCTCGCTCTGCTGCCCAGGCTGGAGTGCAGTGGTGCGATCTCGGTTCACTGCAACCTCCACCTCCTGGGTTCAAGTGATTCTCCTGTCTCAGCCTCCTGAGTAGCTGGGATTACAGACACCCACGACTACGCCCCGCTAATTTTTTTTTTTTTTCTTTTTTTTTTTTTTTTTTTTTTTGAGATGGAGTGTTGTCCTGTCGCCCAGGCTGGAGTGCAGTGGCTGGATCTCAGCTCACTGCAGCCTCTGCCTCCTGGGTTCCAGTGATTCTGCTGCCTCAGCCTCCTGGATAGCTGGGATTACAGGCACACGCCACCACGTCCAGCTAATTTTTGTATTTGTAGTAGAGACGGGGCTTCACGATGTTGGCCAGGCTGGTCTTGAACTCCTGACCTCAGGTGATCCGCTCACCTCGGCCTCCCAAAGTGCTGAGATTACAGGCATGAGCCACAATGCCCAGCACAAAAGTACCTTCTATAGCCCCTAGATTGCTCGTCTGAAATTCTCAGCCACTGGGTCTTCTCTCCACACCTGGTCTGAGCTCCCCTCAGGCTGATCCTGCAGGCCTGGGTCTTTATTGTTCTTCCCCTTGTCAAGGCTCCTCAGAGAGTGGTCTACTGCAATCAGCTGAATGCCTTTGCAGGCCTAAGGGAGCCCACCCAGCGCGCACTGCTCCCAGCAAGTGTACCTAAGAGGCCGGGCAACCCAAGCACCAAATAGAAAACCTGGCCAGGCCTTGCTCACACTTTCTCCACCTTTATGTAAGGAGACCTCCCTCAGGTTGGCCTCCAATCAACTCTGCCACTCCCTACCTCTCTCTCGGGCTGCCCCTCCGCCGCAGCTGATACACCACACCTGCCCTCCTCACACCCCACCGTTTTGACCTGGATGGCTGGGATCCTGCCAGGAGCACCACCTCACCTGTGCCAGGGCCAAACTGTAACACGGCCGGGCTGTTTCTCGCGCAACCCCGAGTCCCGTGATTAGGCGCTTCAGGGCATATTTCATCTCGGACCCCTGCAGAACCAAGCGCACCCTCGTGTTCAATGGTGAAACAAGGTGCACGCCCCCGCGCACCTTGGCATCTAGGTTCGCGACCACGTGCCCCCCGTCCCAAATCCCTGGCCCGCCGCCGCTTCCTTGCCGGGATATGCGCGGCCCCTGCCCCAGACCCCGCCACTCCACCTTCGGCCTGCCGCGCAGATACTCCAGCAGCTTCTCCGTGGCCGCAAGTCGCGTCTCCTGCTCAGGCTTCGCAATGTCCCAGAAGAAGTCTAAGAACTCGCGGCTGTGCTTCAATAGGCCATGGCGGTCGGTAGGCCGGGCGCCACTCTGCGTCGCCTCTCCAGGAGACAGCGGCTCGGCGAGTTCCCTGCTCCCCATCCCCGCCACACTCACCGAAACACAAAACACGTGTGCCCCGGGCCCAGCAGCTTCCAGGTCAGGGCATGGCGCATGCGCACCGGTAGTGTCGGCTCGGAGGCGGAAAAACCTGGAGGGGCGGGGGAACCAAGAGGGGCGGGGCCACAAAGAGGGGCGGGGCCGGGGCGGATGACCCCCAGGAAGTCGGGGCAGGGGCGGGGCCAGGGAAAGCGGCGTTTCCGCCTTAGCTCTGAGCGGAAATCCCTAGCTGAGCGGCGCGTGGTGTTTCCCAGCCTTCTGCTCACACCCGTACTTCCCTGGCGGCTGTGGCATCTGCCCCTTTGGAGCCCCGTGGGGGCATTGCTGAGGGCCCATCTCGGAAACAAACCGAGGTGTAGCACATCGATCCGCCTCGTCCCCGATCGGCCCCTGCGCTCCGAACGTTGAGCCATTCAACAATTATTGGGCTCCTGCTGCGTTCCGTGCTAGGCGGTTGGAACAAAGCCGCTGCTCTCGTGGAGGAACACGGAGCCAAATGCATTAAAAAGGATCATAATTATGAAGAGAATTAGAAATGCAATTCTAATTGCAGAAGGAGCTTTTTAAACACTGGAACGTGAATACATCACCCATTAAAAACACGGCTAATTACTATTAAATAGGGTCTACAATAATGATTTGAGGGGTTGGTCAGGGGAGGCCTCTGTGAGGAAGTGGCGTTTGGGATGAGAGCTGAGTGACAAGAAGGGCCCCCCTTCCCCGCACTCCTGCAAGGATCTAAGGGGACGAAATCCCAAGCCTTGCGATTTACAAAGAGTCCAGGGCTGGAGGGGCTGAGGCTGGCGAGAAGCAAGGTTGCATAGGCCCCGGGCTAGGATTTCATTCTGAGGGTGATGGGAAATCACTGGTGAGTTTAATGCAGGGTCAGGCTTGGATCTGATTTACATTTTAACAAGATGATGCTGGCTGCTGTGTGGGGGATGGACTGTAGGTCTGCGCAGGTGGAAGCACGGGAAGACCATTTAGAAACTGGTGAACTGGACCCAGGGAAAATGAGAACAGGTCAGATTTGGGCTAATGTGGAGCAGGTGGGGGGGGGGTGATAGATTTGGATGTCGTGGAAGAGGAAATGAGGGGGATGCCAGGTTTGGGACCTAAATAACTGGGTACATTGTGATGCCATTATGGAGAAGAATTTTCTTGGGAGTGGGAGGTGGAGGTGGTGGGACCAAACGGTCTATTAAATCAGAGAAGCCTTTTACAATGGCAGGGGAGGGGAAGTGCTACTGGTCACCGTTGCTTCTTGGTTTGAGAAGCTGTGTATAGAGGGCTGTGGTCCAGAGAGGACCTAACCCTGGGGGGAGGTCAGGGCTAACCTTCACCTTGAATTTCCACATGCTCAACTCCAACCCCTTTGTACCTAAGCCCCTGGGGCACCTTCTCACCCTCTCAACTGCTTCTCTGCTTTGCTGTCTGTTCTAGAAAGTGAAATGAAAACATTCACCTTGCACATCTGGTGCCCCAGGAGGCAGGAGGTGAGCGGAGCAGGGGGAAGCTGAAAGATGTCAACCCAGGCTCTCCCCTCTCTGGTTGTTGGTCACCTGTGCTGCCCATCAGGGAAGCCCTGACTCCAGTTGCTTCAAAAGCTGATGGAAAATTAACCAAGAAGCAGGAATGGCGCTTGGTTTCCGGGAGACTTGATCTTTATTTTGTACCCAGTCTGGTTGAGGAAGATAGGTAAGGGGTATCCTGAAGGGAAGGACAGAGATGCCAACAGTACCCTGGGCTCTGCCTGTCCTGCTCCGTGGGGCCCAAAGCCTAGGCAGAGGCTCTGCACTCTCCACTGTCCTCCTGAAAGCTGGATCTGAACTCAGGGCTACCCCCAGGCCCTATTGCTTTTTCCTTATTACCCTGATGTTCTTAGCTGATAAAACAGCTAGAGATTCCATCCAGTGTGGGTGATCTGAAGAATGATTGTGTTAGCTCTGGATGCCAGAACTCAAGTTTAGGTAACTGAAAAGGCCAGAGGTTGGGGCGTGAGCCAGCAGTGAGCACATAATAGATACACACTCTTTTTTTTAGACAGAGTTTCACTCTTGTTGCCCAGGTGGGGTTGCAATGGTGCAATCTCGGCTCACTGCAACCTCCACCTCCCGGATTCAAGTGATTCTGCTGCCTCAGCCTCCTGAGTAGCTGGGATTACAGGTGCACGCCACCTCGCCCAGCTAATTTTTTGTATTTTTACTAAAGACGGGGTTTCACCATGTTGCCCAGGCTGGTCTCGAACTCCTAGCCTCAGGTGATCCACCTGCCTTGGCCTCCCGAAGTGCTGGGATTACAGGCGTGAGCCACAGCACCCGGCTATTATTATTATTATTATTAAAGACAGGGTCTCACTCTGTTGTCCAGGCTGGAATACAGTGGTGTGACCCTAGCTTTCTGCAGCCTTGAACTCCTGAGCTCAAGCAAGCTTCCTGCCTCAGCCTCCCAAGCAGCTGGGACAACAGGCATGTGCCACTGCCCCTGGCAAATTTTTAAAATTTTAGTACAGACAAGAGTTCTTGCTCTGCTGTTTAGGCTGGTTTCAAACTCCTGGCCTCAAGGTGTCTTCCTGCCTTGTCTACCCAAAGAGCTGAGATTACAAGTGTGAGCCACCACACCCTGCGGGTGCACACTCGACTGCTGCTGGATCTGCTCTGCTCCTGCCCCCGTGCTTCAGATAACTCTGTCTTCTGCCAGACCCACTTCCATCCTGTTAGAACCCCTGGAAGGGGCAGCAGTCATGGGGGACACTGGAGACATGGGCGTGTTCTGCGTGGGCTGCCACCTGGAGCAGGGTCCCTTGGCCACAAGTGCTGGGATGCTGTGTTGGTTCTTGCTGCCCCTGGTGCTGGTGCTGGGCCTGGGTTGGGGGCCCTGCTGCCAGATGTCTGAGCATGGTGTGAGTCATGGCCCTGGCCACATCAGGGGTCCCTGAAGCCACAAGCCCCAACACATCGGCCTCTGTGTCATCCAGGCTGCCACGGAGGATGAGGGGGCAGGCCCAGGCACTAGCAGTAGACTTGGCCACCAGGTTGCTGAGCAGAACCCCAGTGCTTGGGGACAGGTGTGCAGAGCCAAAGGAGCAGTTGAGCGAGGAGGTGAGAAGGAGCACAGAGCCGCTGCTGTCCACGGCGGCCAGGGCACTGCTCCCAGGGCTCACAGCAGTCTGCAGGAATGGTGGGCAGGGGTCAGGGATGGGCACCCCGGAGTGCAGGGCTGCCTGCAACAGTGCCAGCAGTTCCGGGCCAGCTGAGGGACTAGGGGTGGTGAACAGGATGCCCTGGGGCACAGGTAGCTGCTGTGCTGGTTCCAAAGTGGGCCTGGGTCCAGCTGAGGGCACCTCCAGCCCCAGGTCTCCTGCCAGCAGACTCAGAAGAGCGTCCCCAGCAAGGTCTGAGGTGCGAGCAAGGGCTGCCCTGCGAAGCACAGCTGCCAGTTGTGGGTTAGTGGCTCGGGCCCCAGCGCCCAGGGGCGTCCCATCAGCATGGCAAAGTAGTGGACAGAGGCCTTCTGTGCCCCGGGCCACCAGAGCCCTTGCCAGGGGTGTGTCCACCAGGAAGCCCTCCTGAGCCAGCGTGGTGGGGCCCACTAGCAGGCGTGGCCAGGGCAGGCGGCCAAAGTGTGCGTGCAGTAGGTGCAGGGTGGGCAGAGCCGTGGGCAGCCCCAGGCCGGGGGCCAGGGTCTGTGCTGGGCCTGATGTCAGGGCCGTGGAATTGCCCGAGGAGCTATTGTGGAAGAGGCCCCAAAACATGGCACCTGCAGGAGACAGAGGGGTCACTCAGCAGCCGCAGGTCAAGAGTCACTGACTTACTTCAGTCAAGATCCCTTGACTGAGCCTGGGATCAGAAGTTACTGACCAGGCCTGAGGTCAAGGTCCCACGGACCTGGGCTCAAGGGTCATAGCCTGGGGTTGGGACTGCCACCCAAACCCTAGGTCCTGCTCACTAAGCAGCCTTGAGGTCAGGGCTACTGACTCCCTAAGTTCCAGGTCACTGATCAGGCTGTGGGTTGGGGTTGTGGTCTGGGGTCAGGGGTCACTGACCTAGGCCTGTGGCATGAGGATGCACCACTGCCAGGCACAATGCGGCTCCAACTCCAGCATCCACGACGTTGCCCCCGGCAACAAGCAGCTCTCGGCCTAGGTGGGAGCATGTGGCTGCAGCAAGGAAGGCACTGTCATGCAGCAAGGAGGGGGGCTGGGCCGGTGACCCCTGACCCTCCCCTCCCCCAAGCTGCCCCCAGCACTCACTGACCTGCAGGGCTGATGATGGCACCGTGGTGGTATACGCCAGGGCCGTGGGAGTGTCCGCCGGGTGGAGGGGCCACAGAGCCCAAGCTTCCTGTTGAGCTGCCCTGATTCTGGAGCTGCCTCACAGCCAGGGAGCAGCCAACAGCCAGCAGCAGCAGGGCTGCCACTACACGGGCCCAGGTTCCGGGCAGCCCACCAGCCTTGTTCCTGTAGACGGGGGGTGTCCTGAGCCAGGACTGGGACAGAGGGATGCCCACGAACCCCAAGAGACCCCAGGGAATGTTTCCCAAAAGGTTTGATTTAACAAGAGGAGTACAAGTGTGCCGAGGAGAAAGGGCTTCTTGGTAGCGGGCACAGCTTGGGCAAAGACATGGAGGTGGGAAAGCACTTGGGGAAACAGGCTAGCTAGGGAGGGATCCTCTGGAGGGGACATTGGAGGGGCAGAGTCCAATCACACCCAGTGGGGTGTGGCAGGCAGGAGAGAAGGGGCTGGGGAGCAGGCCCAGCCAGGCATAGCCAGGCCCCAACCTGCCCAGCAGGTGCCTACTGCACCAGGGCTTGGGGGCTGGGGACCATTGACAGAGCAGCAGATGGGACAGAGGCCGGCTTGGTACAGATGTCCCTCCAGGTGCAGAGACTTTTGGTTGGGTCAGGCCAAGTCTGGGGCTACAGCCTAGGTTTTCCCCCAAACCGATCGGACGGTGCCTGGAGCTAAGCCCAGCGGGGAGTAGCCTGGTCCTCCTGAGGGGCTCAGAGAGAGGGACTTGCCAACCTCAAGCCTGGGGAGCCTGGTGCTCAGACCCCTCCCTTACCTACCTGGAAGAGTCCTGGTGCCTCCAGGGGTTTGGAACCAGCATCTCTGATGTCTCCTCCTCCTCCTCTTCCTCCTCCAACTCCAAGCTTGGCTCCCAGGGCAGCAGCTTCTGATAGACCACAGGCTCTGCTGCCAGCTCCATGGCCCCCCAGTGCTCGCCCCAGCCCTCCTGCCTGCCAGCCTTCCCGGCTGTGTGTCAGAGGCCCTGCCCAAGCCTGGCAGGTGGGAGGTGGCAGCGACCTTGGGGAAGGGTGGGGGTGGAATCCAGAACAGGTCTGGGCAGGGCACGGGGCCAAGGAGGCTGCATCTGAGCCTGCCTCATTAGGACACAAGGCCCGAGGAGCTCTCGCGACAGGGCTCCCAGGTGACTGCCTGTAAGGGGTCACAGCTCAGTGAGGTCGACGAGGAGCTCAGCCCTAATGCCACAACCTTGACACCCAGGCACCTGCTAGGCTCCTCCCCTTGGGGGATGTAGCCCATGGATGCCCCCAGGACTGTAGTTTAGGGACTGTGGACTTGAATTAGAGCTACAGTTACATGGTGGCTTGGGTCAGAGCTGCCACGTGCTTGAGTCAGCACGTGACTAGGTTCTGGCGTAGGGGTGTCCGCTCTCTGGCTGGGGTCAAGGCTCACCCTGTGGCTACTCTGGGTCTGGGTTTCTTTGGGGAGCAACTTGGTTCAAAACTCCCTGTGCGTGTTTTGTGACTTTTGTCCAGAAGGTAGCGCCACAGCCTGGAAACCAACATTTCTAAGTTCATGTTGGGCTTCCCATCAAGGACCTGTTGCAAAACAGTGCTGTTTGTAACGGCCCCAAATTGGAAAGTGCCCAAATGCCCATTATCGCTGGAATGAATGATGTAAGTCACAATGGACCACTCTGCAGCAGTGAGAATGAGCAATCTGCAATCATATGCAATAGTACACACAAGTCTGACAAACATACGGACGAGGGAAAGCAGCCAGGCAGGTGGCAGCACGCGCTACATGCTTTCATTTACACAAAGTACACAAACAGGCAACAACAGTCTGCCCTTAGAAGTCAGATAGTGACTGGAGCAGGGACCAGGGGGCTTCTGGGATGCTGGAGATGTCCTTTCTTTCCTTCCTTTCTTTCCTCTCTTTTCCTTCCTTTCTTTCTTTTCTTCCCTTTCTTTTCTTTCTTTCTTGACAGAATTTTCGTTCTTGTTGCCCAGGCTAGAGTGCAATAGTGCAATCTCAGCTCACTGCAACTTCCACCTACCGGGTTCAAGCAATTCTCCTGCCTCAGCCTCCCAAGTGGCTGGGATTACAGGCGCCTGCCACCATGCCTGGCTAATGTTTTGTATTTTTAGTAGAGACATGTTGGCCAGGCTGGTCTTGAACTCTTGACCTCGAGTAATCCACCCGCCTCGGCCTCCCAAAGTACTAGGATTACAGGTGTGAGCCACCACGCCCAGCCAAGATGTTGCTTCTTAATCTGAGTGTTGGTGACACAAGTGCCCTGAGTGTGAAAATGCATCAAGTTGGGCATTGATGACATGTACTTTTCTATATGAATATTGTCTTTCAATAAAAAAGTAAAAATGAAAAAGCTCATGTATTTTCTACATTAAAACAACAACCATGAAAATCATCCTTCAAATCATCCATCATCCCACCTGGCTCTCCAGCTGCTTCCCTTTCTCGCGGCCTCTTCACAAGCAAGTACAGGGGTTCTTTAAGGCTGGTGTGCGTCACGATCACCTGGGCAGCTTGTTAAGTCAGATCGCTGGGCTCCCCTCCCAGAAAGTCTGGCTCCAGCTGTAGGGTCTAGAACGTGCTTTCCTAACAGCCAGTCCTGGAACCACGCCTTCAATCTAAAACAAAAGTGTACACCTGCTGTCTTCACGTCTTTCCCTCCTGTTTCCTCCCTTAGCTGGTTTCTGTCTCTCATTCCCCAGAGAAACCTTTGGTTTCCTTTTTTTTTTTTTTTCTTGGACCAATAAAAAACCAACCAACCAACCAAATAGAGCAGCCTAGGGTTGCCACCTTCTCATTTTGCCAGTGGTTGGGAGATGGGAATCAAAATGACCATTTTTATGATTTTATGACATTTATGTCATAAAACAATTCAGTTTCACTTTCTGTTAACATAGTGTAAGAAGGTTAGAATTTCAGAATGAAGGTCCGTCCTTCCTTCCTGAGAAAAGGCATCTGGGAGCCTTACGGCTCTGTGCTGCCCCCATCTCCTGCCCCAGCCTCAGTCTGGCCTTTGGACTCCTAGCATTGCTCCTTTCGTCCAGCAGGCAGAATTATTTTCGGCCCCCACCCTGCCCAGCCAACATTCCTCTGCTCTTAGAGCTAGGTCCTCACAAGCTCTTTGGGACAAGACCTCCACTGGTTGGGTTCTGGGAACATTTCCTAGTGTGGCCCTTCTCGTTCCTGCAGCTCTGGACCTATTAGCTAAGCTCCAATTAGATGCAGATGGGTTCTGGGGATATCCATGCTCAGGCCAAAGTAGCTCCAGGGGCAGATGGACTCAGTCATTTTAGGACTCAGGGTAGGGGTGGGGGTTGGCAATGGCTTCAGGAGAACTGGGTCTAGTCCCATGTCTGCTAATAACTGAATATATGACTGCAGGCGAGACATTTAACCTCTGGGAGTCTTGATTTCACTTCTGTAAAATGAGGATAACAATATTTATCTTCCTAGGGTTGTTTTGAGGATTATACAAAATATATTTAAAGCAGCCAGGCGTGGGGGCTCATACCTGTAATCCCAGCACTTTGGGAGGCCAAGGCGGGTGGATCACGAGGTTAGGAGATTGAGACCATCCTGGCTAACATGTTGAAACCCCGTCTCTACTAAAAGTACAAAAATATTAGCTGGGTGTGATGGTGTGCGCCTGTAGTCCCAGCTACTCGGGAGGCTGAGGCAGGAGAATGGCGTGAACCCGGGAGGTGGAGCTTGCAGTGAGCCGAGATCGCGCCACTGCACTCCAGCCTGGGTGACAGAGCGAGAAAAAAAAAAAAAAAATATATATATATATATATATATATATATATTTAAAGCATCTAGACCAGTGCTTAGTACAGAGCAGTCCCTCCAAAAGCATGAATTCTTTTCTCTCTGCTCTGTGAGCCTCAGTCTCCCCAGTGATTATTATGCATAATCTACATACGTATGTGTGCATGCATACGTATGTGTGCGTGCACACACGCAAAGGGTGGCTTGAAGTCTGAAGGGTAAGACTGTAGATTCGTTAATTTCTCCATTCATTTCCTCATTTGTCCTCTTATCCTAATGGTTCTCAACCTTAGATACATATTACAATTACCTGGCAAGCTTTGGAAAATTCTAATACCTATTCAGACCAGTTAAATAACGAAATCAGGATCTCTAGATTGTAGCTTCATCAGTGTTGAAGCTTCCCAGGTGTTTTCAATGTGCAGGCAAGGTTGAGAACCACCGCTTTAGCGAGTGATTTCTGCAATTTGAATCACCTGTAGCAATTGGAAAACACCCAAACACCAATATCCTCGTCCCTCCCTTTCTCCCACTCCCACGACAATTGAATCAGCTTCTCTGAAAGTGAGTCTCAGTCATGATGATGTTTTTTTGTTTTGTTTTGTTTTGTTTTTTGAGATGGAGTTTTGCTCTTGTTGCCCAGGCTGGAGTGCAATGGCACGATCTCAGCTCATCGCAACCTCTGCCTCCCAGGTTCAAGCAATTCTCCTGCCTCAGCCTCCCAAATAGTTGGGATTACAGGCACCCACCACCACAACCGGCTAATTTTTGTATTTTTAGTAGAGACAGGGTTTCACCATGTTGACCAGGTTGGTCTCAAACTCCTGGCCTCAGACTGATCTCTCTGCCTTGGCCTCCCAAAGTACTGGGATTGCAGGCTTGAGCCACTACACCTGGCCTCTGGCTGCCCCTTCTAACCAAGAAAGGACCCCTGAGAAGAGAAACAAGGAAGAGTATGGGCCCCATGTGTGTGTAAGCCTTTCCCCAGGTTGACTTTATAATTGGCCCTCTTGGACATGCTGGGATTTGACTCTATAGAATGGAGACAATGAAGTATGTGTATGTGGCAGGGTTGGGGGTGGGTTCAAGCAATTCTCCTGTCTCAGCCTCCCGAGTAGCTGGGATTACAGGTGCCCGCCACAGCACCCAGCTAATTTTTGCATTTTTAGTAGAGACAGGGCTTTGCCACATTGGCCGGGCTGGTCTTGAACTCCTGACCTCAGGTGACCCACCCACCTCGGCCTCCCAAAGTGCTGGGATTACAGGCGTGAGCCACCATGCCCAGCCTCTAGGTGTTTCTTTATGGGGAAAATCAACATAGCTCCTGGAAAATGCTTTCTTCTTTTTTTATTTTATTTTATTTTATTTTATTTTTTAGTTTATTTATTTATTTATTTATTTTGAGATGGAGTTCGTCTCTGTCACCCAGGCTGGAGCACAGTGGCACAATCTCGGCTCACTGCAACCTCTGCCTCCTAGGTTCAAGCCATTCTCCTGTCTCAGCCTCCCGAGTAGCTGGGATTACAGGCATGTGCCATCATGCCTGGGTAATTTTTGTATTTTTAGTAGAGATGGGGTTTTACCACATTGGCCAGGCTGGTCTCGAACTCCTGACCTCAGGTGATCTGCCTGCCTTGGCCTCCCAAAGTGCTGCGATTACAGGCATGAGCCACTGCGCCCGGCCAAATGTTTTGTTCTTTATCCCAATAACCAGAGAATTCCGAAGTCATTTGCTTTTACCTGGTAGGGACAGCAGTGCACCTTTACAATCTTGCCTCAGAGTTGTGGCAACACAGTATCTAATGGTCAAGGTCAGGGATATACACCATGGCAGCTGGTGCTCAGATGAGGTGGAGACAGCGGTGCCTTCCCCCAGACATTTCTGCAATGTGATTTTGAGCACTGGTCTTGGCTGTATAGCCTCTGAGCTAGCTCTCCAACATCTCTACCCCCCATCCGCTTTCTGTGCCCACCGATTTTTCATAAATTTGTTTTCTATTTAACTCAGGCAGAAGTGTCTTTTGTTTACAGTTAATAACACTGACTGATGCATATCCTTCTAGGAGTCCCTAGAGGGCAGCAAACGGCATCTGCAGCTTGGAGCGGGAGCAGGGAGGCAGAAGCAGTGCTGGATCACGTTGGACTCTGGCTCAAAAACTCTGCACAGGTAAAGAGGGCATTTGTGTTTTCCTGACCTGTGGCTCTCAGGAAGAGTGTGTCTTAGACCTGGACTAAGGAGGAAGACTCAGACTAAGGAAGTTCAATTCCAGTAGGACGCCATTGCTTTGTAAATTTTTTTTCTTTTTTTCTTTTTTTTTTTTTGAGACGGAGTCTCGCTCTGTCACCCAGGCTGGAGTGCAGTGACCGAATCTCAGCTCACTGCAAGCTCCGCCTCCCAGGTTCCCACCATTCTCCTGCCTCAGCCTCCTGAGTAGCTGGGACTACAGGCGCCCGCCACCACGCCTGGCTAGTTTTTGTATTTTTTTAGTAGAGACGGGGTTTCACCGTGTTAGCCAGGATGATCTCGATCTCCTGACCTCGTGATCTGCCCGTCTCGGCCTCCCAAAGTGCTGGGATTACATTTCTAAAGCAGAAGGGATGAATTATGAGGCACTTGTGGTGTCTCTTTCCTGGTAGCATCTACTTCTTTATTCACTGCTTTTACCTCTTGTCAAAAGTATTCTAGCTGCCTTTGGGCCCCAGCCTTTGTCTTGTGCTGAGAGTCTTGTTTACCTTAGACATTACCTGCGTGCCACCACAACTAGGTTCCTTGCTGCCTACCCTCTATTCTTCTCCCTAATAGCATCAGATTTTCTTTTTCTTTCTTTCTTTCTTTTTTTTATTTTTGAGACAGAGTCTCGCTCTGTGTGCAGTGGCATGATCTCAGCTCACTGCCATCTCTGTCTCCCAGGTTCAAGCAATTCTCCTGCCTCAGCCTCCCAAGTAGCTGGGATTACAGGCATGCACCACCACGCCTGGCTCATTTTTGTATTTTTTTAGTAGAGACAGGGTTTCTCCATATTGGTCATGCTGGTCTTGAACTCCCAACCTCAGGTGATCCGCCCACTTTGACCTCCCAAAGAGCTGGGATTACAGATGTGAGCCACCGTGCCTAGTCCAGATTTTTCTTTTCTCTTTCTTTCTTTATTTTTTTGACAGAGTTTTCCTCTCCCAAGTTGCTGGGATTACAAGCATGCCCCACCATGCCCGGTAATTTTATATTTTTTTTAGTAGAGATGGGGTTTCTCCGTGTTGGTCAGGCTGGTCTCAAACTCCCGACTTCAGGTGATCCGCCCACCTTGGCCTCCCAAAGTGCTGGGATTACAGGCGTGAGCCACCATGCCCGGCCCAGATTTTCTAATAGGGAATTATTCCTTGCTACTGTGTGTCGAATCCTGGGGAGAGAAGTTGAGGTCATTAACAGTCCCAGGGTTTGGGGCTGACCTAGAGGAAAATGACCACGAGATGGCAGTAGCATGCAATGAGCTTTACTGGGGCGGCTCTGAGACAGGGTTACCTGTGAGGGGAAGTCCCCCATAGCGGGCGTCCTTCTAAGGACAGTGATGCGGGGCCAGCATCCAGAAAGAGGAGAAGACAAGAGAGCTTCTGGGGAGAGGGGTATCAGAGAGGCTGTTTACATGTCTAGATGAGGAGGGCTGTCTCTGGGTCAAAGAACTGCCAAGGGCAGCCCTGGCTTGGGCTCTGTTATAGCCCCAGGGTTTGTCCTCTCTATGGCCAGCAGATGTGGGGTGCAGTCTGGCAGAGTATATAAAGCAGGCAGGCTCTAAGTGGCTAGAAATACATTTATTTGGGCTATTTAATTAAAAGCAACTGGATGTGTAAAAAACTGAGTTTAGCTCTTGGGGGTTTTTGAGCTAGCAGTCCTGTCGTGAAGAAGTAAACAACGTAGGGCTCAAGGTTCAGCTCATTTATTTAACAGGGTGAATAACAGTGCCTGCTTCCCCCACTCTCTCCCACTACAGAAGTTGAGGGAGCAGATCCTTCCTCAGTCTTCCCTGCTCATATAGCCAAGGGCAAACATGGGGCCTAAGCTCAGCCAGTTCGAGAATTGTCTCCAGGTCTTTAAAATTTTATTTATTTATGTATTTATTTTTGAGACAGGGTCTTGCTCCGTTACCCACGCTGGAGCGCAGTGGTGCAATCGTGGCTCACTGCAGCCTTGATCTCCTAGGTTCAAGTGGTCCTCCTGCCTCAGCCTTTTGAGTAGCTGGGATCACAGGTATGTACCACCAGGCCCAGCTAATGTTTACATTTTCTGTAGAGATGGGGTCTTGCTATGTTGCCCAGGCTGGTCTCAAACTCCTGGCTTCGAAAGATCCTCCCTCCTTGCCCTTCCAAAGTGTTAAGATTACAAGTGTGAGCCCACCCCATACCTCTCACTTTTTTTTCGTGAGACAGCATGTTACTCTGTCTCCCAGGCTGGAGGGCAGTGGTTCAATCTCAGCTCACTGCAACCTCTGCCTCCTGGGCTCATGTGATACTCCCACCTCAGCCTCCCAAGTAGTTGGCACTACCAGCCTGAGCTACCACGTCCAACTTTTTTTTTTTTTTTAGTAGAGATGAGTTTTTACTATGTTGCCTAGACTGGCATCAAACTCCTGGGTTCAGCCAATCAGCCCACCACCTCCCAAAGCATCTAGATTTTCTTTTTCCTTTTTTCTTTTCTTTTCTTTCTTTCTTTCTTTTTTTTTTTTTTTTTTTCTTTTTCTTTTTTTTTTTTTTTTTTGAGATAAAGTCTCGCTCTGTTACCCAGGCTGGAATGCAGTGGTGGGATCTGGGCTCACTGCAACCTCTCCCTCCCAGATTCAAGTGATTCTCCCACCTTAGCCTCCCAAGTAGCTGGGACTACAAGTGTGTACCACCACACCTAGCTAATGATTTTTTGTATTTTAGTAGAGATGGGGTTTCACCTTGTTGCCCAGGCTGGCCTCGAGCTCCTGAGCTCAGGCAATCTGCCCACCTTGGCCTCCCAAAGTGCTAGGATTACAGATGTGAGCCACTGCGCCTGGCCTAGATTTTCTAACTGGGAATTATTAAATAGGCTGAGTTTCAGCCACTGCATCCAGCCCTCCCCAGGCCTTTTCATATGTGTGTATGACTTCAGTATTCAGAGATTTGGAGATGAGAATCATTAGCCAGTCTGGCCCTATCGAGAGACTCTGCTGTGCCGCTTCTCGATTCTATATATTTATTTATTTATTTATTTATTTATTTATTTATTTATTTATTTTAAGACAGAGTCTAACTCTGTCATCCAGGCTGGAATGCAGTGGCACGATCTCAGCTCACTGCAACCCCCACCTCCTGGGTTCAAGCGATTCTCCTGCCTCAGCCTCCTGAGTAGCTGGGATTACAGGAGCGCGCCACCACAAGCAGCTAATTTTGCATTTTTTAGTACAGACGGGGTTTCACCAAGTTGGCCAGGCTGGTCTCAAATCCTGACCTCAGGTGACCCGCCCGCCTCAGCCTCCCAAAGTGCTGGGATTACAGGCGTGAGCTACTGAGCCCACCACTTCTCGCTTCTAGATCCTTTCGAGCAGGCTTTGTCAACCAGGTCCCTCCATTGAACCACAGAACACAGGAATGATCTTCCCAATTCTCCAAAGAGCCTTTGCCCTTTCCCTTTCTTCCTGCTGGAATTCCAACTCTAGGCCTGGGCCCTGGGGACGGCACGGCTGCGCTGAGGACAGTGCGGCAGGCAGCTAATCGGAGGCTGGGCCTTCCTCACCTCTCAACCAGTGGTTTGTGCCCTGGACTCTAGATCTTTATATTTCTTGTCACATGGGCGAAATAAATCTCTCCTTTGTGTAGCTGTGAGGTTGAACAAATAAGACTCGCAGTCTGCCTTTATTTTAATCTCCTAATCTCCATTCAAATCTGTTTTGTGGGGATGGCCCATCACCGTTCTTTTTTTTTTTTTTTTTTTTTTTTTTTTTTTTTTTTTTTTGAGACGGAGTCTCGCGCTGTGTCACCCAGTCGTTCTTTTGAATGGAACATAGGGCAGGCCCATGTCTTTTTGGGACACTCTCCTTTGGTAAAAAGTTTTTGGGTCACTTCAAGTTATAAAAGATTCATTTCAGCTGGGCGCAGTGGCTCACGCCTGTAATCCCAGCACTTTGGGAGGCCAAGGTGGGTGGACCGCCTGAGGTCAGGAGTTTGAGACCAGCCTGGCCAACATGTTGAAACCCCATCTCTACTAAAAATACAAAGTTAGCCAGGCATGGTGGTGGGTGCCTGTAATCCCAACTACTCAGGAGGCTGAGGCAGGAGAATCGCTTGAACCTGGGAGGCAGAGGTTGCAATGAGCCGAGATCGCACCACTGTACTCTGGCCTGGGTGACAGAGTGAGACCCTGTCTCAAAAAAAAAAAAAAAAGTTTCATTTCAATAATTGCAATTTAAAAAATAAGTGTGGTCCCTTTCATGGAGCTGGAGGGCAGAGCAGCGGTTGCCAGGGGCTGGGGGAGGCGGGCGGGGACTTGTTGTTTAGTGTGTGGGGTTCTGTCTGGGATGACGAACAGCTTCTGCAGATGGCTGCGCAACAGCGTGAGCATATTTGGGGCCACTGAAATGATTCATATACATGTAAATTGGTTAAAATGGTAAATTTTGTGTTGTGTATTTTGTATCACAATGAAAAAATGCAAAAAAAAAAAGGTGTAAGCCAAGAAACTCCAAAACAGGCCGGGCGCGGTGGCTCAAGCCTGTAATCCCAGCACTTTGGGAGGCCGAGACGGGCGGATCACGAGGTCAGGAGATCGAGACCATCCTGGCTAACACAGTGAAACCCCGTCTCTACTAAAAATACAAAAAAAACTTAGCCGGGCGAGGTGGCGGGCGCCTGTAGTCCCAGCTACTCGGGAGGCTGAGGCAGGAGAATGGCGTAAACCCGGGAGGCGGAGCTTGCAGTGAGCTGAGATCCGGCCACTGCACCCCAGCCTGGGTGACAGAGCGAGACTCCGTCTCAAAAAAAAAAAAAAAAAAAAGAAACTCCAAAACACCCCACAGCCCCTCCCCCAAATGTAAAAGTCCATTTAAAGTTAAAAACTTCTCCCTTGCACCTTCTCGGTCTGTTTTGGGCAAGCAGCATGCAACAGGAAAAGTGTGTGTGTATGTGTGTGTGTGTGTGTGTGTGTAAGAAAGGGTACGGTGAGGAGAGAGAGACTCAAATTAACTTCTCAATGTACCCCCAACCCACACCTGCTCCTATGCCCTGGGATTTTCTCCTCCTCACTCACGTGGCTGCCTTTGTACCCCCAGGGTTGACATAGCCGGGGAAGAGGAAGAAAGGGGCAGGAAAGATCTGATTTTGTATTGTACGAGCTGGTACGGAAGCTTCTTGGACTTTGTACATAGCTGACTCTTTATCTATTGGGGGACTTGTTTAAGTCCTTCCAAGACCTCCAGCCGACCCCATTATTGGGGTCTCACCTCCAGTTCCCTGGGTATAACTGAACTCCTCTTGGCTCACATGGAGCTCAGGCCTCAGTTTCTTGCTGCTGGGGCCGCATCTTTCTCTCCAGGTGGCGCTCCTGGGCAGGTTTTAGTCTTTGTGTTTTGTTTTGTTTTGTTTTTTAATAGCTCTTGCTCAAGGTTGGGCAGGTTTTAATGTGGCCTGATGCTGGTTCTCCCTCCCGCATAGCTCACATCTGGCCCATAGGAAACAATCACATATCCTTTTCCTGCGATATAGATTTCAGGGGTACCAGTTTCCAATGCAGCCAACTCTCTTCAATGTATGATCAAAACCACTATCAGCCAGCACATCTCTCATGCACCAAATTAAACATTTTTTTGTGTGATCGCTTCGGCAGCACATATACTAAATTTTTTTTTTTTTTTTGTAGAGGTGGGGTCTTGTCATGTTCACTAGGCTGGTTTTGAACTCCTAGGCTTGAGCAATCTTCCCACTTCGGCCTCCGAAAATGCTGGGATTACAGGCATAGCCACTGTTCCAGGACTTGGATTTTTTTTTTTTTTTTTTGAGACGGAGTCTCGCTCTGTCGCCCAGGCTGGAGTGCAGTGGCCGGATCTCAGCTCACTGCAAGCTCCGCCTCCCGGGTTCTCGCCATTCTCCTGCCTCAGCCTCCTGAGTAGCTGGGACTACAGGCGCCTGCCACCACGCCCGGCTAGTTTTTTGTATTTTTTAGTAGAAACGGGGTTTCACCGTGTTAGCCAGGATGGTCTCGATCTGCTGACCTCGTGATCCGCCCATCTCGGCCTCCCAAAGTGCTGGGATTACAGGCTTGAGCTACCGCCCCCGGCCCAGGACTTGGATTTTTAAAATCAGTTTGATTGAGGTAGGTATATATATATATATATATATATATATATATATATATTTTTTTTTTTTTTTTTTTGAGACGGATCTTGCTCTGTCACCCAAGCTAGAGTGCAGTGGCATGATCTCGGCTCACCGCAACCTCTGCCTCCCAGGTTCAAGCGATTCTCCTGCCTCAGCCTCCCAGGTAGCTGGGAATACAGGCGCCCGCTGCCAAGCCCGCTCCCAGGTAGCTGGGACTACAGATGCCCGCTGCCAAGCTCAGGTAACTTTTGTAGTTTTGGTAGAGACGGGGTTTCACCATATTGGTCAGGCTGGTCTCGAACTCCTGACCTCGTGATCCACCCACCTCAGCCTCCCAAAGTGCTGGGATTTCAGGCATGAGCTGCCGTGCCCAGCTGAGGTATAATTTACATAAAGTAAAAGTCACCAATTTTTGTGTATATTGCCAGCAACTGACGCCACAATTAAATAGACAACGAAGGAACCGATCGCTCCCGCAGCCAACACTATAGTTCACCGTGGAGGACCCCGTGGACAGCTCCAAACCTCCCTCTGCATGACCATTTCCTGGGCGAAAGTCCTTTGAACTAGGTGGGAAATTTGGGCAGTACCCAACCTATGTGGAGGAACCATGTCCTGGCACTGGTCAAGTAGGAGATTTAGAGCATCAAATCGATGCTCGATCCAACCCATTGATAACACCTCACCCCATCACAGCAAGTTAGGTGTTTCTCTGCTTTTTGTTTGAGGTGTTACGTGAGAATCTCTTATCTGTAGGACTCTCCAGGGAGTTGTATGTTGCGATTCCAGTAGTGGAAAGAACAAAATCAAAGCACTGTATGGTGAAATCCTCAAAGGGAAGGACCCGGAACTCACATCCTTCAAGATATCATCTGTACCTTGGCATGGTTGTGACCGGGTGGGCGATGTAGTGGCGGAGTTGAGGGATAAAATGCGTGCTAATAGTCTCCAGGCTCAAAAATGATTCAAGACCCTGATGGTGTCTCTCCAAAGACCAACACACGGGGATGGTGCCAACCTGTCGCTCAGTTACAACGCAGGGCTGGCGACTAACTGGTTTAATTCGAGACCGTGGGTGGGATCACTGGTCTTTGCTTTGACAACAGAATTCGAGTCCCCAGAAAAAGAGCTACTCGACCAGGTTATAGGCTAGTGGCTGCTAGAGTGTGAATGACAACATATTGTATTATCAAGATGTTCTTAGATCAGCGTATGGACCGATCTATTGCACTGCCGTCAGTTGTAACCAAGATTGTTGTATTCAAGGAGAAAGAGATGCTTGCCCGGAAAACACACGGACAGTTTTTTGAGTATGGGGGAGCCCTGCACCAACCCATTATGATTTGAAGTCTCTTCTCGGATGCTCCCAAATCTGGCAATGGTGGCAAACTATTGGGCTAAAAGACTCAATCCAGCAAATTCTGGATTTAAGGCTCCTGACATAATACCTGGAGCAAATATGACACTTCCACTTACTCAGATGGCTGCTCACTGAGTGTCAAGAGGAACAGGGACAGGCATATGGTCACTCCAACTTTGAACATCCTAAAGAATTATGGGGTAACAGGCTACAAATGAAAATAGTCAGTTCCTATTTAAAAAGAAAAAAAAAAAAGACAGCCGCTCGTCAGATCTCAGCAGCCAAGATGGTGAAGCAGGTCGAGAGCGAGGTTGCTTTTTAGGAAGCCTTGGATGCCACAGGCAATAAACTTGTAGTAGATGGCTTCTCAGCCACGTGGTATGGGCCTTGCAAAATGATCAAGCCTTTCTTTATCCCCTCTCTGGAAAGTATTCCAACGTGGTATTCCTTGAAGCAGATGTGGATGACTGTCAGGATGTTGCTTCAGAGTGTGAAGTCAAATGCATGCCAACATTCCAGTTTTTTTAAGAAGGGACAAAAAGTGGGTGAACTTTCTGGAGCTCATAAGGAAAAGCTTGAAGCCACCATGAATGAATTAGTCTAATCGTGTTTTCTGAAAACATCACCAGCCATTGGCTATTTAAAACTTGTAATTTTTTAATTAAAAAAAAAAAATACAAAGTATGAAGACTATAAACCCAAATGCCATCTGGATGACAATAAAACATTCGTTCTAACACCTGAAAAAAAAAAAAAAAGACAAAGAACATTTCCAACAACTGAGCATTTTCCTAGTCCCCCTTTGCTCCACCCCTTACCTCTGCTCCTTGACAACCACTCATCTGATTTTGATCCGTATATGTTGGTCTTTACCTAAGAAATCATGTTTTGAGGACTTACATATTGTAAATGGAATCATACAAGATGTACTTGTTCATATCTTCTTTCACTTAGCATGAAGCCTTTGAGAAGCATCCATGTCATTCAGTGCATCTGTTTTTTCTTTTTATTGCTGAGTAGTGTTTATTGTATCTATGTACCACAATGTATCGATTCACCCATTGACATAGACTGGATTGTTTCCAATTGTTTACTATAGTGAATATAGGCATTATAAGCATTTGTGTACAAGCCTTTGTGGGGACGTATGTTTTCATTCTTCTTGAATAAATATCTGAGTGAGATTGCCGAGTCATATTTTAAGTATATGGTTAACTCAGCAAGAAATCCACCAATTTATTTCCCAAAATAACTCTACCATTTTGCTTTTCCACCAGCATGGGATGAACATTCCGGTTGCTCTGTATTCTTGGCAACACTTAAGTATTGTCGGTTTTTAAGGGGTGTGTGTGTGTGTGTGTGTAGTGCTATCTAATTATAGTTTTAATTTCCATTTCCCTCATGTCTAATGATATTGGACATAGGCCGGGCGCGGTGGCTCAAGCCTGTAATCCCAGCACTTTGGGAGGCCGAGACGGGTGGATCACGAGGTCAGGAGATCGAGACCATCCTGGCTAACATGGTGAAACCCCGTCTCTACTAAAAAATAACAAAAAACTGGCCGGGCGATGTGGCGGACGCCTGTAGTCCCAGCTACTCGGGAGGCTGAGGCAGGAGAATGGCGTGAACCCGGGAGGCGGAGCTTGCAGTGAGCTGAGATCAGGCCACTGCACTCCAGCCTGGGCGACAGAGCAAGACTCCGTCTCAAAAAAAAAAATAAATAAATAAATGATATTGGACATCATTTTATTCATTTATTGCTACTCATATATCTTCTTTGCTGAAATATCTGTTGAAATCTTTTTCCCATTAAAAAATCAGGTGATTTTATTTTATTACTGAGGTGGTGGTGTTTTTTTTTTTTTTTTTTTGAGACGGAGTCTCGCTCTGTCGCCCAGGCTGGAGTGCAGTGGCCGGATCTCAGCTCACTGCAAGCTCCGCCTCCCGGGTTTACGCCATTCTCCTGCTTCAGCCTCCCGAGTAGCTGGGATTACAGGTGCCTGCCACCATGCCCAGCTAATTTTTATATTTTTAGTAGAGATGGGTTTTCACCATGTTGGCCAGGTTGGTCTTGAACTCCTGACCTCAGGTGATCCACCCGCCTCAGCCTCCCAAACTGCTGTGATTGCAGGCATAACCCACTGTGCCCGGCCTACTACTGAATTTTAAGAGTTCCTTGTGCATGCTGGATACAAGTCCTTTATCAGATACATGATTATTTTTTAAATTTATTTTTTAAATGTATTTATTTTTAGCAACCCTGTTAACTGAACAGTTAAACAAATTTTCCGTATATGTTTTCTCTCAATCTGTGGTTTGCCTTTTCATCTTCTTAAAAGCATCTTTAAAGGTCAGAACTTTAAAATTTTGGTAACGTTCTATTTATCATTTTGCTTTTGTTTCCCATTTAAGGAATCTTTGCCTAACTCAAGGTCACAAAGATTTTGTCCTATGTTTTCTTCTAGAAGTATTATGGTTTTAGCTCTTATATTTAGGTCTATGATTTATTTCAAATTCATTTTAGGGTATGATGTGAGGTAAAGGTCAGGTTTTTTAAATTTAATTTTGGCATACAGGTAATCTAATTATTCTGGCACTATTTATATGAAATACTATCCTTTTTCCCACTGAGTTACCATTGGATAAAATCAGCTGACTGTTTGTCAGCTTATTTCTGGACTCTATTCTGTTCCATTGATATCCCTGTTTATCCTTACAGTGAGAGAACACTATCTTGATTATTATTGCTTTATAATACATCTCAAAATTGAATAGTTTTGTCCTCCAATGTGTTTCTTTTTTTCTTTCTGCTTTTTTTTTTTTTTTTTTTTTTTAGACAGAGTCTTGCTCTGTCACCCAGTCTGGAGTATAGTGCCACAATCTCAGCTCACTGCAACCTCCACCTCCTGGGTTCAAGCAATTCTCCTGTCTCAGCCTCCCAAGGAGCAGGGATTACAGGCACCTGCCGCCATGACTGGCTAACTTTTTGTATTTTTAGTATAGATGGGGTTTCACCACATTGGCCAGGCTGGTCTTGAACTCCTGACCTCCAGACCTCAAGTGACCCACCCTCCTCGACCTCCCAAAGTGCTGGGATTACGGGTATAAACCACCACGCCTGGCCCATATTTCTTATTTAAAAAATTTTTTAGGTAAATTTTAGCATTAACTAGTCTGTTTTTAAGAATGAGTGCCTCCAGAAATTTTGATTGGGATAGTGACACTCTATAGATAAATTTGCAGAGAATTGGCAATGTTGAGTCTTAAGGTCCATGAATATGGTCTATCTCCCCATTTCTTTAGGTCTTCTTTAATTTATCTCAGCAGTATTTTGCAGTCTTCCTGCTCCCTTTCTCTTTTCCTCATATCAGGACCACCCATAATTTTTTTTTTTTTTTTTGAAATGGAGTCTTGCTCTGTTGCATAGGCTGGAGTGCTGTGGCATGATCTCGGCTCACTGCAACCTCCACCTCGCCTCCTGGGTTCAAGTGATTCTCCTGCCTCAGCCTCCCAAGTAGCTGGGATTGCAAGTGTGTGCCACTGTGCCCAGCTAATTTTTGTATTTTTAGTACAGATGGGGTTTCACCATGTTGGCCAGGTTGGTCTTGAACTCCTGACCTCCAGTGATCCACCTGCCTCGGCATCCCAAAGTGCTGGGATTACAGGTGTGAGCCACTGCACCGGGCCCATATTTTCTATCTTTTAGTGCTGGATTATGTTTTCCCCCATCTGTGTTTGATCAGATATTCAACCTGCCTTTTAAGGTTTGATTTTACTGTAATTTTAATTCTCTAGATTTCTAATGGAATCTTTGTCATTTGTCCTATTCTTATTTCATGACTTCCTTTTTTTAAGCAGTTTATTTATTTATTTATTTATTTATTTATTTATTATTATATGTTAAGTTCTAGGGTACGTGTGCACAGCGTGCAGATTTGTTACATATGTATACATGTGCCATGTTGGTGTGCTGCACCCATTAACTTGTCATTTACATTAGGTATATCTCCTAATGTTATCCCTCCCCCCCGCACCCTCCCCACAATAGGCCCCGGTGCGTGATGTTCCCCACCCTGTGTCCAAATGTTCTCATTGTTCAATTCCCACCTATGAGTGAGCCTGACTTCCTTTTCTTGTTTCATGGTTGCTGCACCCTTTTTATTTCTCTGAGGACTTTAAAGATACTTTCTTAAGGCCAGCCGTGGTGACTCATGCCTGTAAACCCAGCACTTTCAGAGGCCATGGCGGGTGGATCACTTGAGGTCAGGAGTTTGAGACCAGCCTGACCAACATGGTGAAACCCCACCTCTACTAAAAATACAAAAATTAGTCAGGTGTGGTGGCGCACACCTGTAGTCCCAGCTGCTTAGGAGGCTGAGACAGGAGAATCACTTAAACCTGGCAGGCAGAGGTTGCAGTGAGCTGAGATCTTGCCATTGCACTCCCGCAGCAATAAGAATGAAACCTCATCTCAAAATAAAATAAAATGTAAAAAAAGATACTTTCTTTAAAGCGGTTTTCAGGGAGCTCTAAACCCATTTTCTCAATGATCAGTTCCCCTGTTTGCTGAGTTTGTTTGCTCTCATGAGGTTGGTCTTCCTCAGCGCTCTCAGGTTGTGAGGTTATCTGGAGAGTCTGTAAAAACCAAGGCCATCTGTTAGTGGCCTCAGCTTGGTTGATACTGGGCTGGGCTCCAGCCAGAGGTTTCCTCAGAAATGTCTGCTGTGGGTCTCCACTTCATGTGAGTGATGCATTTCTGGGACAGTCCCTGGGAGCTTGGTGGCTCTACTGAGCCACAGGCACGTGGCTTGGTCTTCGCCATGACCTTGGAGAGGAGGTGTAGCCACTCTGGCTGATGCTCACTAACTGGCAGCATGGGTCCCAGTGCCAGCCAGGCTCAGGCCCCAGTCCTGCTGGGCATCTACACCGTGGCCCATCTCCTCCAACTTCAGCCTTGCTGTCGTCCCCGCCCCCAGAGACTGCCCATACCAGCTCCTGTGTCCCCTGCCAGCTCCTGTCTCCTTTCTCTTAAGGAGAAGTCTCCATTTTTGGTCTACAAAACTGTCTATCTTTTGTTATTGATCATGTTTGTGTCATTATTACTTTTTAAGAGATCTCGTGTCTATATGTTTGAAGCAGAAGGAATGGTTTCCATGATCTCAATCAGAAGCATTGTAACTTATCTACGTGTGTGATACAGCTGCTGTTAGCTACATTTTGTTCCACAAGCAGATCTGCAGAAATGCACATACCCTAGAGCTGTGTGTTATTCTTCAACTTGCATAACAACGACTCACATCAAGCCTGTTTGGACCTGTTGGTGACCTAGGTCCAGCTCAGCCTGGGGCAACAGGACAAAGGTGAAAGCAACCTCTAGTTTTTATTTTAACATATATGCATATTCATTAATTTTCGTGTGTGAGTGTGTGTGTGTGTGTGATCGCTATGTATCAGACATAAGTGCCTTTGTAAGGGACTTACAAACATGAACTGATTTATGATCCCCATTTTACAGATAAGGAAACTGAGGCCCAAAGAGTGGTGAGCCGTGACTGGGGTCCAGAGTCCTGCGGATCTCTCTGCTGTGTGTACTCACGCGTGCCCTCTTGCCTTAGCTTGCACACAAGGGTGGGGGGCATGAAGTCCATGTTCCCTCTGACAGTGGCATGCTTTTCCACAGCCAGAGTGGAAGGGGAGAGGATCGGAGAGTGGCAGACTCAGGGCCTTGCTTGGGGACACCAGCCCTCTGACCCAGACACGCTCTGCCCACTTCCCCCCTGCCTACTCACTAGACTCAGACGCAAGAGTCTGAGACTGCCAAGGAGGCCTGGCTGCAGCAGGGGCAATGGGGTCTCTCTCCCACTCTCTCCCATCCCCAGCCCACCGTCAGGAGCGATCTGTTCCCTGCAGGCTGGAGGGACCAGGGCCTGGAGAGGAGGGAGATACGTGAAGACAGCTACCTCCTTAGAGGAGAGGGCTACCATGCCACCGCACTGAGGTTCTTTATGTCTAGAGACACAGCAAGATAGAGAACAAGGGATACAGGACCCAGGAGAGAACAAATAATTCAGAGGAATACAGAAATACAGGCTGGGCGTGGTGGCTCAGGCCTGTAATCCCAGCAGTTTGGGAGGCTGAGGTGGGTGGATCACTTGAGGTCAGAAGTTCGAGACCAGCCTGGCCAACATGGCAAAACTCATCTCTACTAAAAACACACATGTGGAAAGAAAAGAAAAGAAAAGAAAAGAAAAGAAAAGAGAAAAGAAAAGAAAAGAAAAGAAAAGAGCCGGGCGCGGTGGCTCACGTCTGTAATCCCAGCACTTTGGGAGGCCGAGGCGGGCGGATCACAAGGTCAGGAGATCGAGACCATCCTGGCTAACACAGTGAAACCCCGTCTCTACTAAAAATACAAAAAAATTAGCCGGGCGCGATGGCGGGCGCCTGTAGTCCCAGCTACTCAGGAGGCTGAGGCAGGAGAATGGCGTGAACCCGGGAGGCGGAGCTTGCAGTGAGCCAAGATCGCGCCATTGCACTCCAGCATGGGGGACACAGCGAGACTCCGTCTCAAAAAAAAAAAAAAAAGAAAAGAAAAGAAAAGAAAAGAAAAGAAGAGAAAGAAAAATTAGCCAGGCGTGATGGTGGGCACTTGTAGTCCCAAGCTACTCAGGAGGCTGATTCAGGAGAACTGCTAGAACCCGGGAAGTGGAGGTTGCAGCGAACAGAGATTGTGCCACTACACTCCAGCCTGGGTGACAGAGCGAGACTCTATCTCCAAAAAAAAAATAAAAATAAAGAAAGTAAAAAAAGAAATACAGAGAGCCAAGACAGAGAGGCGCAAAGACAGAGAAACAGAGACTGGGAGGTGGAGGGAAGTACCTGGAGGGCATCTGAAAGTGAGGCTTCGGGAGATGGGGCTGGGGTGAGTCAACGTTGGTACAGGAGGTGGCAGGAGGTGGCCGTGCAGGGAACGAGTCCCTGGCCATGGGGGATTAGAGCTCTGGGGAGTCCAAGTCAAAAAGACCTGGAGCCAGGGGTTCCTCCCACTACCCGTGCGGCCCTGTATCGGGTGGGGCTGAGCTGGGGCTGGAGTAAGCGTGCATATTGTATCCAGTCCCTCCTGGCTGCTGGCCTGGTGTCCCTGGATCTGGGGACAGGCGCCCGGCCTTACGGTGCCCTCCTCCTGCATGGGCCAGTTGGCTCCACCCTCCCGGTGCCAGTGTCAGGTTCCAGGCTGTTCCCTGGGGGAACTTTGATCTGGAAAGAATGAGGGTGACCGATCTGGCTGCTGCCCAGGGCCGAGCCATGTCACCGAGACCTGGCCTGAGCTGCCCCTGCCGCCTTCCCGCCCACTGGGACACCACGCGGTTACCGTGGGCTCAGGAGACACAGAGGGGTCTTTCCTGCTTCCCTTCCCTCCCTTCTCCTCTTTGTCATCCATGGTTTATTCAGTAGTTCACTCATTCACTCATTCATCAAGCATTGGCTGATGGAGTGCGGGCGAGTGATGGGGACAGAGGGACAAGGAGATGGGTCCTGCCCTTTAGGGAACCCCTCGCCTGATGGGGGGCAGGTGGCCCACACAGACACACCCTAAACAGAGACCACTGCTTGAGAAACACAAGCTCTGTTTTGGAGGAGGAAGACGGGGAGTGTGAGGAGGGATGTGTCCTCGTGGACACCATGTGGGGTTAGTGGAGGTAAGGAGGTAAGGACAGGCTTTATCAGGGAGGGCTTCCCAGAGGAGGGGGTGGTTAAGCTGGACCCTGATCTGGAGAATGAGCAGGAATGTGTCCATTTGAGAAGTAGAAGGCCAGGCACAATCACAGAAGCGCGAAAGAGTTTTGTGTTTGTGCGTTTGTGGGCGGCAGTGGCTGAGAAAGGGGGGTTGGAGAGGTGGGTGGGGGGCTGGTTAGGAAGGGCCTTGAATGGCCCCCTCAGGCATTACCCTGTTGGCGAGGGGACCCATGAGTCAGGGTTAGGGGTCCTAGCTGGAACAGATTGTCAAATCAAGATACAGCTGGGGGCTATAGGGGAAGCGGCAGCTTGATGGCACCTCCAGGCCTTGCCGAGGAGGGGTTGGTGCCTCTGAGACCTCCCCTGCCAGCCCCAGCCCCAGTTAGTCTCCACAATGCTTTTGAGGAAGCCCAGCTGGTCTATGGGCTGCAGCAGCTCCAGTGGGCTCCAGGCCCAGGGCTCAGCCCAGCCCCCTCGCCTTGGCCTGGCCTCCCCACCCCCACTGCCCACTGTGACTGACGCAGCCTTTTGCTGGGCTGAAAGCGGACACTGCCTGGCCTGTGAGGCCCCTGGGGAAGGCCCAGGGAGCAAAGCCCTGGAGCTCGGGCTCCTCTTGTCCTGAAGGCGGCTGAGCCAGGGCCTATAAATAACCCCTTCCCCGGCCCTGTCTCTGGGAAGGGGGAGGGGAGGCAGGCCCAGGCCAGACTGAAGGCACCAGGTCTTTTGGTGGGAAGCTGTGGAGGGGGTGAGGAACGAAGGGGACAGGGCCCATGGTTGGAGGCCCAGTTCTTTCCCGGGACAATGACTGCTTGCCCCTGGAGTCTCGGGGTCCTCTGGCCTGGAGCAGCCAGGCTCCACAGGGAAAGAGTGCGTGCAGGGACTGTTGTTGTAAGAGGAGCGGCCAGTCCTCCTTCCTCCCATCTCTGGGTGGGTTTCCGGAGGTCCAAGAGTCCGGATATGAGCTCCGAGGGCCACCCAGGCTGGGCCTGGCCTGCCCCAGAGACCCCTTCTTCAATTCCCAATGGCCCAGGACAAACTTGTCCCTGCTTGCCTGAGACCTTAAACATGTGCCTGTTCTTCCTGGACTCAGTCTCCCCTCCTGGCTCTGCAGTTTTCCGGGTAGGGGTAGGGAGCCGAGTGAGTCAGTGCAGAGTCCTCTCCAGGCCATGGGGCCAGGGCTTAGGGGCTGCGACCCAAGGGGGAGGATCCTGGAAATGGAAAATCTGAGCCGGACAGCCTTATCTGGGCTGGAAGCAGCTGTCTCCACCCCACACCCTGCGCAGCCCCCGCCTCTTAGGGGAGGACAGCGGCCCCTCTCTGCAGGAATAGGTGGTGTTTGTTCTCCGGGTAGCCTGGGCCTCCGCAGAGGCCTGTGGGAAATTCTTCCTTATTGGTGTCAAGAGGGCCCAAGGTTGGCGCAGGAGGGCAAGAAACTCTGCTCGCTCTCTTCTTTCCGCACATCACAGCCATCCTGATTTATTTATTTATTTTTTTTTTTGAGATGGAGTCTGGATCTGTCATCCAGGCTGGAGTGCACTACAACCTCCACTTCCCCAGTTCAAACGATTCACGTGCCTCAGCCTCCTGAGTAGCTGGGATTGCAGGCACACGCCACCATGCTTGGCTAATTTTTTGCATTTTTAGTAGAGATGGAGTTTCTTTTTCTTTCTTTCTTTCTTTCTTTTTTTTTTTTTTTTTTTTTTTGAGATGGAGTCTTGCTCTGTCGCCCAGGCTGGAGTGCAGTGGTGTGATCTCTGCTCACTGCAACCTCCGCTTCCTGGGTTCAAGCTATCTTCCTGTCTCAGCCTCCTGAGTAGCTGGGATTACAGGCACACGCCACCATGCTTGGCTAATTTTTGAATTTTTTTAGTGGAGACAGAGTTTCACCATGTTGGCCAAGCTGGTCTCAAGCTCCTGACCTCAGGTGATCCACCTGCCTCGGCCTCCCAAAGTGCTAGGATTACAGGCATGAGCCACCATGTCCGGCCATATGCTTAGAATTTTAGCAGACCCCACAACAGCCAGGATCTGCATCTTCTAGAGACCTACTTCTGATTAGAGTGAGCCAGAACTGGGGCATGTGATATACATGTTCAAACTCATGCTCACACAACATTATGCATGCAAACATTTAATATATGGAAGCATGTGTACACACGTGACACATGTACAAGCACGTAGACAGTAAAGGCTGCATAGGACGTGGACAGTAAAGGCTGCATAATCCTGATGTCTACATTGACACATGTACTGGAGGCATACATTTGTATGTGTGCATATAAACACATTCCCCACCTACAAGCAAGAGCATTGAAAACCCTCCTGTAAACATGGGTGCTTACAAATGTGCACATACCCCACACACCACCTATCCGCGCCAGTAAGGAGTATAGATGCCTGAACTCCCAGCGCTTTCCTCTACCCAGACCTACTCACACATGCACATGCAAGCACCACGCATACCCAGACGCATCCTCAGATACACGGGAAAGAGATGAACATTGAAAGGTACACGTGTGTCTGGCAGAATGTCTGCTGGGACGGAGGGATGGAGTTTAAAGGAGGGTTTGGTGGAGCGGAGTTGAAGTTATCCAGAGGGCAGGAGGGTCCCAGGATTAGCCCCTGTGGCTCCGCTTGAGGCAGGCAGAGCTGTGGGACTAGGGCAGAGACCCATGCGTCCCTCTCCTGGGCACTGCCCTGGGACCCAGCTGAAGATAAGATTTGGAGGCTCCAAGACGTGCCCAGCATGGGGCCCCCACTCCTGCACAGCCTTCACCAAGTTTTCTACCTCCCTCTTTATCGCTCTTCTTGGCTCCTGAATCCAGCAACCTGGCAGGAAAAGATAAATCTAAGCCCTGTGTTCCCACCCCTATGGATCTCATAACAAGGCAACAGTTTCCAGGGCAGAGGCTGGATTTCAGGATTTGGGAGGAGGAGGGGGAATGGCGTGTTTGCCAGGGGTGGTGGGGTCCAGTCCTGGAGTGCACGTCTCCTCTGAGGCCTCATTAGCTTGCTCCCTGTGGGTGCCTGCAGCTGCAGACCATGACGAGTCAGAGGGTACAGCAGGATGCACACACCTTCCTGACTGTGACCCTGATGGCCAGGCCGGCTAGCGGCCCCAGCCAGCGAGACCTCCATGGGGGTGTGGCAGGGCCAAGAAGGGCCTGACCCTCCAACCTGAGTCCTTCCTGGTGGAGGGGCTTGGAGGGATCCCCAGTGAGGTGTGCAGCTGCCTTTGACCCAGTGAGGAGGCTGATGCGAGCTTGTAGACAGGCCGGGGAGACCCACAGCTCGCTATCCCACTAACACACCCTCTGTGTGACCTATTTTATTTTATTTTGAGATGGAGTCTCACTGTCACCCAGGCTGGAGTGTAGTGGTATGATCTCAGCTCACTGCAACCTCTGCCTCCCGGGTTCAAGCAGTTCTCCTGCCTCAGCCTCCTGAGTAGCTGTGACTACAGGCACCTGCCAGCATGCCCAGCTAATTTTTATATTTTTAGTAGAAGTGGGGTTTTGCCATGTTGGCCAGGCTGGTCTCAAACTCCTGACCTCAGGTGATCTGCCTGCCTCGGCCTCCCAAAAGACGGATCCACGCCTGGGATTACAGGTGTGAGCCACTGCATCCGGCCTCTGTGACTCATTCTGATGAATGGTACCCCCATAACTCCAAGTCAGAATTTGGGAGCCATCCTTGCCTCTCTCCCCCTTCCCTCATTCTCCATTGTCCATCTATCCAGCATCCTGTTGGTTCCACTGATTCTCCAATGAGTCCCCTTTTCCCAGAGGACCCAACCACCACGTTTATTGAGCCGTTAGTAAGGCCAGCTGCCACGCCAGGTGTGGGGACAGCCTAACGGCTGAGACAGCTCCTGTGATCCAGGGATGGAATCCAATGTGTGACCATGTGTGTGTGTGTGTGTGTGTGCACCATGCATGTGGACCTGGGGTGCAGAGGGCTGGAGGGGTGGCACCAGGCCGGTGGACAGAGCCCACTCCCACCTCAGGTGGGGGATTCAGCCGTCCCACTCCTTCTGTCCTCTCCCCATGCTATAAGCCCTACTTGTGTTCCCTCAGGATGTGAGGGGTCTGGAGAGTGTGTGAGACCTTCAGGGGAGAGGCTGGGGCAGGCGGAGAAGTGGCAGTCCTCAGCACTGAGGTGGCAAGCACCCCGCAGGTGTGGGGGTGAGTGAGGTCACTCAGGCAGGTGTGCAGGTGAGAGGGAGAAGGCCCAGCTCAGAGCCCTGGGGACCACCTCGGTGAAGGGATGAGCAGAAGCACAGTCAGGAAGGTCGCTGGGGAGGGAAAGAGGAGAATCAGGTGAGTGAGGAGGAGGAGGGAGTGGTCCTGGGGGTCCCGAGAGCCATGGGGGGCACTGGAGACCTCTGAGGAGCAATTTCAGGGGAGTGGGGCCTGTGGCCAATCCGAGGAGCAGGGAGGAGCTGCCCTGACCTTGTGGAACGTGACTACTGTCCTGGGAGGTGAGCTGGGACTGGCGTGCAGGAAAGAGGGTATTGCACCACAGGTCTAGGGGCAGGGCCTGGGTTCCAGTCCTGTCTCCGCATGCCTTGCTGTGTGGCCTTGGACCAGGCCCTGCCCCTCTTAGGGCCTCGGTTTCCCCGCCTCAGGCCCAAAGATACTAACTTCCCTAACTTTGTGGTTTTGGCCTGGCAAGGATTTGATTTTGTGAGACATTGGCAAGAGGGCTGGGGAAAGCTCGTCCTGCATCCTGCATCCAGCCTAGAGCCAGAGCAGAGCAGGAGGCCGGCAGGCAGCAGTGGGGGCAGAGCCAGGAGACTGGAGTGGGAAGGGCAGGCGCCAGGGCCCCCAGGCCTTGGTGGGAGTTTGGCCTCCACTTGCTTGCTGACATCAGGGCTGGTGAATGTGCAGGGAGTTCAGCCAGGTTCACGGGTCCTCACTTCCCTCGCAGCCTGGTACTGGGCAGGAGTAGAGTTGGAGGAGAGTGGGGGTGGGGCCTGCAGGGAAGGCTCACAGGAGCCCCCGGGCCTGGGAGCAGAGCTGCAGCCTCGGTCCATCTGTCATGGAGCCAGGTCGGAGGGTGGTGCTGACCCTCCGTCCCGTCCCCTTCCCGCCCCAGAATCACTCTCTTCCTCGCGCTCCTGGCTCTTCTCTCCTCTCCTAGGTGCATGTCCAGCTACTGACTTGGAGGGGTTTGACTGCTGAGAAAAAGGAGCCAAGGGGGATGGTCTTGTTCCATCTGCCTTCCGAGAACCCACAGTGAACCCCCATCTCTGCCCTTGACAGAGTCCCTCCTTCAGGCCCAGAAACAGCCATGCCCCGTCCCCAAGAAGTTCCTCCTAGATATTCCCATGTGGCTCAGGAGGGACCAGATAACTAACCTGAGGTTGGAGAGTGTAGACGGATCCCAGGCAGCCGGGCTCTACAATCTGTCACCTCCTCCTCCCTGCCAGGCTTCCCACCCATGGCCCAGCCAGCCTGCCTTCTCCTGGAGGATAGAGAGAAGGCTGGAGACCAACCTGTCCAGTCCCTCTCAAGGCTTCTCCACACGGTCCTTCCTTGGATCTTACAAGGGAAGGGACTGGGCTTCTGTGGCTGAGACCAGGGTTTTTGAACTCCAGGTTCTTGTGCTGAGACCTGGAGGGGCTATGAGTGCTGTCTGCTGCGAGAGCAGCCGCAGGGTCTCTGGAGGCTGCTACTAAAGATTGCACCTGGAGAAAGCATTCGGGCAGCAGTTTGGCTTACCCCGTCCAGATGGCTACTTGGAACGCACACACATGCTCACACATACATGCAGCATGGACGCCTTTTGGCATTTGACTTTCTCATGAAATAATTGCTGGAAGGCTCCTTGGATTAGGTAACCCAGTGTTCCTTCCTGGCCCCTTGGGGCTGGAGGCGGGGGAGGGAACCAGCATTTAGCATCTGTCAGGCTGCTCCAGTTCCTTTGGGGCAATGATGGCCAGTCCAGGAGGGTTTGTGGGCTCCAAACATCCTTGGGAGCTGAACACGATGTGAACAAGCCTTTCACACCTCTCCTTCCTGCAGGTCAGCTGACTGTGCCTGCCCAGCCTCTGGGCCTCTTTCGGGCAGGCCAGGCTTGGGAAAAAGGAGGCCAATTAGCAAGGGTTTTTTGCACAAAGGAGGATATGTTCCCATTTTTATTTTAAATCAGCTTTATGGTACAGTGAAAACTTAGAGTTAGCTTTGCCCATCATCCCATCGTCCTAAAGCAACACCTGTTTCCCTTCTTCCATTTTCCGGTGATGGTTGGGGCTGTGCATTTGGAAGGGGGAACTATCTGGGTTCAACCATGAAGAGTATTGAGAAGGAATAGGGGTAGGACCCCTGGCCTGTGGGTAGAGGCCAGTGACTGAGACTCTCACTGGGGGAGGGGGCGATTAGTCGCAAAGCGGCCCATTCCAGGATTTGGAGATTCAGCTGTAGCACACCCTTCTTTCCCTGTCTGCCCTTAGCCTCTCCAGGATCTCCTAACGGAGGTCCTTTGGTGGGGCGGGAGCCTCTACCGACCACTAGTGGGAAGGGCGCGAAGATCTTGCTATACAGAGTAGGACTGGGAGGGGAGAGCGCATAGTCGCAGAGTCGGCGGGTGGGGGGGACCTCACCACCTGTCTCCTCCCTGAGGTCTTAGAACAGGTGCAAGAAATTCCAGGCGAAAGTCCCACAGGTGAGCGTGTGCCTGCGAGAGCCTTCCCCGCTGCGTAGGGAGGGCCCCGCCGGGGAGGGCGGCAGCTCTGGAAGCTGTAGGTGTCCCCAGCAGCGGGAATCTCGGCCCCCCGGCAGAACCTGGGCCTTGCGGGTGACAGCTACGAGCGAACGCGTCAGCCCGGGTGTGCTCTCGCCGGTCCACGGGGGACCAGGGCCTTCTTCGGGTGGGCCCGCCGCCCCTCCCGCAGGCCGCACGCCGCTCCTCCGGGGTCACAGGGCTCAGTCAGGAGCCGGGGAGAGGAGACGCTGGGCGAGCTCTCCCTCCGCACCGTCCTGCGGGTCTCCAGGGCTGGGGGTGTCCCCGAGTCAGCCCCGGCCCCGCCCCCGAGGCCCCGCCCCGCGCCCGCCTCCCCGGCCGCCCCTCGGGCGAAGCCAGCAGCGGACGGCCAGTCGCGGCCATCAGGCTGATCCTCTCCCCGCCCGGCCCGCTCTCGACCCGCGCGCTCCTCTGGGCCATGGAGCCGGCCCCCGACGCCCAGGAGGCGCGCACTGTGCGCGAGGCGCTGGGCCGCTACGAGGCGGCGCTGGAGCGAGCGGTGCGCGCGCTGCACGAGGACATGCAGGGGCTGCAGCGCGGCGTGGAGCGGCGGGTGGCAGAGGCGGTGCGCCTGGCCGGCCCCCTGGCGCGCACGGTGGCCGACCTGCAGCGGGACAACCAGCGGCTGCAGGCGCAGCTCGAGCGCCTGACGCGCCAGGTGGATGCGCTGGGCTTGGCCAGCGGGATGTCCCCGGCGCCCGGCACTCCCTGCACACCCAGCCCCCCGCCCGCGCCCGGGGTTCCCGACCGCGCGCCCCGCCTGGGCAGCGCACGCTTCGCCAGCCACGCCACCTTCTCGCTGTCCGGCCGCGGCCAGGTGAGCCCGGGGGAGCGCGTGCCCTGGCGCCAGGGAGTGGGGCTCCGAGCCGGGTGCCGTCCCTTCGCCCCGACTGCCTGCGTCCGTCCGCGTCTGCGGGGTTGGGTCCTTTACCGGCCACTCGGACTAGGTGACGGGGTCCTGCCGGGCCTCCGGAGTTGGAGAGGGCGGGGGGAGGACGGCTTAGCCTGTCAGCTGCACCTGTCTTGGTCCCCCTCCCTTTTTTAGAGCCAGACTCTGTTTGCTCAGAGTCCTGTCTCCCTCTCTCCTCTGTCCCATGACACCAAGGGCTTGGGCTCCGAAGTCCGGCCCCTGACTGTTCGGCACTGCCTGGGGCCACGCGGGGCGTGTTGGAATGGACAACACGCCTGCCTGCCCGCCCCCCACCGTCCATTCACGCTCCCGCTCCCCTGCGTTGCCGCTTCACTGAGGCCTGACGGCTCCGGTTATTGATTAACCCAGATTGAGAACTCAGGCCCCTGGATGGGTGGGGAGGGGAGCCGAGGGGGCGCGATCAGCAGCGGTGTTTGGGAACTCTGCATCGCAGGGGGCAAATCCCTTACTGTAAGGCAGAGAAGTGGAAACCGGCCTTGAGCGGTGCTAGATTTCTGGGGTCAGTGACTAGCCAGAGGCCCACACCACGTGGGGATGGGGCGGAGGCCGACGTGGACCAGTCACTACCTTGCGCATGGGCCACCCAGAGCGGTTAGAATGTTTCCATGGTGTGTGCAGTGGCCCTTGGGTGAGATTTTCCATCCTGATCAGATATGCGCTCTGGGATTGGGTTCCCAGGATCTGGGGCTGTGTAGCCTGCACCTGCTCTCTCCTTGGTGCAATCCGTGGGGCACTCAGATTTCCTGCTGTGGGCTGGGCTGGACCTCAGGGGGCCTGGAGGAGGGCATCAGTTTGGGTCTTCCCCTTGGAGGTCCCGTCTAGGCTGGGAGATGGTCCTATACCAAGTTTGGGCAGCCAGAGATGTTTTGCTCCAAACACAGCAGTTAGTCCCTTCTCAGTGGCTATCCCAGCAAGGCTTTGTGCTGGGGGCCTGGGGCTTGCTGCTACTGGTGCAGATGGGGATGGGGTGGGGGCTATGCACAAAGCCTCAGAAAGGCTGAAAGTACTCACTGGTGAGCGTGCAGCCTCGAGGTATGCGAGTGGAGTGGACAGTGGCAAATGCCAGTGTGCTGGGCAGAGGAGCTGGGCTTTGTCCAGCCTGGAAGAAGTTCTTAAACATGCCCTGGTGACAGAACCCGGGAGCGTCCCAGTGCTCCATATGAAGTGTCTGGAAATGTGGATACACTTAAGTCTGTCTTATGAACATGACACTCTACATGACCACGGTCTAAAATCACCAGTGTGAGCTCACACGTGCTTCATCAACTGTGTCATCGGTTGTTTTTGGGGTTTTATTTGAACATGCATTTGCTGTTTGTCTGCTCATAGGAGCAGCTGTCCAAATTTAAAAAAATAATGTCAGAGTCACATATACATGTAGATGTGTGTGTGTGTGTATGTGCATACACACACACATGCACACAGAGAGAGGGGATTCTCTCTAGTCGTGATTTTTGTCAATGGAGATTAGCCATTGTTCACTAGCACCAAGCTAGTCCTCTTGGTCAGGGGTTGGAGGGTGAAGGTCGGGACGAGAGTCTTCTTTGTGTCTGGCAAGCCTTCTTAGGGGTGGATGGAAGGTGGAGGGTGGCTGGAGATGGGTAACTTAATTGTGATGGTCCAAGGAGAAAGGAAGGGTCTGAGCTGGGCCATGGCCGTGGTGTGTAGCGGGGCTGCCTTGGACAGGGTTTCGGAGGGGGAATGAGCAGATGGGGTAGTCTCAGAGGGGAGCCCTGACTTGGGGGACTGCTGGCTCACTGATCTGGGCGGACATGCTGGGTTCCACCCAGGTCATGCTGAACGTGAGGGGACTAGGGGAACTCCAGGTGAAGCTGTCCTAGAGCAGGTGGATTCATGGATCTGGTGCCCCAGAGAGCGAGCAAGCCTGGAGATTAGGGAGCTCTCTGGGCAGAGGCAAAGAGCCTGAAGGAAATAAAAACCAGACCAGGGAACTGCCAGGGAGTGAGGAGGACCCGAGAGCCCACTCTTAGCAAACCGGAGAGGGAGCCCTCCTGCAAGAAGAGGCTGAGGTCAGCGAGGACACATCAGCCTGTTGGGGAGTGAGGATGGAGACCCAGGCACCCAGGGGCATGAGCAGCAAGGGTAGCTGAGCACTGTGGGTGGAGCATGGCTACAGTCGCCAGTTGGGTCAGAGGCTCTGCACCCCTTGAGCCCTGGCTCCCAGGGCCTGAGGCAGGTGCCGCCGGGCTGACCCCAGAAGCACCAATCCCCATCTCGCTTGCTGTCTTCCATCTCGGAAGCATTGTCACAGCCTCCAGGCCAGTGTCCGGCATTGAGAGGAGGGACTGTGTGGAGCCATCCACATGCTCTACCTCGTGTGCTGTGACCAACACTACGTGATCAAGAGGTTGGTCACACATACGGAGCCAGGGCTCAGGGTGAGACTGGAGTGTGGACCACGGACAGAGAGTCACAGCCGCACGCCAGGCTGCTGGGTGTCTGGCCTCTCAGACTTTGTGTCTGTGTCGTGGGGGTCTGGGTGGGGCAGTCTCATCCCATCCACATGAGCCAGGGATGGTTGTACTACCTGGCATTGTAGAGGTTGGAGTCATGCCGTTCCTCTGTAACAAATGATGACATTTAGAGACTCAGTTGCTTTCAAACTGGGGGCTGAAGGATTGGAGGTAGATTGTCTCCAGCACATAAATGTGCCCTGAACTCAGTGTGGGAAGGCTTGATCAAGTAATCCTGTCTGGCTGGGAGCAGGGAGCCGGGAGTCAGCTTGGGGCCTGGGGTGGATGGTGGCAGCCTGAGGCCAGGCCCAGGCCCCAGCAGGTTGGGCCAGAGTTGTGGCCTGGAAATGTCATCCTCAGCTGAGCTGGAGCCACTGGGTCCCCGTGCCAGAGGCAGCGGAGGCCCCAGGAACAGCTGCCAGGAGCCCCGTGTCAGAGGCCCGACCATGAAAGAAACCAGACTCGCCTTATCTGCCTTCCTTTCCCAGACACACTGTGCGATAAGAGAGTTAAATGCTTTAGGGAGAAGTTTGAATCAAGTCTTTTCAAACAGTGGCGTGAGTGGAGGAGGGCCGGGTCAGCAGTGTGAATTGTCTCAGGATGGGGCTCTGGTCCTGCGTGGGCCTCGTCCCCATGGATGAGCCCATGCAGGTCAGGCAGCCCCCAGAAGTTCTGAAATAGTCTTCCTTCCCCCACAAAAATATCTAAAAGCTTTTCCAATAAGAAGGTCCCTGAAATCAGACTTAACTCATCACCCTTCCGCCTTTCCCGTAAGTCTCCCAGGCCTGGGCTCCCTCATGGGGGACCTCCCCCTTCTCAAACAAAGCCCAGGTGGGGGATCTTGGGGGAGGTACCAGGCCAGCTCAACAGGACTTGTCCCCAGCCTCAGGGCTCTCCGGCGATTTCTGCCCCGTCCCAGATTTCTGCCCCGGTCCCAGCGTACGGAGGCCCCTCCCTGGTTTCCTTCCGCAGGGCCCCGGCAGGCTGCCCCCACCAAAGGACAGCAGTAGCCCACTGGGGGCTCTGCGGGAACAGCTCGTTCCAGCCCAGCCCTTTGGCTGAAGAGCTCTGAGTTCTGTGAAGTTCCCCCGGGGGGTGACCCCAGTCCCCTGACTTTTCCTCACCCTCATTGGCTAAGACAGATCCCGCAGGGCTGGGGCTCATACTGACCCAGGTCCTAGAAGACAAGTTTGCCCTGAGTTGTCCTCTCTGGCCCGTAGAAGGCCAGAGCACTTTGTGGACAGAGCCCTGGATTGGGTTAGGAGACCTGAGTCCCATACTTTGGCTCTGCCACTACCTTTAGCCATGGTGTGGGTTTAGGGGCTCCCCCCACACCCGCCTCCCCTTGGCTTGCTTTCCCCGTCTGTGTGATGACGGGCTGGAGGGTGGTCTCAGAATAGCCCGTTGCCCCTTGACCTAAGGCACGGGCAGAGCCCTTTCCCCAGGTGAGGGACAGGGGAAGGGCAGGGGAGCTTGGGAGTCTGGGCTCAGCCCCACACCCCAGCCTGCACCAGCCCAGCCCCTTTCCCTCCCCCCTGTGCGGGAGAACCTTTAGCAGGGATCTGACCAGCAGAGAAATTACTTCCCGGTCTGGTATAGCGCCTGGTCCCCTGGGGCATCATGGGGGTTGTTGAGGGGGCTGCCACGTGCAGGGACAGGCATCTGTGGAGGACCCCCCCACCCCCATAGAGATACATATTTCCTGGGAAAATAGTTTCACCCTCAGTCTTTCCCCGCCAGGGCCCTGCCTGGACCTGTGGAACCTGTCAGACGAGAGCAGGGTGGGTGGGGGGGCATGGAGACCCCAGAGCCTGGTGACCTTGGGGGCCGGGGTTCCAGTTGGACTGGCTGGTTCTCCTCCCCCTGCCGACATGGTCCCCACGGCCACAGCGTGGCTCTAGGAGCACCCATTCTGCTCTGCGTGCTGGGCGACGCCCCGTGCTTTTCTTGCGTTCCTAAGAACGGGCCTGGGCTCTCCTCCTCCCACTCTTGAATCAAGAGCTGAGGGGTCACTTCCTCTCCAAGGCTGGCTCTTCCCAGGCTCTGGGTCCTGTCTGCTCTGAGCTCTCCAGTGACCCCACCCTGCAGATGGTCCCCTCACCTTTCTCAGCCTATAAATGTGGTCTTGCCTCTTCCTTCTGGAAAAATCCCTCAGACCCCTTCCCCTGGCTCCGCTCAGGGCTAAAGTTACTGTGCTGTCTTCATTTCTCTGGGACCTCTCCCCTAGGCCATCTCCTGTCCCCTGCCCCCCTGCCCCCCGCCCCGTGCTTCTGATCATCCATGACCTCTTCTTTTGCTGAACCCAATGGATGCCTGGTTGGATTTTCTCTTCACCTTTTCCTCGACCCCAGGCTGGCTTTGGACGCACCTGGCTTCTTTTTTTTTTTTTTTTTTTTGAGCCAGAGTCTCCCTCTGTTGCCCAGGCTGGAGTGCAGTGGTGCAATCTTGGCTCACTGCAACCTCCATCTCCTGGGTTTAAGTGATTCTCGTGCTTCAGCCTCCCTAGTAGCTGGGACTACAGGCACCCACCACCATGCTCAGCTAATTTTTGTATTTTTAATAGAGATGGGGTTTCACCACGTTGGTCAGGCTGGTCTTGAACTCGTGTCCTCAGGTGATCCACCCGCCTCGGCCTCCCAAAGTGCTGGGATTGTAGGCGTGAGCCGCCGCGCCCGGCCCCGTGGCTGGCTTCTTGATTCCCTTCCTTCCTGGCCTTGGTTTTCTCACCATTCTTCAGGGGCTCCTCCTACCTGTCTGGCTGCTCCTCATCCTCCGCAGATTGCTCTTTTGCTTCCTGAAATGTGGGGGCCTCATCCCAGGGGCCCCAAGCTGCTCGTCCTCTGCTGGGCTTCCAGGAACCCAATGGATGCCCTGACTCCTGTTTTTCCATGCTCATCCTTCTTTTCTCTTAAACTCCAGACTCAGAAATCCAGCTACCTCCTCAGCTCCCTGATGCTCCAGGTGCCCCAGGCACTAAACATGTCCCAACTGAAACCCTCATTTACCCCCTAAACCTGCCCTGAGCCACCAAGCCTGGACCTGGGAAAGGCTTGGCACCCTTCCTCTCCCACGTCCACCCAGTCTCCTGGCCGGATCCCTTTTCCCCCAAAGCTCCGAGTCCTTCTTGCCTGTGGCCCTCCCAGTGCCCCATCTCCCTTCCCCGGGTTCCTGCCCAGGACTAGTGAAGTGTCTTGCCATCTGGTCTCCACTCTCTGGCATCTCCTGAAGGGTGTTCCTGAAACACAGAGCTGAGGACCTTGGGCTCCTTCTTGTCTAAGGCGCCAAGTACCCAGGGCAGGCAGCTTGGGTGGCGTGGCACTTCTCCATCTGCCTGAGTCCTGGACGGGTGTAATCAGGATACCTGTGCTTTTGATGTCTCTCTGCAAAAGGAGACACTAATCGCTCTGCTGGCCATGCCCTCCCTTGCTTATCCACTGGGCTCACTCTGGATGTGGCTCAGGCACCCCTGCCTCTGAGAAGCCCTTCTTGCCCCACTGGGTTGGATGAAGCCTGTGTGAGGCATCCTTATCCTGGCATGGCCCCCTTTGTTCACCAGCCTGGCTCCCCTACCAGACTGATTCCCCCTCGCAGGGTGGCACCTCCCGCATTGGTTGCAAAGGGAGCTGAGCCATCTGGGTCCAGGGATGCATCATTATTGCCTGGGAACCTGTAGACCAGGAAGCATCTGGGAGAGGCACAGACGACCTCTCAAGCCACTCATCCTGGGCTCATGGTGGAGCCCCCACCAGCCCCACAGACACTCTCAGCCCTTCACACGCCCTCACTGGGAGGAGGGCAGGACCAAGTTTGAGGACTTCTCCCCTGGCCACACATCCCAGCTGTTTTTTGCTGTATCAGTTTGGGCAGGGCACATGCCCTCTCGGAGTCCTCAGGTCCCATCTGTCAAATGGCTCTGGCAGCACCTACCTAGGAAGACAGTTGCTCTAAGCGGTGTGCCCAGAAAAAGGGCTGGATGTTTGGTAGATGCCACATGGCACTTGCCTAGCCTGCTCCCATTTCTCAAACAGGGAAACTGAGACCCCGAGGGGAACTGATGTGGCCCAGGTCACATGGGTGGGTGGCAGCACAGCCTGGATCCCAGGCTCCCCAGTGGCTCTTGGCCTTGGCTGTCTTGTCTGCCTCTACCTGCCCCACCCACTACTACCGCCCAGCTGGGATGGATGAGTCGCACGGAGCTGGTCAGGGCTTTGCACGCTGCACAGCCGGGTGAATCTTGTGTCCCTGCCTCCCAGGCAAAGGCCTCAGCGTGATCGGGGCTCTGTGGCGCATTGTTGGCCCAGAAGGACCTGGTGCCACTGGTTCCTGCTGCCCCAGCATGGGCAGCCAGGTTGGCCTGGCCCAGCTAAGAGGGGCGGGGGGCCAGGCACTCCTGACCCCACCATCTGGACCAGCCTGGGGGAAAGGGTGAGGCAGCCTAACGTCATTGGAACCCTGAATCTTGACTTCTGTCCTCGGCTTTCTGGGACTCTGGGAGGAGCCCAGTGCAGACGTTTCCCTCCCAGGGTCTCAGGGGCTCAGCAGTTAGAGTGGGACCATCCCAGCTTTTGCTGTGTGGCTTGGCCCATCATTGGCTTCCTGGGGGCTGTTTTCTCTCCACATGATTGGTGTTTGGCCAGAACAGGGGCGGTCTGGGGGTGGGCAGCTGGCCCCAGCTGATGGGGTCTCGGTGATGTTTGTGTCTCTGTAGAGTTTGGATCATGACGAGGCCAGTGAGTCGGAGATGAGAAAGACCTCAAGCTCGTGCATCATGGAGAATGGGCACCAGCCGGGGGCAGGTAGGGGTAGGGCTGTGGGCAGAGGAGGGGCGGCTGGGTAGGTCTGGGGGTTAAGTAAGGCCCTGGTCAGGTATCTTCTGTGCCAGGCCAGCCCTTGGCCTGAGTTGGGGCGGACTCTATCCTGAACCCCAGCAGGGAGAGAGGCTGCCAGGAGAGCAATGTCATTCAGTAGAACTTGTGACACACAGAGGGAAGTTGGGAGATCTCAGGAGGTAGCGAGCGCTCCCGTTTCTCCAGGAAAGCAAGTAGGGGCTGAGGAACTTTTCTAAGCACTGAGTAGGGTAGAATAGGGTAGAGAGTGGGCTGATGAGCCAACTAGTATTTATTAAGCCGGCCATGAGGGGAAGCTGGGAAAAATCAACTCTGGTTGGAGCAGTAAGATATCCCTGGAACGAGAGGTCAGGGAGGCTGGAGCAGTCAGGGAGGCCTTCCTGTAGGAGGTGGGAGGAGGGTCCAGGGAGGCTGGAGCAGTCAGGGAGGCCTTCCTGTAGGAGATGGGAGGAGGGTCCAGGGAGGCTAGAACCTTTCTGGGAGGTCTCAGAACTCTGTGGCTGCCACGGCTGACCACCCACCCATACTGGTCACATGTTACAGGTCCAGGCGACGGATCCCCCGAGGTTGCCCAAACCTTCTCGGCACCAGATCCCCCCAGGCCTCGCCCTGTGAGCCTCTCCTTGCGGCTGCCCCACCAGCCAGTCACGGCCATCACCCGAGTCTCTGACAGGTTCTCTGGGGAGACTTCAGCAGCGGCTCTGTCACCTACGTCTGCTGCCACCCTGGGGGGCCTCAACCCAAGCCCCAGTGAGGCCACCACGCCCTGGACTCCCAGTCCTGGCGGTATGAGCAGGAGAGTGCAGTCTTGGGGCAGACCTCCCCTTGGGATGGGAGAGGGAGGACCGAGGCTAGGGAGGGGGAGTCGGTGGGCGACTTGGAAAGCGAGGAGCCAAGCCCAGCCCTGCCTCTGCCTGCCATGTCTGCCCCTTCCTTTAGCCCATCCTCCTGGGCTCCTGCCCAGAGAGGCTGTGAAATAGCATTATCCCCTGGTGGGGCAACCATGGCGTTTATTACAGGTGGAGGCCACAGTTGGAAAGTGGCCTCTTGCCCTGCACGTTGGGCACCGTCCCCTCCCTCCCTCCCTCCCTCAAGGCCCCAGGCCTGACTTGGGCCAGTGGCCAGGCCTCCACGGTATGTCCTGGGGGAAGCCGGGTGGGCCTCTATGGGGAGGGTTTGGGAGCAGTGTTCGCTGGACACACGGCACGGGCCCTGGGCTCTGTGCTCTCAAGAGCAGGACAGTTGAAAAGACCTCTTTGATGTCGTTGCTGCGTGTGCCCATCCTCCTTTCTCCTCCACTGTCGGCTGGGGCAGGGCCGGCTTAGCCCAGAGGGTTAGCTCATCCTTGCAGTGATGCCGGGTAAACGAGGCAGAGCCGGATCAGAGGAAGGGAGGCTGTGGCGCGCCCTCCCTGGGGCCAGGGTTTGTTACTTCTCTCCCTCTCTCTGTTCCTCAGAGAATAATTCCTCCTTCACACGGTCTGTGTCGAGCTCTGGCTACGGGGCAGTGACAGCAAGCAAACACAGCAACAGGTGCGTCAGGGCCTGTGTTCCCGTGGGGTCGCTGCACCCAGGTGTCTTCTCTGCTTTGGACACAGGCTGCCCAGGGTCGGCCCTGGGGTTGGCGTCTCCACGGAAGGCTCAGGGCTGGATCTCTGGAGCACTGGGCAGCAGGGTTGGGGGTAAGGTCTGAGCAGGGGGAGTGAGGCAGTGGGCCTCGGTGGAGAGCTTCATTTGGAAAAATATGGCCACAGGCTGGTTTCTTTGTGGACCCTTCAAGTCAGTCAAAAGACTGGAGGAGGGGTCGGGCGCGGTGGCTCATGCCTATAATTCCAGCACTTCGGGAGGCCGAGGCAGGCGGATCACCTGAAGTCAAGAGTTCAAGACCAGCCTGGCCAACACGGCGAAACCCCGTCTCCACTAAAAATACAAAAATTAGCCGGGCGTGGTGGCAGGCACCTGTAATCCCAGCTACTTGGGAGGTTGAGGCAGGAGAATCACTTGAACGCAGGAAGTGGAGGTTGCAGTGAGCCGAGGTAGTGCCTCTGCACTCCAGCCTAGGCAACGGAGTAAGACTCTGTCTCAAAAAAAAAAAAAAGAAAAAAAGATTGGAGGAGGCAGGAGGGGGAGGACAGGAGCTTTGTCTTCTATCCCAGCCAGCTGGGGTCCCTCAGAGCCTGGAACTTCCTGCCCACGGGCTGCGGGCAGGGGCAGGTGAGCGGGGCCTTCCCTGTAGGGCAGACCTCCCACCCCAGCCAGTGGGACTGTGATTGGGGGTGGGGGTAGGGTAGCAGGCTTGGCTTTTTTTTTTTTCTTTAATAATAAAAGGAGAATTGTGACTTTCTGGCAAACTGTTCTGGAGAAAACAAAGGTGGTCTTTTCTCATGGTGGTGGAGGCCGGAGGCCTGGTCCCTCCGGGGCTGGTTCTGAGCACACCTCCTGCCTGTGGAGGGGGGTCTCCTTGTCCTCCCCAGGCACTGACACCTGCAAAGGGGTGTTTATGTCCAGATCGGGGGCCCAGTGTCGCTTCTGAGTTGAGCCTATTGGCCAGGCCCTCCAGGCAGCGCAATTCGGAAAACCTGCTAAACCAGGTGGGGACCAGAGCAAGGGGGCCTCCTCTCTGAGCACCCATCACGGTCCAGGCTGCCTTGTCCACACAGTGCGATGGAGACCCAGGGGCCTGGTGAGCTAGTGATGCCTGCTGGGCCCAGGTCCCAACTCGGCGATTCTCTCCTCAGCCCACCACTGGTGACACCACCCCAGTCACCAGTGTCCCCGCAGCCGCCAGCCACAACTCAGGTCCATCGGCAGGGGGAGCGTCGCAGGGAGCTGGTGAGGTCACAGACGCTGCCCCGCACCTCGGGGGCGCAGGCCCGGAAGGCATTATTTGAGAAGTGGGAGCAGGAAACAGCGGCTGGCAAGTACGGATGCTCACTCACAGATAGGCCGGGCCCCCACACTGTGCCCAGACCCAGACAGGGGTGGAGTGGGTGCAGCAGAGCAAGTTTCAGCCCTGTCCTGTTCCCCAGGGCGCTGTTGCCCAAGACAAGATCTCTTGGGCAAGGCACAAAGTTAGGGCTGGACCACAGGGCAGGTTGGGGGGACAGGGGGCCCCAGTTGTTGGGGGAAGACGGCTATGAGGCAGGGAGCCAGGAAGCCCTGGTGAGAGCCCCTCTCTCCTCCTCCATTCCTGAGGCCCCCTGTCCTGTCACTGGTGCCCCCAGGCTGCCCTCACACCCACATTCCCCACGGGTTGTGGGTTCTTTAGTTTCTGGGCATGACCGGGGACTGGGTGGCGACTGGGATTCCTGGCCAGAGCGGGGAGGCCTAGCGTGGGGTTGGTTTTGCCTGAGGACTGAAGGTGATGCCATGGGGCCAAGCGGCCTCCAGCCCGCTACTAAGTCTTGAGAGACCTCGGGTCTTGAGAGATTCTCGGGCTCCAGCCCACCTTTGCATGTTCAGCCAGTCCTCGGGTCAGTGCATGGTATTGATGCCTGCTGTGTGCAGAGTGTGATCCAAGCATGGTATTGATGCCTGCTGTGTGCAGGGTGTGGCCCAAGCATGGTATTGATGCCTGCTGTGTGCAGGGTGTGGCCCAGGCCTTGTGGGACAATGAAGATAACAGCCAGTCCCTGCTCGACTCTAGTGAGGGAGACCGACCCAGGACGTGTCCCCACTCGCCCCAAACAACCTGGTCTAGGCCATTAGGGACTGTCCTTGAGGCCCAGAAGAGGAAATCATCCCTCCTGGCGAGGAAAGAGCCATCAGGGAAGGAGGCCCCCCCATTAAGAGGGGGGCTCAGAAGGAGGGGTGGGAGGAAGGAACCGGGAACGGTGTTCCAGGCAGAAGGCAGGGGCCTAGGGCCATGTGGGCCAAGGTCTTCTGTCTCAGGATTCTCAAGTGACCCCTGCTTCCTGGGTGGGGAATAAACGGGACCTGGAGGGCTGTAGGGGTGTGGATGGTCCTGCCACATACCATCAAAGGAGGCTGTGTCGCTGGTATATGGGGCCGTGCCGTGGACATGGGCACAGCTGAGCCTGTGTGCTGCCAGCATCTCCCCTGGGTGAGCAGAGCAGGGGGGGGCATCCTCTCTGGTGGTGCAGGGCTGGCCTTCCCTGCCCCAGACCCGCACGGGGAGATGGCAGCTGGAGGGCACCCGCAGCAGGCCTGCCATCTCTCCGCAGGGGGAAAGGCGAGACCCGGGCCAGGCTGAAGCGGTCGCAGAGCTTCGGTGTGGCCAGCGCCAGCAGCATCAAGCAGATCCTGCTCGAGTGGTGCCGCAGCAAGACGCTGGGCTACCAGGTGAGCCCCGGCTCCCCTCCGGCTGCTGGGACCCCCAGCCAAAGACCCGACCAAGCATTGCCACTGTCCTTGTTCTCCCGCCTGGGCAGGAACCTGCTGAGGTTGGGGTTAAGGGGTAGGAACCACAGTAATTATGCCTTCCGAGTGGGTGCCTAGCTGCCCGTGGCGAGTGCTGAGAAACTCCCGGAATCCGGTGTCTAGGCCCCTGCACTGACCCCGCTCACGCTGTTGCAGCACGTGGACCTGCAGAACTTTTCCTCCAGCTGGAGCGACGGCATGGCCTTCTGCGCCCTGGTGCACTCCTTCTTCCCCGACGCCTTCGACTACAACTCCCTGAGCCCCACGCAGCGGCAGAAGAACTTTGAGCTGGCCTTCACCATGGCTGAGTGAGTCCCAGCCCAGTCCCTGAGCCCAGCTTCTTCCCCAGCTGGGGCATGGGGGCGAGTGGGATGTGGGGCCGCCGTCTGCAAAGCTGAAGGACCCTGGGGCCATGTGGTCTGTGTACCTCTTGTGCAGATGGGAAGACTGAGACCTGGAGAGGGATTTTCCCAGAGTCACGCAGCACTCGGTGGTGGAGGGGGAACTCTGTTCCTGGGGACCTGCCCTCTTTGCTGGGTGCCCAGCTTCTGAGGCGCACTCTGGGGGACCAGCCACAGAGCAGGCATGAGGGGCGGCGGGACAGGGTCCCCCAGAGCTCTGAATCTGTCCTCTCTGGACTGATGGAGAGATGCCGTTGCTTGCATGAGCCACAGCTGCCAGTTAGCAAGAAACTGGATACGATCTGGGCCACTTACAAGGAGATGTTTGCTTCCAATAAGATTTTCCTTCCCTAAATGGTGTTCTAGCATTTACCGTGAACATGCCTAGCTCCTTAGGTCCCACCCCTAGGGTGAAGACTTGGGGTTGGCTCTGGGGTCAGGAGGCACCTGGAAAGCCAGTCTGGGATTTGGTTTTCGGCCGAGGGCCTCAGGAGAGTTGGCAAAGTCAGGTCTGTCTGCCAGGGCTCCAGCGAGGGACAGGGGCACAGTCAAAAACTAAGCGAGGAGAGTTTAACAAAGGGACTCTTTACAAAGGCGTGGGCAGGAATGAGGTCGTGGGCCAGGCTCCATGCAGCGGCCTCGGGATAACAGCAGTGCAGCGGATACCAGCCCGTGGCCTGGGTCCGGAGGATTGTCTGATAAGAGCTGCGCTTTGGGCAAATGGTTGCAGTCAGCTCCCTGCGACCTGGCAGGGAGGCAGCTGTGGATAAATGTCCCAACCTCACTCCCCTCCTGCCTCACGCCAGGGCCTCTTGGTGACTGAACCCCATCTGAAGGCAGAGGGCCAGGAGCCGTCTCTGTGGTTCTTCCTGGCCCCCAGGGCAGGGAGCTGGGCACAGATGAGTGGTGTCCGGGGCTGCCGGATGCTAAGCTCTCTGAAACGCAGAGAAGTAAGGCTGTCCCCAAAGCCGAGTCTTCTGGAGGGCGAGCTTGTTACTCTTTCCCTGCCTTTGTGCCTTGTGTAGTCAGCCTCTGATGCTGGTCTGCAACTGACTATATTTGTTTCTGGTCTGAGTCCTCAGTGCCCACATTTAAGAGTAGTCCTTGACCAGGCGCAGTGGCTCACGCCTGTAATCCTAGCACTTTGGGAGGCCGCGGCGGGTGGATCGCCTGAGCTCAGGAGTTCGAGACCAGCCTGGCCAACATGGTGAAACCCTGTCTGTACTAAAATACAAAAAATCAGCCAGGCATGGTGGCGGGCGCGTGGCGTCCCAGCTACTCAGGAGGCTGAGGCAGGAGAATTGCTAGAACCCAAGAGGTGGAGGTTGCAGTGAGCTGAGATCACGCCGCTGCACTCCAGCCCGGGTGGCAGAGTGAGACTCCTTCTCTTAAAAAAAAAAAGAAAAGAAAAGAAAAAAAAAAGGCCGGGCATGGTGGCTCAAGCCTGTAATCCCAGCACTTTGGGAGGCCGAGACCGGAGGATCACGAGGTCACAAGATCAAGACCATCCTGGCTAACATGGTGAAACCCCATCTCTACAAAAAAAAATACAAAAAACTAGCCGGGCGAGGCGGCGGGCGCCTGTAGTCCCAGCTACTCCGGAGGCTGAGGCAGGAGAATGGTGTAAACCTGGGAGGCAGAGCTTGCAGTGAGCTGAGATCCGGCCACTGCACTCCAGCCTGGGCGACAGAGCGAGACTCCGTCTCAAAAAAAAAAAAAGTAGTCTTCACGGGCTTGTTGGGTTGAAGGAGCCTCACCCCAGGCCTCACCTGCCTTCCTCACACCTTTCCCGGACCAACCACCAACCAACTGGCCCCGGCCCCAGCCCCGGCCCCGGCCCACCACCCCGGCCCCTGGGCCTGGCCAGGGAAGGAACCAGAGCCCGCGGGTCTTGTGTATTGTAAGTCTTGCTTTGAGCTGAGACAGCCGCCCCTCTCTGGGGCAGCAGCTCTCACTGTGACGGCTGAATCGACACTGGCTCTGAGCTCCTCAGCCTGAGTTTTTGGAATATCGGGATCAGCCCTGTTATGTTGCCTTGGGTGACGCACTTGGACTCAGCCCCCTGGGGTCACGAGAGATCCTTGTATACTTTAAAAGCCTTTCTGTCTTGGCTGCTTGGGGTTAGCTGTCATCCTAATTGCAGAAACAGCCCTGGACGCGCGTGTTGTGCAACTGGATCCAGACGATGGTGAGGTGGAGCCAAGGGGAATGGGTGGTGCAGGCAGCGGGCAGCTCCTGAGGATGGGGTCCAGCTGCCGAAGCCCAGACGTGGCAACTGTCAATCAAACTGTCAGAGGACACAGGGTCACGGTATCGGGGTGGATACCCCAGCACCCACCCCAGCGGCGAGGTCACCCCAGCACCCACCCCAGCGGCGAGGTCACCCCAGCACCCACCCCAGTGGCGAGGTCACACTGTCTTGCAGGGTTCTTCGTTGTCTAAGTCCAGTGGTGTCTGCTTATGCCCTGGTCACCTTGGTCACCCTCCGCCCTGGACCAGACTAGGCTGTAGCAGAGAGAGGGACGCCCCAGGCCATGGGGTGGTGGCCCCGTGCCCCGGCCTGCAGGGAACACAGCTCCCCTTGGCAGCCAGAGCCAGAGGGATTCCAGGCTGTGCTTCCCCAGCACGAGGTTTGAGTTCAGGGAGCCTCTAGACTTCAACCAGATGATTCTTCTATTCCAGCTCGGTGGGGTGAGGGGGAGGCAGCGGCGGAGGCTGGTCCAGGTTTTGCCTCCTGCCTTCCTGGAGCACACAGCAGGGTAAAACCATGGGCCCCGCCTCCCGGCGGCCTGAGCCTGCTCCGACTGTGGAGGGGGCAGGGAGGATGGGTCTGATGAAGCCGCTGAGATGAGTTATTGCTTTTCTGCTGACTCGAGGGGGTGGGGAGGGGCGTCCACCACAGGCCTGCCGTGCGGGGGCCGGGGGGCAGTTTGCTCAGAGCCTGGGAAGAGGCCTCCCCTCATGACTCATCCATAAGATTATCTCCCAGGTACTAGGGGGAGAGGGCTGGGAAGACTGGCTCGCCTGCCTGGGGCCTCTGGGGAGGACAACAGCTTGGATCACCTCCTTTCTTGGACAATAGGCTGGTTAGAAGAGCTGGCGAGAAAGCGCAGGGACACCTGTCTGAGGATACTGGCTGTCAGTGTCCTCACCGATATCCCTGATGATTGCGGCAAAGGCTGTCAGTTTTGCGATATTCCTGAGGTTGGCGGCAAAGGCTGAGCAGACACGCGTGCTACTGAAAGCCACCCAGGGTCGTGCAGGCAGCAGGACCACAGGGCAGCCTGGGGGCAGGTAGGGTGGGATGAGAGGAGCCTGGGGTCTGACAAAGACAACTTCTGGAAGGGAAAGGAGGACACAGGTCCCCAAACCACGGGTTCACCTTGCATGAGGAATGAAACATTTCCACGAGCAAGTGCCTTAAAGGCACAAGGATGCACCAGGGACCTTTGGAGTAAAAGTGGTGTGTGCTGCCCTCCCCCAACCCCCACCTGATAATTTATGGTCCCAGAGATTCCCGGTGGCCTAATCTGTGTGAGTGATGCGGTGTTGACAGCACAGTGAGCTTCCCTTGCCTGACAGGTGTTCAGGGTCTGGAACGAGGGAGGACCAGCCCCTTTTATGGAAGGGGCTGAGTCGGGCGGGCGCCTGACCCTTCTGTACCCGTCCTCTCCACCTCTGCAGAGGCCGAGTGCAGGACGTGCAGCCCCAGGCTTCCCGCTTGCCCTGCGGGGAATGTGTCCTGCTCTCGGGTTACGGGTTACGCTGGAGCAGAAGGGGCTTCCAGGCTATTTGTAGTGCCCATGTGTTTCTGTCTAAAACCAGATAGGAGGTAGTAGTCCCAGTCCTGGCATCCCGGTCTGCATTTAGAGCAGGCTTAAAAAAATAAAAATAACCCGCAAACCCCTCCTCCATCTCCCTTACAGGACAGCCCTTGTGGTAGTTGAAGCTCACAATAGACAGGAGTAGGAGAAAACCCTTTCAGCCTTTTCCTCACTCCACTGATGTGAGGCGCAAGCAAAGCCTCTTTGAAAATGGTAGTCGGGATTGGCCGGGCACAGCGGCGCATGCCTGTGTTCCAATCCCAGCACTTTGGGAGGCCAAGGTAGGTGGATTCCTCGAGCTTAGGAGTTTGAGACCAGCTTGGGCAACGTGGCAAGACCTCACCTTTATAGAAAATACAAAAAAAAAAAAAAAATAGCTGGGTGTGGTGGTGCGCACCTGTGGTCCCAGCTACTTGGGAGGCTGAAGTGGGAGGATCGCTTGAGCCCAGAAGGCAGAGATTGCAGTGAGCCCAGATGGTGCCACTGCACTCCAGCCTGGGCAACAGAGTGAGACCTCATTTCAAAAAAAAAAAAAAAATGTAGTCAGCCCATGTTAACTCTGGTTCTTGCTATGGAATGGCATTTAAAGTGATTTGTACTTTCTCCTTTGAACTTTGTTTGATTGATTGATTGACACAGGGTTACCCTTTGTCTCCCAGGCTGGAATACAGTGGTGCAATCACAGCTCACTGTGGCCTCAGACTCCCAAACTCAAGTGATCCTCCTGCCTCAGCCTCCCAAGTAGCTGGGATTACAGGCCCGGCTAATTTTTTTTTATTTCTAGTAGAGACGGAGTTTCACCATGTTGGTCAGGCTGGTCTCAAACTCCTGACCTCAGGTGATCCACCCACCTTAGCCTCCCAAAGTGCTGGGATTATAGGCATGAGCCACCGCGCCCAGCTATTTTTTGTATTTTTAGTGGAGACTGGGTTTTGCCATTCTGCCCAGGCTGGTCACGAACTCGTGACCTCAGGTGATCCGTGGAAGGCAGGTGCTCTTGAGGGTCTGGTGTGAACTGTGCCTCAAAGACAGAGAATGCTCTCTGCCTATGGGAGGGGGAATTTGGAGCTCCCCAGGAAAAGAAGTGGGTGAAGAGCAAAGGTAGCAGGTGGAGAAGAAAAGAGGGAGCCAGGAGATGGTGGTTGCGTGCTGCATATTGTGACCCCTCCCTGCTCCCCTAGGAACTCCTACACTCTTATGTTCTCAACTTAGAAATAACAACAGTGGGGAACAGATGGATCATGGCCCAGTGCCCTGGTTGCCTGCTGGGGAAGCCAGTGATCTGGACAGTGGAGGATGACACAGGGCATGGCATCCGCTCCCATCTTGACTGTCACCCTGGACTTGAAGACTTGCCACCAGGACAGGGGCCAGGGGTCATTATCAGAGGGTAAATGCAGCCTCTAGAATGAAGAGGGGGTCAGCTTGCTGTCTTCTGCCGGGGGTGGACCACACCTCAGCAATTCTGAGGCCTCCTGTGAAGTGGGTTAGAGAGCGGCAAGACCTGGTTCAGAGGGGTGGGTCCTAGGTATCCTCTGTGGGGACAGTTAAGGAACCAGAGCTATTTAGTTCAGAGAAAGAGACATGGAAGGATGGTTTTCTTCTGGCATATGAAGAGTTCTTTCATGGAGGAAAAAATTAGACTGAGAATAAATAGCCTTGTGGGGTCAGTAGGTAGAAAGTACACACAGGCACAAATAGCATAAGAAATGTCAGAAGAACTTTCTCGTGGTCAGAGCATCTGCAGAGGGTTCTGAGCTGTCCTTGGAGGAAATTGGGTCCCCTTTCCCTGGACCCTGAGATGAACAAGCTGAGGCAGGGCCTTTATAGAGGTGATTGGTGCTTCTGACAGGGGTGTTTAGATGGGCGGAGGTCCTAGAGTCCTCATGCTGTCCCTGCTTCACATGTGGCACCACTGAGGCCACCCCTGTCAGTGCTGATAACCTGGGCATGTGCAGAGCCTGTTCCCACACACCTGGGATCCTCCAAGTAGCAGGTGTGGGAGTGGAGGTGCCCCAGCTGTGTGGCAGGTGGAAAGGAGGGCACCAGATGTGAAATGATGGCTCAGGAAGGTGAACTCAGGTTCCCAGCCTCTCTGAACTCAGATCTTTTCTTTTTTCTTTTCTTTTCTTTTTTCTTTTCTCTTCTCTTCTCTTTTTCTTTTCTCTCTTCTCTCTTTTCTTTTCTTTTCTTTTCTTGAGATGGAGTCTTGCTCTGTCACCCAGGCTGGAGTGCAGTGGCATGATCTTGGCTCAGTGCAATCTCTGCCTCCCGGGTTCAAGTGATTCTCCTGCCTCAGCCTCCCAAGTAGCTGGGATTACAGGCATGCGCCACCACGCCCAGCTAATTTTTGTATTTTTAGTAGAGACGAGGTTTCACCATGTTGGCCAGGCTGGTCTCCAACTCCTGACCTCAAATGATCTGCCCACCTCAGCCTCTTAAAATGGTGGGATTACAGGCGTGAGCCACCGCGCCCGGCCTGAACTCAGATTTTCAATCCTTAATCGTCGACAAAGCACCTTTACATGCCTGCTCGTATCAGACGGCTGACTTCCCTGACATCGAGCCCTGCCCTGGCCTGTCCCAGGGAGAAAGGGTGCCCGCTCGTTGGGCCAAACCCACTCATCACCCCACAAAGCCTGTTGGATTCACTTACAGGCCACCCGCTACAACCCCAAGCAGGAGGTGGGGAGGGGATCCAGGACAGATGTCTCCATTTCGCCTTGACATTTGGTTTCTGATGGGAGGCCTGGCGTCCAGCCAGCACAGCAGAGCAGGGTCTGCGGGTAATGTTACAGTCTTTGTCTCTGGAGCACACAGCCGCGTGAGTCCTGGTAGAAAGTGCTGAGTGCGTCGTGCCAAACTGGGATGGGTCAGAGGAGTCTCACTCACTGGGGTCTCCCCTCTGGCTGGGCTCTCTGGGGAACAAGATGCATAAAGATACATTGTGGAATCACAGCCTCACAACAGGCCCACTGGGAGGGACAGCAGAGGTAGTATTCTGATTTTCTTTTTCTTTTCTTTTTTTTTTCTTGAGACGGAGTCTGTCTCTGTCACCAGGCTGGAGTGCAGTAGCACGATCTCGGCTCACTGAAACCTCCACCTCCTGAGTTCAAGTGATTCTCCAGCCTCAGTCTTCCAAGTAGCTGGGATTTCAGGCGTACATCACCACACCTGGCTAATTTTGTATTTTTAGTAGAGACAGGGTTTCGTCGTGTTGGTTAGGCTGGTTTGGAACTCCTGGCCTCAGGTGATCCACCCACCTCGGCCTCCCAAAGTGCTGGGATTACAGGCGTGAGCCACCGTGCCCGGTCAGTATTCCAATTTTCTGCTAAGGAAGTGGGCACAGAACGGTGAAGCAATTGGAGGAGTCCGGGTTTGAACTCAACTATTTCAATTTCACATTCAGGCCTCTTCTCTGTGATCCACCCTGCTTCTTAAAGCGAGGCATAATCCTCAAAATGGCAATAAGAATAATCTCTGACTTTTTTGTTTGTTTTGGTTTGGGTTTTCTTGAGACAGGGTCTGGCTCTGTCACCCAGGCTGGAGTGCAGTGGTGCAATCTGGGCTCACTGCAGCCTCCACCTCCTGGCCTCAAGCGATCCTCTCACCTCAGTCTCGAGTAGCTGGGACTACAGGTGCACACCACCATGCCTGGCTAATTTTTAAAATTTTTTATAGAGACAGGGTTTTGCTGTGTTGTCCAGGCTGGTCTCAAACTCCTGGGCTCAAGTGATCCTCCTGCCTCGGTCTTCCAAAGTGCTGGGATGACAGGCATGAGCCACTTTGCCCTGCCTAATCTTTAACGTTTATTAGCTCTTTCGACATGTCCTTTGCTGTTCCACTTGATTGGCATGGGTTTATAATTTTCATACCACTCTTTCAAGGTGGATATAATTCACAGATGGAGAAACTGAGGCCTGGATAAATGAAGTGTATTGCCCACAGATAAATAGCTCGGAAGAGATGGAGCTGGGATTTGAACCCTGACAGCCATGCGCTTATTGGTGGAAAAAAAACACACAAAAGACTGGGGACACCCTGAACTACAAAAGTACACACAGCTGCTGAAAGAAGGGCACTGACCATAGGGCCAAGTGCAATCGTTTTTGCCTTTTTGGTTCTGCCTAATAATGTCAGGCCGGCTCCATCTGGTGCCCAGGCGCCCCAGGCCTGCTGTGAGCAGAGTCAGAGGAGGCAGGGGGCGCAGGGCTGGGCATTCCAGAGGCTGGCTGTTGTTATTTCAGGACTCGGTGCTGAGATGCGCAGGGCGATGTGTCTTGACTGTTGATGTTCCTCCTCCCATGTCCACGAGGCCTTCAGCCTCCCTCTGAGCCCCAGTGAAAGGCCATGTGTACACAGGAGTCTAAACCAGTGAGCCAGAAGTTAAACCAGTATTTCCCAGGGCAGGAGGCAGAGGGCCCTGGGGGACTGGGGGTGGGGCGGCAATTATTTGAAGCAATCTTTTTTTTTTTTTTTTTTTTGAGACGGAGCGTCGTTCTGTCTCCCAGGCTGGAGTGCAATGGTGTGATCTTGGCTCACTGCAACCTCTGCCTCCCGGGTTCAAGCGATTCTCCTACCTCAGCCTCCTGAGTAGCTGGGACCATAGGCGCCCGCCACCACACCTGGCTAATTTTTTGTATTTTTAGTAGAGACAGGGTTTCACTATGTTGGCCAGATGGCCTCAATATCTTGACCTTGTGATCCGCCCTCCTTGGTCTCCCAAAGTGCTGGGATTACCGGCGTGATAAGCAATCTTTTAAACTGCCAGATATGACTCATTAGTAGACTGTAAAATCAATTTAGTGCTTCATGACCAGCTTTTTTTTTTTTTTTTTTTGAGATGAAGTCTCACTCGCTCTTGTCCCCCAGGCTGGAGTGCAATGAGGCAATCTTGGCTCACTGCAACCTCCGCCTCCTGGGTTCAAGCGATTCTCCTGCCTCAGCCTCCCGAGTAGCTGGGATTACAGGTGCCTGCCACCATGCCCGGCTAATTTTTGTTTTTTTGTTTTTTTTTTTTTGAGACGGAGTCTCGCTCTGTCGCCCAGGCTGGAGTGCAGTGGCGCGATCTCGGCTCACTGCAAGCTCCACCTCCCGGGTTCACGCCATTCTCCCGCCTCAGCCTCCGAGTAGCTGGGACTACAAGCACCCGCCACCACGCCCGGCTAGTTTTTTGTATTTTTAGTAGAGACGGGGTTTCACCATGTTAGCCAGGATGGTCTCGATCTCCTGACCTCGTGATCCACCCGCCTCGGCCTCCCAAAGTGCTGGGATTACAGGCTTGAGCCACCGCGCCCGGCCATTTTTGTATTTTTAATAGAGACGGGGTTTCACCATATTGGCCAGGCTGGTCTAGAACTCCTGACCTCAGGTGATCTGCCCGCCTCGGCCTCCCAATGTGCTGGGATTACAGGCGTGAGCCACCACGCCTGGCCATGACCAGCATTTTAAAGAGGTAGGGTTGGGGAGGGGCAGGGGAGAAAATAAACATGAAATATCACTGAGAAAATACAGGTAGTGGTAAAGAAGTATTTCTGTGAAACTTTATTTCCACATACATGTAAGCATGTGCTGAATCATGATGAAAATATCTTCCTTACTATGGGTCACAGTAAAAAAAAAAAAAAAGTCTAAAAGCACTTTTAGGAGGTAAATGGTAAATTTATTTTTTGCTTTATTAGTTTTACATTTATTTTAATAACTCAGCGTTACATATACTATTGATATTTACTTTTTTTTTTTTTTTGAGACAGAGTTTCACTCCATCGCCCAGGCTGCAGTGCAATGGTGCGATACCTTCACCTCTTGGGTCCACGCAATTTTCCTGTCTCAGCGTCCTGGGACTATAGGCGCTCGCCACCATGCCCGGCTAATTTTTGTATTTTTAGTAGAGATGGAGTTTCACCATATTGGTTAGGCTAGTCTCGAACTCCTGACGTCAGGTGACCCGCCCGCCTTGACCTCTTAAAGTGCTGGGATTACAGGTGTGAGCCACCATATCCAGCCTACTTTTTTTTTTTTTTTTTTTTTTTTGAGACAGAGTCTCGCTCTGTCGCCCAGGCTGGAGTGCAGTGGCCGGATCTCAGCTCACTGCAAGCTCCGCCTCCCGGGTTCACGCCATTCTCCTGCCTCAGCCTCCCGAGTAGCTGGGACTACAGGCGCCTACCACCTCGCCCGGCTAGTTTTTTTTTGTATTTTTTAGTGGAGACGGGGTTTCACCATGTTAGCCCATGTTGGGATGGTCTCGATCTCCTGACCTCGTGATCTGCCCGTCTCGGCCTCCCAAAGTGCTGGGATTACAGGCTTGAGCCACCGCGCCCGGCCCAGCCTACTTTTAAAAAAAAAAAACTTAAATATAGTTTCACTTCAAATTTAAATACAATATGCCAGGTACTGTGGGTCGCCTGTGCCTGTAATCCCAGCTACTGAGGAGGCTGAGGTGGGAAGATCGCTTGAGGCAGGCATTCAAGACCAGTCTGGGTAACATAGTGACACCCCATCTCTACAAAACTATTTTTAAAAAACTAGCTGGGCCGGGCGTGGTAGCTCACGCCTGTAATCCCAGCACTTTGGGAGGCCGAGGCAGGTGGATCACCTGAGATCACGAGTTCAAGACCAGCCTGGCCAACATGGTGAAACCTTGTCTCTACTAAAAATACAAAACAAAATTAGCCAGGCGTGGTGGCGGACACCTGTAATCCCAGCTACTTGGGAGGCTGAGGCAGGAGAATCACTCGAACCCGGGAGGCAGAGGTTGCAGTGAGCCAAGATTGTGCCACTGCACTACAGCCTGGGCAACAAGAGCGAACCTATGTCTCAAAAAAAAAAAAAAAAAAAAAAAAAACCAGCTGGGCATGGTAGTGTGTGCCTGGAATCACAGCTACTTGGGAAGACAAGGCGTGAGGATCACTTGGGCCCAGGAGATCAAGGCTGCAGTGAGTTAAGATCGTGCCACTGTACTTATGCCTGGGCAATAGAGCAAGCCCCGGTCTCTAAAAAAAAAACCCAAATTAAATAAAGTAAGTGTATTTAAAGGAAACTATGAATTGTATAGGTGGCTCACAAACCTGGGAGTTTGGGAAACACTGCATTGGAGTCAGTGATTCCAAGGGTTCTGCCAGGGTTATCTGAATTCCCCGCTGGTGGGTCCTTGGGAATCTCTGGCTGCAGGCTGAGAGGCTGAGCTCTGTTCCCAGGATGGAGATCCTGGCCCTGTCGCGGCTGTGGGGCTGGCTGATGGCTGGGACCGCCGTTCTGACGGGGCTTGTGTGTTTCAGGAATCTGGCCAACTGTGAACGCCTCATCGAAGTGGAGGACATGATGGTGATGGGCCGCAAGCCGGACCCCATGTGCGTCTTCACCTACGTCCAGTCGCTGTACAACCACCTACGTCGCTTTGAGTAAAGCCCCTGAGCCTGAAGTGCCAAAGAGCAGCCCCAGGAAGAGGCCGGGGGTCCGCTTGCGAATCCCCAGCCAGGATGCCCCCAGGAGCCTTGCCGTTTGGTGTGAGCGCGCTGTTTGTTCTGTGGCGTGTGACCGCACTCCCCTTCGAGCCCAGCTGTGTTACTGATTAAAAGTACTGCTGAGCTGTGGTCCGACAGCGCTGATCACAGCCAAGGGTTCGGAGGAAAAGGAAAAATTATGAGAGAGAGAGAGAGAGAGAGAGACATTGGTGCTAAGTAATGATCTTCCTAAAGAAATGCTTGCGTTTATAGATTCCAGAATGCTAACGTACGATTTTCCCTCTGGTGAATTCGATACATCGGCTTTACAGGGTTACAGTGATTGCCAAGTGTTTTTTTATCAAAATACCCAGAGTTTTTTACTTCCTCACGCGATTGTAGGTTCCTCTCCTCCCTCCCTCTGGGTCACTGCCAGGAAACAGACCGCTTAATCAGCAGCTTGACAAAGAAGACCGCAAGTCTTGGGAAGAAACAGTTTAGTCACTCCCAAGTCCTGGGCAACAGATGACCTTCAAGTCACCTCTGCTCTCCGGGGAGATGGGAAGGCTCTCGCCTCGGTCCCAAAGCGCTGCTGTTCTTCCCAGGAGGCCCCACAAGTGTTTGGCTAAGCACAGGCTCTCGGGACTTTAACACTTTTGGGGAAGGATAGGCCCTTTGTGCTGAGACAGAGTTTTTATTACATCTTTTTTAGGGGATTTGCTGCAGATATTTATAAAAAGCAACTCCCTCTGTACCAGTGACCCATTTGTACATAAAAAAGATGTGTTGACCTTTGCTTGGGGTTTGTTATTTCTGTTTGGGAGATGGGAGTTCTGTGAATAAGAGACTTCGCACACCTTCCAAGTGAATATCCACTAAATTCCCACCCCTGTTCCTGCACTTAAATCACTGGCCTAGAAAGTTGAAGATGGCATTTGCTGTCACCTCTGAGCGTGCCTGTCTCCCGTCTCCATGCTGTGGAAGGAGCGTCAACAGAAAGTTCCCCTTGAGATCCGTCCTCTGGATGTAGACCGCAGTGTTTGCGATAAACAGTGGCCCAAGACGGCAGGGTTTGGGGTGGTCCCGCACTTGGAGGAAGCCCATCAAGGAACGTTGGTTTATTTTCACAGCTGTTTGGTGGTAGGATTTGCATCGAAAAATCTTGAGATTCTATAGAGCTCCAGCCATTAGCTTATTCTTATTCTCAGCCAAGAATCGTTGTATAATTGGGTTGGATTTTAGCCAGGCACTTCTAAACCTTCCCTATAAGGAGCGAATCTGTGTCTTCATCCCATGCAGCGGGCTCTCCACACCAGTGCCTGTGTGTCTTTGTGGGGTCCCATGTGTCCCTTGGGTGGTATATTGGGGGTGGGCAGGAGATCCCTGGGGGGTGTCAGGAGGAACATGGCAGAGCCTGTAGGTGGGTAAGCAGTATTCTCTGTGGATTGGTTGGTCCAGGCTGCAGTCTTGCCCTCTTTCTGGGATTCTCCCACGCTGGAAACCATTCCCTTGCTAGCTGCTCTCTCGTCTCTTGTAGGCTTGGGGAGGAGAGCCCTATTATTAGCAGAGACACATACCTGAAGCTTAGGGTTTCAAACCTGAAGCCAATCTGGGAGCACAAGCGCTCTGTGAAAAGCATGCCTATATGTTACTGAGTCCTCACACACGTTACATAGAGCTCTGCCCACCTGCCAACATAGCCATACGCTCTGCGCCTGAAACAGAGCAGATCCTGCCAGAATACACAACAATTTCTTTTAAACTTTAGGAACGGTGTCCCTCATGCCTCACATTCAGAATGGGACAGACTCGAGATTTGTTGTTGTTGTTGTTTTTTGAGGCGGAGTCTGGCTCTGTGGCCCAGGCTGGAGTGAGTGGCGCCATCTTGGCTCACTGCAAGCTCCGCCTCCTGGGTTCACGCCATTCTCCTGCCTCAGCCTCCCGAGTAACTGGGACTACAGGCGCCCGCCATCGCGCCCAGCTAATTTTTATTTATTTATTTTTTTTGAGGCGGAGTCTGGTTCTGTGACCCAGGCTGGAGTGAGTGGCGCCATTTTGGCTCACTGCAAGCTCCGCCTCCCGGGTTCGCGCCATTGTCCTGCCTCAGCCTCCCGAGTAGCTGGGACCACAGGGGCCCGCCACCTCGCCCGGCTCATTTTTATTTTTATTTTTATTTTTTGAGGCGGAGTCTGGCTCTGTGGCCCAGGCTGGAGTGCGGTGGCGCCATCTCGGCTCACTGCAAGCTCCGCCTCCCGGGTTCGCGCCATTCTCCTGCCTCAGCCTCCCGAGTAGCTCGGACTACAGGCGCCCGCCACCACGCCCGGCTCATTTTTTTTTTTTTTTTTTTTTTTGTATTTTTAGTAGAACCGGGGTTTCACCGTGTTAGCCAGGGTGGTCTCGATCTCCTGACCTCGTGATCCGCCCGCCTCGGCCTCCCAGAGTGCTGGGATTACAGGCCTGAGCCACCGTGCCCGGCCCAGACTCGAGATTTTGAAGTTGGTTCCATGATGTTCTTGTCTGTGGTCTTTGTTGGGGGTGGGGGGTGAGGGATCATAAGAGAGTTGATGAGTTTTAAACTTGATTTTACCTCTAAGACAAAGCATGAGAAGAAAATCCGTCTGGCTCTCACAATCCTGAGCTGTTTGGAAGCCGCCATTTTAGATCTGGGTTCCGCCAAAGCTCCCCGTTTGTGAGACCCAATTTCATCTTGCTTTCCACCCTGGCAGGGAGGATTTCACATCTTTTTCCCCCTTTCCCGAGAGAATTTTTTTCTTGGAGCTGCTCATAAAAGTCTTCTGTTTTTCCAGATAGATTCCTTCACCTGGATTTTGTTAAAATTTATGAAGTCGGATCAAATTAGCTTGTGTGTTTTCCTGAAGTGAACGTTCCACCAGAGCCACGATGGGTTTGAGCCTTGCTGAGAGCTGATGGATATTTTTCAAGGCGAGCGAGAGCCTATAAGCACTTTCTGAATATGACAAAGCACATGCTGGTGAGGGGAGACCGAACAGGCCAGGTGTTTGCAGAACAGTTTGTTAAAGCCAATGAATTTCGCAAATGTGCTAGATGATGAAAAGTTCTCAGCTTTCCCAGTTGCAGTGATCAGGACTCTGTAACCGGAGACTGGTGTGAGAGAAGATTTTATTCTCTGCCATCATGACCGGGCCTATATGACTGCAGGCAATTGCACAGAAGACTAGAAATGCTGATTCAGTTGGTCAGTTTGGGATGGGACATCTTACCAGTCTGGCAGAACCAACTCAGGCTTGGGTTTCTCCAGCTGGTGATGGGTGACCAACTCATTCTGATGAGTTGATTACGCCTGTGGACATGGCCCACTTGATTTACTTTTTCTCCCTCTGTTAGCTGTGCTCTCCCAATCACATGATAAATGGACCCAGTATGATTATTTCTGAGCCATCTTATCTCTCTCACTTTTAAAGATTGGACTGGGTTTGCTTTTAGAGCTTTTGATCTCTTATCTCTTGGTGCTTGGACTTGCTTTGACACCAAACAGCCCTCATAGTCTTTCGAAAGAGCACCTTAAAAATTCCTAGGCTGGGCGCGGTGGCTCATGCCTGTAGTCCCCGCCCTTTGGGAGGCTGAGGCAGGACAACTATTTGAGTTTGTGGAGTTTGAGACCAGCCTAAGCAACATAGTGAGACTCTGTCTCTACAGAAAGTTTTAAAATTAGCCAGGTGTGGTGGCACAGGCTTGTAGTCCCAGTTACTTGGAAGGCCAAGGTGGGAGCATGACTTGAGCCTGGGAGGTCAAGGCATCAGTGAGCAATGGCTGTGCCACTGCCTGGGTGATAGAGCAAGACCTTGTCTCAAAAGAAAGACAGAAAGAAAGAAAAATCCCTAAGACCTGCCTACTCCCTAGAAAGCACCAAATAAGGAAAAGCGCCCAGGAAGAATGCAGGTAAGAAGGCTGTGCTCTCTGAGGCATCCAGGCAGCCTTCACTGGAGGGACAAGGTCCAGACAGGTGGGATGACAAACTGGGAAGGGGCCCTGAACCAGAGGCAGCCAGAGAGACACCAGACGGTGTTACCGTAGGTCTCGACTGTCCACCTTCATCCCCGAAGTTGATCCAGCTTTCTTTTTTTTTTTTTTTTTTTTTTTTTGAGACGGAGTCTCGCTCTGTCACCCAGGCTGGAGTGCAGTGGCCGGATCTCAGCTCACTGCAAGCTCCGCCTCCCGGGTTCACGCCATTCTCCGGCCTCAGCCTCCCAAGTAGCTGGGACTACAGGCGCCCGCCACCTCGCCCGGCTAGTTTTTTTGTATTTAATAGAGACGGGGTTTCACCGTGTTAGCCAGGATGGTCTCGATCTCCTGACCTCGTGATCCGCCCGTCTCGGCCTCCCAAAGTGCTGGGATTACAGGCTTGAGCCACCGCGCCCGGCCTGATCCAGCTTTCTTACTGTCACATAGGTGGGTGTAAAATCGATCTTTAAGGATCTGATTTTTTGTTTGTTTTTGTTTTTTTGAGACAGAGTCTCACTCTGTCGCCCAGGCTGGGGTACGGTGGCGCGATTTTGCCTCACTGCAACCTCCGCCTCCGGGGTTCAAGTGATTCTCGTGCCTCAGCCTCCTGAGTAGCTGGGATTGCAGGTGTGTGCCACCATGCCTGGCTAATTTTTGTATTTTTAGTACAGATGGGGTTTCACCATGTTGGTCAGGCTGGTCTCGAACTCCTGACCTCAAGTGATCTGCCAGCTTCAGCTTCCCAAAGTGCTGGGATTACAGGTGAGAACCACTGTGCCCAGCTGGGGATCTGAGTTTCAGTCACTCCCAGTAGCAAGCGTCCTTACCTGGTTTGCAGACTGAGTGGCGTTTGCGCTGCTGGGGCTCTTCCTGGCTTGCCTGCCCCTCTGGCTGTTGCTTTCCCTCCTCTGTTCATTACAGCCTCCTCTCCTCGGCTTGTTGCTCCTGTGTGCTGCGTCCTAAGCTCTGTGCTTCTTCCTCTACATTAGGGTTCGTAGCCCAGGGCTTTAGGGAGTCTGTGGATGTCCAGATTGAGTGGTTTACCTCAATTTGGTTGAGGTTGCAGTGAGCCGAGATTGAGCCATCGCACTCCAGCCTGGGCAACAAGAGTGAAATTCTGTCTCAAAAATGGCATCATTTCTTTGATGTTTACTGGCTGGCATTCTTCTGTAAAGAAGGTCTTTCCCTCCCTCTAACTCAGTTTTTGAGTATTCCTGGAGGCCCATAGATTCTTTTGTTTTTTGTTTTTTAATTTAATTCAATGTGTTGTAATCCCTTACTGTTGTAATTTTTTTGATGCTCAAACTGTTCAGAGGGAGAAGACTTGTGTCTTTTTGCCATATCCCCATGGTTCTTTGAGCACTTTTTCATTTTATTTTATTTTATATTTTTGAGACCGAGTCTCGCTCTGTTGCCCAGGCTGGAGTGCAGTGGCGTGATCTCAGCTCACTGCAACCTCCGCCTCCCAGGTTCAAGCGATTCTCGTGCCTCGGCCTCCTGAGTAGCTGGGACTACAGGCATAAGCCACCATGACTGGCGAATTTTTATATTTTTAGTAGAGATGTGTTTCACCATGTTAGCCAGGGTGGTCTTGAACTCATGACCTCAGGTGATCTGCCTGCCTCGGCCTCCCAAAGTGCTGGGATTACAGGCGTGAGCCACCATGCCTGGCCTTTGAGCACGTTCTTGCTTTCTGGCACAAGGTACTCCAGACTGACCTTTTACTTTCCTTGCCCCAACTGTGGAATCAGTCATTTATTCAAATCCTGGTCTCTTGTGGTAGATAATTTTTTTTTTTGCAAGATAGAAAATTTTATTTCATAGAAGCTGAAACATGCATGGGTGGTAAATAAATAGATATTAAACCTCACTAAGTAGGCAGAGAAGTGAGATATTTCACATCCATCAGATTAACAAAAATTAAAAAGTCTTTTAATGCTAAGTGTTGGCAAGAACACTGAATGAAACAGAACCTGCTGGTGGGAATGTCATTTGACTCAATGATATTGGAAAATAAATTGATAATAAAGAGAAGACGCGAATATGCATTTATACCACGACTCACCAGCTCCACTCTGAGGATATGCTCTAGAGAAGTTCTTGCACATGGGCACAAAAAGATATGCACAAGAATGTTCACACTAGCAATGTTCATAACGGTCAAAAATAATAGGTAGGCTAAATGTCCTTTCACAGGAAATTCGTAAGTAGATGGTGGCATAACCATGCAATACAATAACATAGAGGGTGAAAATTAGTGAGTGAGAGCTCCAGGTATCAATGTGGATCGCTGTAAGACACAAAATGTTGACAGAAAGAAAAGCAATTTGCATAAGCATACACACGGATAATAACATTTCTATAAAGTGTTTTAAAATGGATATTAATACGATATATTGTTTAAAGACACAATACATATATAGTAAAATATACAAAAGTGCCTAGAAATGATAAAATGCTAGATTCCCTCATCTAGCAGATTGGAAGGAGGCTGCAGCTAGGGAAGGGGACACGCAGACAGCTTCAATTTGATTGCTAATGTTTAATTTCTTTGTGTGTGTGTGTGTGTGTGTGTGTGTGGTGGAGAATTTTTATTTCCCAGTGAAAGTCCAGGAACTCGTTGTGCTCATTTTGCTGGGTGTCATGCTTCGAGACCCTTTCAGTGAACACAGCTAAGATGTTTTAGAGGAGCCTCCCAGTGTACTGAAACCTCCAGCTTAAATTCAGCTCCACAGGCCTCGTCTGTGCTTCAGTCCATATGTTTCCTTTTCTCAAACCATCCTGATTCCCAACAATTTCAATATGCTTATAGATTTCTTCTGTACTGCAATACCCAAATTCTGAAACAATAGTTTCTGGGTTTTTAAACTGATGTCACTGCCAACAACAAACCCACCAGGTAAGGTTTGAGATTTCTCTTCAGCCCCTTTCCAAAGTGCTGGGTTTACAGGCGTGAGCCAGTGTGCCTGCCTGATCCTCCTCATCTTTAAAAAATGCCTGCATAGGCCGGGCGCGGTGGCTCATGCCTGTAGTCCTAGCACTTTGGGAGGCCAAGGCAGGTGGATTCCCTGAGCTCGGGAGTTGGAGACCAGCCTGGGCAACATAGTGAAACCCCATCTCTACTAAAATACAAGAAATTAACCAGGCATGGCGGTATGCGCCTGTAAACCCAGCTACTCAGAAGGCTGAGACAGGAGAATCGTTTGAACCTGGGAGGCGGAGGTTGTAGTGAGCTGAGATAGCACCACTGCACTCCAGCCTGGGCAACAGAGCAAGACTCCATCTCAAAAAAAAAAAAAAATGCCTGTATAGTCGTCCACTGTGCTAGCTGATCATTTGTTCAACCTGTCTCCTATGCAGGGATATCTTGTTTTGTTTTGTTTTGTTTTGTTTTCCCAGTATTTTGCTATTACAAGCAGGACTGCGGCCAGCAGCCTTGGGTGTATGCTGTTTTGCATTTGTGGGGGTGGGTCTTCAGGGTTAGTTCCCAGGATTGAGATTGCTGGGTTCAAGGGTAAATACATATTTTGTCAGACATTGCCAAAATCTTCTCTGTTTTGCACTCTCATCAGAAACATGAGAATGCTTGCTTTACCCTCAACGGCGAGTGCCGTCAGGTTTTTGAATTTTTAGGTGACAGATAGTTTCAGTGTGGTGTCAATTTGTGTTTCTCTTATGAGTGAAGATGAGCATATATTCATGTTGACGGGAGACTTGTATATCTTGTTCTATGAACTCTTCCGTCTTTATTCATTTTTCTATTTTTTCACTTGATTTTATTTATTTATTATTATTATTTTTAAATTTATTTATTTTTTTGAGACAAAGTTTCACTCTCATCACCCAGGCTGAAGTGCAATGGCACAATCTTAGCTCACGGCAACCTCCGCCTCCCGGGTTCAAGGGATTCTCCTGCCTCAGCCTCCTGCGTAGCTGGGATTGCAGGCATATGCCACCACACCCGGCTAATTTTGTACTTTTTTGGTAGAGATGGGGTTTCTCCATGTTGGCCAGGCTGGTCTCAAACTCCCAACCTCAGGTGATCTACCTGCCTCAACCTCCCAAAGTTCTGGGATTACAGGCATGAGCCACCACGTCCAGCGTTTTCACTTGATTTTCAAGAGTGTGTGTGTGTGTGTGTGTGTGTTTGTCAGAGTCTCACTCCCATTGCCCAGCCTGGAGTGCAATGGCATGATCTTGGCTCTCAACAGCCTCTTCCTCCTGGGTTCAAGTGGTTCTCCTGCCTCAGCCTCCCGAATAGCTGGGACTACAGGTGTGTACCACCACGCCCGGCTAATGTTTATATTTTCTGTAGAGACAGGGTTTCACCATGTTGGCCAGGCTGATCTCAAATTCCTGACCTCAAGGGATCTGCCTGCCTCAGCCTCCCAATGTTGGGATTGTAGGTGTGAGCCACTGTGCCTGGCCAAGAACTTTTTATATATCAGAAAGATTTCTGAGCTGAGCACAGTGACTCACATCTGCAATCTCAGCAATTTGAGAGGCCAAGCTCGGAGGATTGCTTGAGTCCAGGAGTTCAAGACCAGCCTGGGCAACATAGTGAGACTCCATCTCTACAAAAGGTTTAAAACTTAGCCAGGCATGGTGGTGTGCACTTGTAGTCCCAGCTACTCGGGAGGCTGAGGCAGAAGGATTACTTGAGACCAGGAGGGCAAGGCTGCGGTGAGCTGTAATCGTGCCATTGTACTCCAGTCTGGACAACAAAGTGAGACCCTGTCTCCAAAAAAAAAAAAAATTCATAAAAGATTTCTGTATCCATCCCAGCTCTCTCCACCCACTCTGCCTGTAACCTGATCTAGCTCATGTCTAAGGCTTGGATTTTTCCATGTAAGTGTTGAGTTGTGGTAATCAAAATGTAATGGTTATTAGTAGTAGGGCTAACAGGGTGTTGATTGTTAAGGCTAATATTAGGTTAATTACTCTTTTTCAAATGTTGTCGAAACTAGTTGATTGGAAGTCAACCGTACTGTCTATACTTGGATTAGAACAACTAGCTCCTAAAACTGGTTTCCAGGCCTCAGTCTCATCCTTCTCTAATCCATTTCCATCTTGGAACTAGAATGATCTTAAAATGCACATCTGATCATGTCACCACCTCCAGTGACTGGATTCCTTTCATCCTTGGAATAAGCAGTTTCTTAGCGGGGCATGGGGGACCACCTTCCCTGGCCGTGTGCTCTGTCCTCTTTTGTCTTCAAAGCATCTTTTCCAAGAGCTGTATGTGGTCACAGAACGAGGGGCTTTGTGAAATTATGCTGGCAGCAGAAATGAGCAGACCTGGCTGCTTAGGTTGGCTACATTGTCTCATGGTCTAAAACACCATTTCCTTGGTGAGGCCTTCATCAACACCCCTCCATCATCTCTGTTCCCGGGGCACCGTGAACTTCATCCTGTCACTCACAGCTCCTGTTTGATCACTAGACTGTAAGCTCCCTGAGGGCAGAGCATGCACCTGCTTCCCTACTGGATCTAGCAGGCACTCCATCAGTATTTCTTTTTTGAGACAGAGTCTCACTCTGTTGCCCAGGCTGGAGTGCAGTAACGCGATCTTGGCTCACTGCAAGTTCCGCCTCCCGGGTTCACGCCATTCTCCTGCCTCAGCCTCCCAAGTAGCTGGGACTACAGGTGCCCGCCACCACGCCCAGCTAATTTTTTTGTATTTTTAGTAGAGACGGGGTTTCACCGTGTTAGCCAGGATGGTCTCTATCTCCTGACCTCGTGATCTGCCTGCCTTGGCCTCCCAGAGTGCTGGGATTACAGGCGTGAGCCACCGCGCCCGGCCTCCATCAGTATTTCTCAATGGATGGCTTGTACTGCTGAGTCGACAGGTTGTTTGGTGCCAGGAAAATACAGGAGAAGTGGAATGAAAGAGTGAGTGGTTCGGCCCAAGCTCCTGAGGGTTAAGTGCTTTTACTTTCAGAATTAATCAGGTGCCGTTGAATTTCTTTCCAGTGGGACCTTCTTACCCAAGATGGCTTCAATTCCAGTCACCAGAGAGTTTTGAGAACCAGTGGGACGGGTTCCTGGGCAGCAGGGCTCTGGTCCCATCGGGATTTGTTTATTCAGCTGATGTTAATAAATGAAGCTGAAGGTAACAAGCTGTCACTTAGCCTCTCCAGGCTGGACCAGAACTGCCATTGGTTAAGTTTCAGATTTCAGCCCCAAAGTACAGTGTCACCACCTTCGATGAAGGATATTAATTAGTGTCATGAGGGAGATCACAGTCTCATTCCCTTCCATCACTAGCACGAGGCTGAAAAAAAAAGAAAATCAAATTCAGTTAGAACAGAGACGTGCTGAGAAGCTGGGCCAGAGACCCTGCGGGGAACCTGCCGTTGTTTGTCAAAAAACGAGGCCAACGAGGAAGAAGCCAACCACGCCTCCCACTCCACTCGCTTTGGAACCCACAGAATGCTCAACAGGGCAGCACCTTTCAATTAATAAGACACTCAGATTCCAGCCTGGTGCAGTTAAGCGAACTGGATTAACCACGCGGCACGTGGCAGAGCCACAGTGCAAACCACGGCTCCTGCTGCCGAGGAAAATGCAGGCTCCTTGGCCGCTCGGGGCTGTGCGTCCGACGTGAGCAGCCTCGGGGCAGAGACGGATTCTGTTCACGTCCGTCCACTCTGCCATCCCAGGCCTCAGAGGCTTCTGTTCTCCTGACCATGGCAGGGCTGTTCTGCCCGCCCGTGAAAACCACTCCAACCATCGTGGTTACCATTGCATTGCACGTTGTCAAATTTGGGGAACATCACCTTCCAGGCCCCTTAAAGCACTCTAATAAGGGCTTTGACAAAACACAAGCGTTATTGTGAATATAATAATAATCAGGGTTAGTTGACTGTCCTGGCGGTTTCTGGTCTGCAGAGGGTTAACAATGATGACAATAATGTTGCCCCCTGGGTTGGGTTTCTCATCTGCTTTATCAGGCCCACCCCCTACTCGGGACCGATTCTCCACATCCCAGATTCCTGTCCCCCACCCCCACCGCACCAAGGGCAAGAGAAAAACCCAAAGTTCTTCTCAGAACCTTGTCCCCTGCCCCCTACTCCCCTGACTGCAGTTTTCCTGTTAGCCAAGGAATTTCATTCCACAGATCTGTTGGCTTCTTCCTGTTGCTTTAGCCAGCAGGCTTACCCTGACCCGAGGAGGGTGACTAAGGGGAAACAGAGTGTTTTCAGCCAGCGGCCATCACAGTTGCTGTATCAAGTATCTTTTCCAGGCAGTGGATTTCATGACCGGCGTGTCTTTATTCGGGAAAATTAACGCACTTAATTTAGAGGGATGGACTTCCTTACCAGGAACGTTCCCCCCCTCATCTGTCCCCCGTGCCACCTGCCAGATCATCTACAGTGACAGCAACCACCATTTTTATCCTGGAGAGACCGTGAAAGCTAAGCCAGGAGGTCTGGCTTCTAGTCTGCACTCCACCTTGTAACGAACGTGAGACCTCACAGAGCCAGCTTTCTCCTTTGCAGTGGGCATGAGCCCGGGAGGATGGGGGAGGGGGTTAGTGGGCATCTGAGACTCGGGGAGCTGCAGTCGTCCTTGGTGGGAGATCACAGGTGAATTGATCGTGTGAGTCCGAGCACGCTCTGGGGCCAGAGACACCAAGGAGAAGGCACAGAGGGGAAAGAGGACTGGGTTGGGGGATTTCCTAAAATCGCACTTGCCAGGCTGGGTGCAGTGGCTCACGCCTGTAATCCAAGCACTTTGGGAGACTGAGGCGGGCAGATCACGAGGTCAGGAGTTCGAGACCAGCCTGGCCAACGTGGTGAAACCCCGACTCAACTAAAAATACAAAAAAATTAGCCAGGCGTGGTGGCGCGCGCCTGTAATCCCAGCTACTCAGGAGGCTGAGGCAGAAAAAAGGCTTGAACCCGGGAGGCAGAGGTTGCACTGAGATGAGATCGCACCATTGCACTCTAGCCTGGGTGACAAAAGCAAAACTCCGTCACGCACACACAAAAAAATTGCACTTGCTACAGGGATGGGGCTATTTTTTATTTTTTAACTTTTTAAATTTTTGTCGGTTTTTTTTTTTTTTTTTGAGATGGAGTTCTGCTCTTGTCACCCAGGCTGGAGTGCAATGGCACAACCTAGGCTCACTGCAACCTCCACCTCCCAGGTTCAAGTACATCTCCTGCCTCAGTCTCCCGAGTAGCTGGGATTACAGGCACCCACGACCAAACCTGGCTAATTTTTTTGTAGTTTTAGTGGAGATGGGGTTTCACCATGTTGGCCAGGCTGGTCTCCAACTCCTGACCTCAGATGATCCAGCCTTTGAGATGACTCTAGCCCCAACCACCGAGTGGGCTGCCTATCTGAGCCCAGTCAACTGCCAGGCTCACCAGAGCTGATAATAATCAACGATTGTTGTTTTATGTCTGTAAGTTGAGGTTGGTTCAGCAACAGGTGATGGGAACATTGTTCCAACTGTGGTCTCCTCATCTCATTTGACTGCAGCTTCATCCCTCCGGTTGCTCAGGCCATCTTTGATTTATCTCTTTCTTTCATACCTCACATTCTATATGTCAAGGAATATTTGGCTCTGCCTTCTAAATATCCAGAATCCAATTGCTTCTTACCACCTCCAGTGCTTCCACCCTGGTCCAAGCCACCATCATCCAATGGGGCCATCTGTATGGTCTTTCCCCTGGATCACTGTGGTGGCCTTCTGACTGCAGTAGCTTCCTACTTCTACCTAGTCCCTCCTACCATTTATTCTCAACACATAGGCAGAATTATCTTGCCAACATGTAAGTCAGATCATGTCACTCTTTGGCACAAAACACGGCAGCAGCTCCCACCTTGCTCAGAGTCAATGCCTCAGCCCTTACGATGTCCTGACCGTTCTTGTCTCTGTGACCTCGTTGTCTAGTCTTCTCCCCCCTCCAGTTCTGCTGTAGCTCCACTCTCCTTGCTAGTCCCTGAATGCATCAGCTCACTTCTACTTCAGGCCCTCTGCATGAGCTATGCTCTTCATTTATTTCCTGGAATTTATCATTACTTTTTCTTTGTCATTTGCCTACTATTCTATGTGGCAATTGCTCATTTTTTTCCCCAAGTGCTTTCATGTTATTTCTGGATACTATTTTCCATATCCTCAAACATGCCATTTTCTTTGATTCCTTGGGTGCCTCACTCCTGGTGCCTGCCATCCTGCTCCACTCTGGACTGGTAGCTCTCTATATAGCTCTCTATCCACTATCATCCTGGCATTTCTCTTCACTGCTATTCAGCATTGAATCCCATGACTTCTAGTTCCACATTATTTTTTCCTAGTTTAGTTCCTCGTTTTGTTGGTGCACATCCTGCAGTAGCTACTTAAGAGAGGACATACATGTGAGGTAACATTTGAGTCCTTGCATGCCTGAGATGCTTTTATTCCACCTTCCTATTTCATTGATCATCTGGTTACAAGTATTCTCGGCTGAAAATCATTTTCACACAGAAGCTTGAAGGCATTGTTTTCTTTCAGTGTGGCTATTTAGAAGTCCAAGACTGACACCTGATCTTCTCTATGTTTTTTTTCTCTCAGGGAGCTTTAGAAATCTTTATTCTGGGTATTCTGAAATCTGTGATGACCTTGGGGTGGGCATTTAGTCGGGCCTCTCAATCTGGAGACTCACATCTTTCAATTCTGTGAAGTGGTATTATTTTTACTGTCACTCTCTCTCCTCTATGTTCTCCTTAGAGAATTCTTATTAGCTGGAAATTGGACTTCCTAGAGTGGTCCTCATTCTTAGATTTTTTTCAATTATCATTCTTTTTAAATCTCTGTTTATTTTTGTTCTACTTTATCTCCCACCAAACTTGCTTTTGAATATGTTAATCTTACCCTTCTTTGGAACAATTTCCAAAATTTCATTTTTGTTTTTTCATTAATTCCTTTAAAAGTGACATTCAAAATAGAGAATAAAGCATCTAACTCTTGTTTAATGGATATGACATCTTATTTTGCTTTTCTGAAGAAATTACTTATCAAGTTTTTTTCACTTTTTTCTCCTTCCATCATCTCTGCTTTCCCCAAATTTCTTTTTCCTATTTGTCTGGATCCCTCTCTTCCAAGTTGGAGGCTGTCTTTAAACATTTGGTGATCCTGGGCTGCCTGTTCTTGTCTAAGTGTGACTCACTAAAGACATGAATGGGAACTCTGAGGGAGTGGGTGAGGCTTGTCCATAGAAGGACCTACGACAAAGTCGTTGGACAGCAAACTGCTCCCTTCCTTCCTTCCTTCCTTCCTTCCTTCCTTCCTTCCTTCCTTCCTTCCTTCCTCTCTTTTCTTTTCTTTTCTTTTCTTTTCTTTTCTTTTCTTTTCTTTTCTTTTCTTTTCTTTTCTTTTCTTTTCTTTTCTTTTCTTTTCTTTTCTTTTGATGGAGTTTCGCTCTTGTTGCCCAGGCTGGAGTGCAATGACGCCATCTCTCACTGCAACCTCTGCCTCCCTGGTTCAAGTGATTCTCCTGCCTCAGCCTCCCGAGTAGCTGGGATTACAGACATGTCCCACCACTCCGGGCTAATTTTTTTTTTTTTTTTTTTAGTAGAGATGAGGCTTCACCATGTTGGTCAGGCTGGTCTCGAAGTCATGACCTCAGGTGATCCACCTGCCTTGGCCTCCCAAAGTGTTGGGATTACAGGCGTGAGCCACTGGGCCCAGCCCAAACTGGCTTTCAAATTGGGGCGGGACTCCAAGATGTCAGAATGTGGAGGTCTTTCCTCTGGAGCCATTCGGTTGTCCAGAGAGAACGTGTCAAATCTTTTACTGGCAGTGAGGGTGGGGAGGTGTGCAACGGGTGGCTGGAGAGAGCTGGGGTGTGCCTGCTATAAGAGGAGGAAGGGGGTCCATCCTCCCCCTATACAGGCCACTTATCCCACCCTGTTTTTAGTCCCATGCCTCATGCCCACCTTCTGTAGATTTGGATCTCCCCGTCCTCAGCACCTAGAGTTCTAGAAGACCACCCCCTTTCTTCTTGTTAGTTTCCTGGTCTGCAGGGAGCCAGGTAGTGATCTCCAGCTCTGCCAAGTCAGCTCCTGCTCCTCTCCCTCTTCCAGATATTTGCGGGACTCTCTCATCCATGTTCGTCTCTTTCCTCACTTTATCCCATTATGAGTTGATATATTCTTGATTCCTTGATTGCCATTTCAGTGCAGTTTTGGAAGGGAGAAGTGAGCAATCTTCCTCGCTGACTCAGAAGTGGGCTGCATTTTAAAAACAAAGTCGGCTGCATTGCTCAAAGAGGAGGGTTTAGGAAAACCAATTTGTGTGCAAGACATACTTTTTCGCAGATACACGTGTGCATGCCTTACGTGATGAAACTCCTGTGAGAGGGGCCAGCCCGTGAAATCCCCAGATGGTGAACACAGGACCCACCTCAGTGAGTTGCTATGAGGATTAAATGAGCTAACCCGAGTAAAATGCTTAGCATACGGCCTGGCATTTGAATTCTCAAGGGATAGCAGTGATGATTATTCTGTTAGTTTTGGGATGAACTTGACTAAGGGCTCTGGGGATTTAGGAGAACTGCTGTCCATCCTCTTCTGTGCCCTGAAGGAGGAAGAACCTTTTGCAGGCTTCTCCTGGGGACCCCACCGGCCTGTGGATCTCAGAGCTCTCTGGAGTTTGCGAAGGCAGTGGGGAAATCCCTCTGGTCTTGGCCACTCTGACACTGCATAATCGGCATAACTGGGGCATCCCAGCTCAGCCTGGAATGTTCTTGTTTCTTAGCATGAACCTGTCTTTTTGCAAACACAGTCACTTTGTGTCTGTCCCATCAGCCCTCTTCCAAAGGCTTCTTCTACCCAGTCCCGCCAAACACACCATTTTCAACGTTAAAGTCACTCTTTAATTTGTAACAAAGAGATATGGGTTCTAGTTCTGTCTTTGCCACCAATTGCCTAGAAATAGCTCAAACTCGGGATCTAGATTTGATCTGCCCAGTTTGAATCCCGACTTTGCCATCGATGAGCCGTGTCCCACGGGCAAGCACTCAGTCCTCTATGGGCCTGGTTTCCTCGTCTATCAAATGAAGATAATAATAGTTCCTAACTCATAGAGCTATCATGGGGCTGTAAAAAATAATCCATGTAACGCGCCCAGCCTGGTACTCAGAGTTCAGATAAAGCTAGCTGTAAGGATTACTATCTTTCCCAATTTAAACTCTCCCGCAAACTTCATAGCTCCAGGCACAACTGGAGGTGAGGACTCAGGCATATGAAGCTTTTCCAGGGGCTGAGGCAGAGGAAATGTGATCTCCTGGATTTCGTTTGTAGCTTCTCCTAGACCACATAGCAACCGGGCAACATAGCAACGAACGAAAGCAATTCCATTTAGTTCCAAGTCAAGCAACTTACTTTTTCAAAAGTATGTCATTCCGACCTGAAAAAACCAATCTCCTTAGTAGTTTTCATGTCATAGAGACGAACACTTTATGGTAAAAATGCTATTTGATTTTTGTTTCTGCTCAAAGCAGTTCTCATCACAATTTTTTTTTTTTTTTTTTTTTTTTTGAGACAGAGTTTCACTCTTGTTGCCCAGGCTGGAGTGCAATGGTGCGATCTTGGCTCACCACAACCTCCGCCTCCTGGGTTCAAGCGATTCTCCTGCCTCAGTCTCCCGAGTAACTGTGATTTCAGGTGTGCGCCACGTCCCACTAATTTTTTTGTATTTTTAGTAGAGACAGGGTTTCTCTATATTGGTCAGGCTGGTCTCGAACTCCCAACCTCAGGTGATCCGCCCGCCTCAGCCTCCCAAAGTGCCAGGGTTACAGGCGTGAGCCACCGTGCCGGGTGCTCATCACACATTTTAAAACTGATCACAGATTTTTTCGTCTGCTCTTCCGAGCCTACTGTTTTATAAACGAGTTACTATACTGCCCTCTCGTGGAACATAATGATTTCTTTGAGTCAAAGTTCTTGCTTAGATTTTTTTTTTTTCTTTCTTTTTGAGACTGAGTCTCACTCTGTCACCCAGACTGGAGTGCAGTGCTACAATCTCAGTTCACTGCAAACTCCGCCTCCCAGGTTCAAGCAATTCTTCTGCCTCAGCCTCCTGAGTAGCTGGGATTACAGGCACCTGCCGCCACACCCAACTAATTTATGTATTTTTAGTAGAGACGGGGGTTTCACCAAGTTGGCCAGGCTGGTCTCGAACTCCTGACCTCAAGTGATCCGCCTGCCTCGGCCTCCCAAGGTGCTGGGATTATAGGCGTGAGCCACTGCGCCCAGCCGTCCTCGCTTAGATTTGAAATAGGACTCCCATTTATAATTTATTATTGATAGTATTAGGTTCATCGGAAAGTATGCTTTATCCACATATTTCACAAAACTCTTTTAAAAATGAATTATTCTTTCATTTTCAGTTGTTTGAACTTGGAGGCTTGATGTTCACCGATTCTATCTTCCTACAGCGATTCTACCCAGTGGGTATGTCAATCCTGCTCCTCGAGCTTCCTCTGGGTTCAGAGGCGACTCATAAATCAGTCCACAGCAATTCAGGCGTAGTGGGGAGAGCAGGCCACAGGCCACAGGCCAATTGTTCTGCGGGGGTTGTGGTTAGAACTCAAGGAAACTGCCTGAAAGCCTCCTTTGTGCCAGCCCCCGTCCAGCCTCACCCCAGCTGGAGGCGCCGATGATCCTAAAGAGGATCAGAACATGCCACCCCCAAAATACGCTACCTGGGAAGAAAGACATTTCGAGCTGTAGGCAATGAAGAAACAACAGATGCAGTAAAAGTTCTCCGCCCGCCCTTATCTGCCTAAATGCAGGACCTAAATTTTGCTTTGAGGAAGATGCCCCTCTGTACCCAGAAGAAGGACAGTGACTCTTATCACCGGTGACGGGAGTTGCATTGAGAAGAGTCCGCATAAACCAACAAATGGAAGAGACATAACTCTTCTCGTCCATTCATTTCTCCCATATATTCCTAAACACTTTCTCACGGTTTACTACCCCGGAAGCCCAAACGTTCTTTTCTTTATCCAGTCACTTCTCTATAACCCATCACCCTTTGCTCAAATAGTATTTAATTTCTCAAGTCTAAACACTTACTGGAGTTTTCTACTTCTTTTTGTGAAGCTGCTGTGCCTAAAATCTTAACATCAATAAAATTTGCATCCTTTTTCTCTTGTGAATCTGTGTTCTGTCAGTTTAATTTGCAGATACCCAGGAATAGAACCTAAGACTGCATGGGACAAATGTTTCCTCCCCTCTAATCCCAGGCATGGAGTTGGTCGGCGGAGGGGCGGGACGTGGGTCAGCAGCTTTCATGCCCTTTTCCCGGAGAGCTTCTTGCAGTTGGTTTGGCTCTTGGACGTTACTCACCTGCTTCAGCAACCGCAGCTGCTGTGCCCGACAAATGGCAAAAGACAAGACACCAACCACACAAAGATCCCAGTGCGCAGGTTCCCTGCCTCATCTTGACTTTCAAGTGCCTTTATGTGCCTATGCAATGTTGCAATGTTAATCCTCGAGGGCGAAATCCAAGCTGGTTTATCCGCAGAGCTACCAGGGCCCGTGGTGATGATGAGCAACGAGACACTAAATTTCTTCTCCTACAATACAAAGGATCTGTTCAACACACTCGCAGTCACAGTACAAACAGCTATTCTGTGTTAGATCAGCAAAGGAAACCAGTCCCAGTGCAAAGACAATTTTAGATCTACGTCCTGTTTCCTGTGGAAGCGTAAAACCAAAGGGGAGCCCACTGGTAGGACAGAGCAAGCACCCGTGAAGGTGCAGCCTGTTTTAAACTTAAGTTCTGATTCAGCAGGTTTGCAGCGGGTCCTGCAAATCTATCTGCTAACAAGCATCCCCAATCCCAGCACTTTGGGAGGCCGAGACGGGTGGATCACGAGGTCAGGAGATCGAGACCATCCTGGCTAACACAGTGAAACCCCCTCTCTACTAAAAAATACAAAAAACTAGCCGGGCGAGGTGGCGGGCGCCTGTAGTCCCAGCTACTCGGGAGGCTGAGGCAGGAGAATGGCGTGAACCCGGGAGGCGGAGCTTGCAGTGAGCTGAGATCCGGCCACTGCACTCCAGCCTGGGCAACAGAGCGAGACTCCGTCTCAAAAAAACAAAACAAAACAAAACAAACAAACAAAAAAAAACAAGCATCCCCTGCAGGCGGGGTTCTGATGCAGAGCGTAGGAGGTCTGCCTGTATTCTGAGAAACACTGGATGGTGTCTGCCAAGATTCAATAGCAGACATTATTACAATTATTGGGAGACACAGGCTGTGCCAAATAGTAAAACAAAAATAAATATATTTACATTTCCCAGGGTTTGGCCCAATCAGACTGCTTGGCTCACATAAATCCCAGCGCATAGGCATTTGCAAACAATAAGCATAGGTTTAGCATCCTAAACTCTACTTTTAAATAACACATTAAGGAATAGTCATGATTTATGCAATTAGTAAGTCCACAATTAACACTGAAGACTATTAACAATAATTAACACATAATTTTTACTATGCTATACTAATTTTAAAATACCTTTCACAACTCAAGGGATCTGGCAGTTTTTCAAATTTTTCTAGAAGGCCTGGCTTACACCAGCATCCATGACCATCTTCCTTTCTTGGAAACTGGACCTTCAGATCTTATTCATGTGTTTGATAATTTCATCATAAAGAACAAAGACAACTGCGATGTGCAGACATACTCTGCCAGAGCATAGAATTGTTCTTTGTAAAAGTTTGTTCAATACAAACTTTATATGAAAAAAAATTGCCCTTCAAGGGAAAAAAAAAAAAACAACCTCAAAAGCTTTTCATAGAAGTCCCTGGTATTTGTATTGGGAAATACAAACCAGGTGAAACATACGTTTTTAATTTTTTTGCTCATTAATTTAAAAAAAAAGATTACTGAGTGCCTATTTTGTTTCAGGTACTCTTCCCAGTATTGGCCTAGCACCAGCCTTAAAGCAACCTTTGGTGAACACAATATATACTGATTATATATTACATACTTCCCTATTGACTAATATAACTAATGGAAGAGTTCACTTCAAAAGAAATGATTTTCCTGGGCATCATTTTAGCAGAAGTTCTGCTTCCTTTTCTTTCATGCATAGAAAATGTGTTTTCTCCTAATGCAGAGGGGCGGGGATGCTTTTTCTGCCCCAGTGAGTGGCCAGGAGAAAATTGCTTTCTCTTTGTATATGAACTCAAGGGCCAACATTATTCTAGCAACAGTAGGACAGGTGGCAAAAGTGTTCTTGTGTCCTAGTTGCTGCCACTGGAAAGTTCAAGCAACTAGAAAGTTGCCTGAGGTCATGCCCTGCAAGTTATGTACCTTACATAATGAGGCACTGGAGAGAGAGCCAAAAATTCCCAATCAAAAATATGCAAGCTAGGTGCAATGGCTCTTACTTGTCATCCCAGCATTTGGGAGGACAGGTGGGAGGATTGCTTGAGCCCAGGAGGTTGAGGCTGATGTGAGCCCTGATGGCACCACTGCACTCAGCCTAGGCAACAGAGGAAGACTCTGTCTCATTTAAAACAAAATATGCAAACGTCAGTGTGTTTTGATGTCTTTCTTCAAATCACTTAGCAGAATTCATGCCCTTTTCATTTACATTAGATGTTTGAGACAGTTTTCAAGGGAAATGTTATTATTATTATTATTGAGACGGAGTTTCTCTCTTGTTACCCAGGCTGGAGTGCAACGGCACGATCTCGGCTCACTGCAACCTCCACCTCCCGAGTTCAAGCAATTCTGCCTCAGCCTCCCCAGTAGCTGGGAGTACAGGCATGCACCACCATGCCACGCCCAGCTAATTTTGTATTTTTAGTATAGACGGGGTTTCTCCATGTTGGTCAGGCTGGTCTTGAACTCCCGACCTCAGGTGATCCACCCGCCTTGGCCTCCCAAAGTGCTGCGGTTACAGGCGTGAGCCACCACGCCCGGTCAGGAAATATTATCTTTGAAGTCTGAAATCCAAAATTGCTTTCAAGGTGAATAAAAGGATTTTAAAAGATTGTAACAATTTTATTTCTGTGATGATCACTGAGTGTAAATTCTTCATTCTCTATCAGGAAATCCATCTAAGACTTCCATAGAAGTGAAAAAATATATAGTTTTTTAGTCTGTGATTAAGGGGAAATATTTCATGGGATGAGAACTGGATACAGGCTGGGCGCAGTGGCTCACGCCTGGAATCCTAGCCCTTTCGGAGGCCGAGGCAGGTGGATCACGTGAGGTTGACAGTTCAAGACCAGCCTGGTCAACATGATGAAATCCCATCTCTACTAAAAATACAAAAAATTAGATGGGTGTGGTGGCAGGCACCTGTAATCCCAGCTATGCAGGAGTCTGAGGCAGGGGAACCCGGGAAGCAGAGGTATCAGTGAGCCGAGATTGCGCCACTGCACTACAGCCTGGGCAACAAAGTAAGACTCCGTCTGAAAAAAAAAAAAAAAATCGGACCAAGCATCGCCAGTATGTCTTCTGTAGACTTAAACAGAATCAGAGACAAGAAGCAACTTTATTCACATTATAAATGAAACACTTTTGTTTTGTGTATACTGTTAGTTTCTGTTTTAAAATACTCACAGATGATCATATTAAGAAATAAAGGCCAGGCGCAGTGGCTCACGCCTGTAATCCCAGCACTTTGGGAGGCCAAGGGGGTGGATCACCTGAGGTCAGGAGATCGAGACCAGCTTGGCCAACCCAGTGAAACCTTGTCTCTACTAAAAATACAAAAAATTTAGCCAGGCATCGTGGCGGGTGCCTGTAATCCCAGCTACTCGGGAAGCTGAGGCAGGAGAATTGCTTGAACCCAGGAGACGGAGGTTGCAGTGAGCAGAGATCACACCACTGCACTCCAGCCTGGGTGGCAGAGCGAGACTCCGCCTCAAAAAAATAAAAAAGAAATAAAACTTCCAAGTTTATTTTCCCCAAGTTGTAACATGATCCAGAAGCTGAAATTCACTGAATCCCTTGTTGTACTCATTATGGTAATAATGAGATGTTTCCTTCTTCCAGTTAATTATATTAACGTGGAGTTTGCCAACTGGTGAACTGCAGATGGGTTAAGACACGGATGCCTCAGGCCGAAGCCCTAAGGCCAAGTATCTCCAGCCAGGAGCAGCTTCCTCAGCTCAACCAGCCGACTTTTGTTTAGTATTTTCTGCCTGAGCCATGAAATGAAAATCTTCAGAGTCAAACATTCTTGGGACTCACAGTGTTAATAGTTTGCTTTGTAGAGTGTCTGGCTTCAGGACACAAGTTAAATCCTATACAGTTAGAAGAGAATTTATTTTTAATTTAAAAAAACTTTTAGGCTGGGCACGGCAGTTCGTGCCTGTGATCCCAGCACTTTGGGAGGCTGAGGTGGGCAGATCACCTGAGGTCAGGAGTTCGAGACCAGCCTGGCCAACATGGTGAAACCCCATCTCTACTAAAAATACAAAAAAATTAGTTGGGCATGGTAGCAGGTGCCTGTAATCCCAGCTACGTGGGAGGCTGAGGCTGAGGCAGGAGAATTGCTTGAACCTGGGAGGCAAAGTTTGCAGTGAGCCGAGATTGCACCACTGCACTCCAGCCTGGGCAGCAACAGCGAGACTCCGTCTCAAAAAAAAAAAAAAAAAAAAAAAAAAAAAATTAAAATTTTAAAATTCTTTACCACGTCAAGCATATGAACCCAGAAACATTTTTTGAGGCTCTATATTCTTTTGCCAATATTTTATTTAAAATACTTTAGTCCTAGTTCTTTTCCATCTTTAGTGTAAAATAACTTTTTGTTATTGTTAAACTCAATTTGGGTTCAAAATCCTATTTCCAGCTTAGGAAATATAGTGAGGACCCATCTCTATAAAAAATTTTAAAAAATTGTCTGGGCACAATGGCATGAGCCTATAGTTCCAGCTACTCGGGAGGCTGAGGAGGGAGGATCATTTGAGCCCAGGAGGCTGAGACTGCAATGAGCCATGGTGATGGTGCCACTGCACTCCAGCCTGGGTGTCAAAGTGAGACTCTGTCTTAACAACAACAACAAAATCATATTTGATTCATAAAAGGTGTGGAGTAATACGTATTATCCCCCTATTCTAGCCTTGAAATGGTTTATATAATTGTGGCTATTTACCCTATAGATCTGAATGAAGAACGAGGAAGAGAGGGAGGAAGGAAGATAGGAAAGGAGGGAGGAAGGAAAAAGGAGTAAGGCCCCAGGTGATGCCTCTAGAGTAAAATGTGTTCACTGGGTGCAGAGACCATGAAAAGGTGCCCCTTGAGGGAGGGTGGGACATGGGAAGAGTGTGGGGCTTGGGAGGGCAGGACTGTAACCACCAAGGGGTCAGCTTGTGGCTTGGGTGAGGGGGGCTGAAGTAACCAAAGGCTGGCGACGCTCAGATGGCCACACTGTTTTCCACCAGGCTGGGCCGCAGGTACTCGTACGGCATGTCCAGCTTTGCATTCCGGTTCTCGATTTCCTTATCCAGGGCAGCCAGCTCCTCCCTGAACTTCTTCAGCACAGCCTTAGGCTCAGGGCCCGAAAAATACTCCTCCTCATGCTGGCCCACAGCCACCTGGGAGGGAGAGGAAAAAGCGGCTGGGAGCCTTATGACCCCCAGTCTGGGATGCCGCACGTCCCCACAGCTGCCTCCTTCCTCAGGGCCCTGGGCACTCGGCTCTCACCATAATGGGCTGGCGTCTGCCCAGCTGCCAAGTCATGGACATCTGGAGAGACGCCTGATGGAAGTTGGGCAGCGTTGCCATCACTGTCTCCAGTGTTGCATCCTTGGTGGTCGGCGGGGGCAGCCGCATCGTGCAGGGTGCATTAGGGACCCAAGCGTACCAGTCCAGCTAAGGAAGGGCAGGGATCCAGAGTTAGTGCCTGCTAAGCAGGAAAGCCCTGTGGCCCACCTGCACACAGACCCCTCCCTCACTCCAGGCCCCAAATTCCCAGGTAAGTACCTGGCCCAGATGCACAGAGGAGTGTTGGCCGGTGCAGGTGAAGATACACATGGTGACAAAGCGGCAAACCTGATCCCGAGACTGTAAAGAGACAGGAAACCCTGCAGGGGGTGAGGAGAGTTAGAAGCTGGGAAGCCAGGAGTAGGGCAGAGAGAGGAGAACAAGGCGGGGTGAGAAAGAGCGGCAGGAGTGCTCAGTAACTCTTACGGGAATTACCATGACAGCAGGTTGGGGTGGCGGAGTGGGGAGCTCTGCTGGGGGATCCCACTCAGTGGGGTGCTGCCGCTGACTCATATTGGCTCGCAAGAGTCAGTCAATGACGTTAGGTGTTAAGCAAAAGCTGGTCAGCATCACTTTGGTGGCCACAGTAGAAATATTTATACCACGGAAATGTGCAAAAGCTACAAATCAGGACGGTTCTTCCTAAGAGTCAGTTGTTAAACATGTATGAGCAGCCACTGGTCCCGCTGCACCTGGCACCTAGGGGTTCTCAGCGTGTAGGACGGGGACCTGTCTCTAGGTGAGAGGCAGTGGAATCTGAGAAGGCCTTTGGAATTCTCATAGGTGTTGAAATGCTTCTGGGAGATTTCATGAAGCACAGGAGATTCTGGGGAGGTCTCTTGGGTTTTGTGTCTGAGATCTCAGGGCAGGGGCTCCTCCTACCTCGGTCCTGGCCCCCTTGCAGCCCGATTTCAGTGATCTCTCGACACCAGGTCTGCAGCTCTGGGTCATCTTTCACAACCACGTCTGTCTTATAGTGGAGACTCACGATTCCTTCCACATACCTACCAACAAACGGAGCAGGGCCAGTTAGCTGAAGCCAGCTTCTGGGCTCAGGTGATCCTCCTGCAGCCTCCCGAAGTGCTGGGATTACAGGTGTGAGCCACTGAGCTCAGCCTTATAATTTTTACACCTAGTTGAATGAGCCTCGATTTTACAGAAGAGGAAACAGATAATCAGAGAGGCTGGATGCTTTGCCTGAGGTCACACAGCTTACAAACAGCAGAACCAGGATTCACATCCAAGCCTATCTGTCCTGTAATCCCATGAATTTCCTCTCTGTTGTTCCATGTCGCCTCCTGATTAACAGCCACAGCACTCTGACCCTGATTCTCTTACTCTGCACACTCTCTGAATCCCTAGCACCAAGGGCCAGTCACATTTCTTCATTTGACCCTGTTTCTATCAACCATTCCACCTTGCACGCCCTCCCTCCGCAGCTACTCTCATGTGGGAAGGAAGCCGAGCCGCTGAGCTTCTCCAGGATCCCTCAGTTGGAGGCCAGCCTAGGCAACATGGAGAAACCCTATCTCTACAAAAGCACAGGCCCCCAACCAGACACAGACCTCCCGCTCTCCTAGACGTCTTCTCCACCCGAACTTGCACCCCCACTGGCCTTCCCCCTTGCCTCACCGAAAGATGATTTCCCAGAGCCGCAGTGCGTCTTGGGCATAGAAGGAAGACTTCACTCCCAGGAGCCCCCGGTCAGCCAAGTCATCAGGGGGACAGAAGGAGCTATAGGTTAGAAAGCCTCCAGCTCGCTTGAGCAGCTCCACGTGGCCTCCCCCACCAGTGCTCACCACCTGAGGAGGGAGGATGAGCAGGGTCAGGCAAATCGACCTGCCCTGAATCCAGAGCTGGAAAGAAGAGTGACCCAGAATCTCCCTTTCTCTTCCCATACCTGGTCAAAAATTCCCATGTCAGAGACCAGCCCAGTCCTGGCCCGGACGTTAATTTCCAGGGTGTATCGCAGGTGAGGAATGATAAGCTAGAGGGAGAAACACAGGGAAGGGCAAAGTCAGAGGAGAGCTGCAGCAGAGCCCTGCAGGAAACAGGGGCCGACAAGCAGGAAAGGCACCAGGTCTTCAGAAAAAGCACAAACGTAAAGTTCAGTGGCCTCTCAACAGCGAGTTTTCAGAAGTACCATTCGACCCAGCAATTCCATTACCGGATATATACCTCCCAAAATATAAATCGCCCCACTATAAAGGCACATACATGCTCACGTATGTTCATCACAGCACTACTCACGATAGCAAAGACATGGAATCAACCTAAATGCCCATCAACAATAGACTGGGTAAAGAAAATGTGATACACTATGTAAAGAAAATGATACACACTACGGAATACTATGCAGCCATGAAAAAGAACAAGATCATGTTCTCTGCAGCAACAGGGATGGAGCTGGAGGCCATAATCCTAAGTGGACTAACACAGGAACAGAAAGCCAAATATGGCATGTTCTCAGTTATAAGTGAGAGCTAAACATTGAGTACACATGGACACAAATAAGGGAACCAGCATCTATTTGTGGGCGGAGGGTGGAAGGAGGGAGGGGATCCAAAAACTACCTATCGGGTACCACGCTTATTACCCGGTGACAAAATAATCTGTACACCAAGCCACTGTGTACAGAACAAACCGGCCCATGTACCCTTGAACGTAAAATTAAAGTTAAAAAGAAATACATAAAAATAAACCACTGAGTTTTCAGTTGATTTGCATCGACTATTTGCATTCCGCAAACCAGACTTAGTGCTTTATGATAATTGAAAGAAATCATTCTTTCGTTGTTGTTGTTTTGTTTTGTTTTGAGATGGAGTCTCGCTCTGTTGCCCAGGCTGAAGTGCAGTGGTGTGATCTCAGCTCACCGCAACCGCTGCCTTCCAGGTTCACGCGATTCTTGTGCCTCAGCCTCCTGAGTAGCTGGGATTACAGGCATGAACCACCGCACCTGGCCTCTTTTTCTTTTCATATTTTTTCATAGGTCTAGACCAAGATTTCTCAACTTTTTTTTTTAACCACCTACTAAGTAACCTTTGGAGATATTTTTTCCTAATCTCACTCCACCTCATTAAATAGTAGTACTACATATATACTGTATATCTATGTATTGCATTATATCTGTGCTTTATATAGATATATATCACATTATATCTGTGCTATATAAAATAATAAGATTTGGCCGGCCACAGCAGCTCACGCCTGTAATCCCAACACTTTGGGAGGCCGAGGTGGGCAGATCACCTCGGAGTTTGAGACCAGCCTGACCAACATGGCAAAACCTCGTCTCTACTAAAAATACAAAAATTAGCCAGGTATGGTGGCAGGCGCCTGCAATCCCAGCTACTTGGGAGGCTGAGGCAGAAGAATCACTTGAACCCAGGAGGCAGAGGTTGTAATGAGCCAAGATCATGACACTGCACTCCAGCCTGGGCAGCAAAATAAATAAATTAATAATAATAATAATAATAATATTTTTCACACACATTTTCCAGCCATCTTCACCCCTTGGAGGACATTGTTGCCCCTACTGAGAATGGATGGTCTAATCACTGCCTCCCTCCAGAGCCTGGTTTCCTCCCTCTCCCCTTCATCCATTACGCTCGCCTTCTTTCAGTTCTTTAAAGAAGACAAGCTTGAACCGGGCGCGGTGGCTCACGCCTGTAATCCCAGCACTTTGGGAGACCGAGGCAAGGGGATCATCTGAGGTCAGGCATTCGAGACCAGCCCTGCCAACATGGTGAAATCCTGTCTCTATTAAAAATACAAAAAAACTAGCCAGGCGTGGTGGTGCGTGACTGTAATCCCAGCTACTGGGGAGGCTGAAGTGGGAGAATTGCTTAAACCCAGGAGGCAGAGGTTGCAATGAGCTGAGATCACACCACTGCATCCCAGCCTGTGCAACAAAGGGAGACTCCATCTCAAAAAAAAAAAAAAAAAAAACAAAAAACAATGACTGTCTGGAAAAGATCTTTTTAATGTTATTTGCATGGGTTCCTCTTGTTGGACGGAATCCTTGGTCATTTGCATGTACTGTGCTTTATATATAAAAAGAGTAAGATTTTTTCCACCACTTTTCCCAGGTGGGAGGTGATATCCCCTTTGAAAATGCATGGCCAGCCCTGCTCGTTCTCTGTTGCTCTCACATTGTCCATTCATTGTTTCTCTCCATACCGAGACCTCACAGAAAGGGAGCCTCCAGAGGTGGGAACGTGCCCTGGGGCAGAGACAGTGGTAGGCAGGAGAGAAGGGGATAAGGTGTTACCTTGAAGATAGGATGTATGGACGGCAGGCACCTCATGGTGGCCACAGCAATGACCTCAGCCATCAAGTGTCCCCTCAGAAGATGAGACTGCAGCTCATGGAGCTGGAAGTCAGAGCTGCGCACCCAGCATTTGGCCAGAAGCCAGACCATTGGAGGATCCGTGGGCAAGAAAAGTGGAGGTGGCGGGGATCCTGCGCTGGGTAGTTGGAGCTGGAGCAGGGACAAGGTGTGGGGAGAGAAGGCATGAGTGCTGGGCACTCAGCAATCCGACCCCCGCCCCCTTGCATGTTAACCTTGCTGTTCTTCCTCCAAACGTGTTTCGCTTTCCCCATCTCACTGCTCCCACTCCCTACAGCTCCCATTTCCTCCCCTCCCCTTCCTACCCGCTCGGTGCATTAGCCCCTGCAAGCTGCTTTGCCTCCAGCATTCTGCAGACACTGCTCTTCTGGTGCCTCCTCCAGCCTCCACTTCCCCTTTCAGTCCCCGCAGTGTGGAAAAGATTCAAACCACCTGCTTCCTTCATCCCACACTGTTTTTCGAAATCTAATCTTCTAGCCCCACCTCTACACAAATGACTGAATCTCTTGTTCTCAGCTGCCTGCTGGACAATTTAAATGTCTTCCCATTACCTCAACATTGGCCAGACAAAAGTCTCCCGGGGCACCCTGTTCTCTTTATTGGTGCTATTTCTGCAGGCACCTGGCCTGGCTCCCCTTTCCCCTCTCCTTGATCTCCCTCTGCACTCGCATCCACCTGTCCTCTCCATCCTGATAATCACCACCCACATCTGAGCTCCCCTCCTCCTGGGGTCAGTGCTGGAGCACATTGCCCCAGCCCCTGTTTCTAGCATCTCCCCTCTCCAACCCACCCTGAACACCACTGCCCACACCGCGTGCCCACAGCACGTTTCATCACAGCCTTCTCCAGCTTTCCACCTCATACTCCTTAGCCTGGCTTAGTCTGGCCCCAGTGCAACAGTCCCCTAGGAATCTCCTGACTCCTCTACCTCAGCTTCTTCCCAGTCTGTCTTGCCCCTGAGGACCAGCCCTTCCTCTCCCTCCTGCTTGTCTGAGACCTGGCCCTCCTCCAAGGCTCATGACATCCCACCTCCCCTGATCCCTCCTGGGCTATCTCTGTCCACTTCCTCAGTCCCGGAGCTTCTGCAGACTGGCCCCAAGTGTCTCTCCAGCTACACTGCAAGGCCTTCGAATCAGAGACTTGGCACATTTTCTCCTTTGGGGTCTCCCCGGTGCCTTAGCCCAGTGCCTTTGCAGATGGTGCTCAGTGAATTTCGATAAGGGGCTGAGCTAAGAAGGCTGGAGACTGGGAGCAGAAATCCTGAGTCCTCTCACCTGGATGACCATGGGCAAGAGTTTCCCATCAGGCTGCAGTTTCAGCATGACCAGAGGGGCAGCCAGGTACTGCTGGCTACAGAGAATGACGTTGGCCTTGATCCCATCCAGCAGGGAGAAGTCAGCTTCAAACAGTGTGCCTCCCTGGGTGGGGGAAGAGGTCAAGGGCTGCTATCAGCATAAAGCATCTTCTTCCTACTCTGATTCCTCCGAGGGGGCAGAGAGAGAGAGAGGAGCTAACCTGTCTCCCTCACCTACTTTGTTCCAGGTAATGGATCATGTGCTTATTGCCTCATATCATTTTTGTTGTTGTTGTTTTGAATCAGGGTCTTACTCTGTTGCCCAGGCTGGAGTGCCGTGGCAGGATCACCACAGCTCACTGCAGCCTTGACTTCCTTAGGCCCAGGTGATCCTCCCACCTCAGCCTCCAAATAGGTGGGACTACAGGTGCATGCCACTACACCAAAAATTACAGATGCTAATTTTTGTGCTTTTGTAGAGACAGGGTTTCTCCATGTTGCCTAGGCTGGCCTCCAACTTCTGGGCTCAGGTGATCCTCCTGCAGCCTCCTGAAGTGCTGGGATTACAGGTGTGAGCCACTGAGCTCAGCCTTATAACACCTAGTTGAATGAGCCTCGATTTTACAGAAGAGGAAACAGACAATCAGAGAGGCTGGATGCTTTGCCTGAGGTCACACAGCTTACAAATAGCAGAACCAGGATTCACATCCAAGCCTGTCTGCCCTGGAATCCCATGAATTTCCTCTCTGTTGTTCCATGTCGCCTCCTGATTAACAGCCACAGCACTCCGACCCTGATTCTCTTCCTCTGCACTCCCTGAATCCCTAGCACCAAGGGCCAGTCACGTTTCTTCATTTGACCCTGTTTCTATCAACCATTCCACCTTGCACGCCCTCCCTCCGCAGCTACTCTCGTGTGGGAAGGAGGCCGAGCCGCTGAGCTTCTCCAGGATCCCTCAGGACCTCTCCTGCAGAATCCCGCCTTGCTGGCTGGCAGCAAGCCCGGCCCAGAGTGGGTCCCGCAGCAGCAGCATTGACGCTAGCCCACCCCACTGCACTGCTGAGCCTCCTCGGGGCTCTGATGTCCGTACCTCCAGCTCCTTCTCCAGCTGGGCCTGCAGTTCCTCCATGCCTGGAGGAAACACGAGGCGGGCAGGAAGGTGAGCGGAGCGCCTCAGCACCATGGGGTTGGCGCCGTTAAGAAACTGGTACCCAAATAAGGCATCCTCCTTCCAGGAGTCCCGCACGCGCTCTGGGGAAGGCAGTTGTTTAGCAAGTTGTGGGATCTGAGCTCTTGGTCCTTCCAACCCCACCAACCATGCCCCTCTCCAACGCACCCTTGACTCCAGCCCACCAGTGGGACCCAAGTCTCTGGTCTCCCCATGCTGCTGCTTTCAATTCCCCTGGGTTGGGCGGGATCTGGGGGTAAGGGTCCTGGGAGACATATCGGGGAGGGGGGACTGACCTGCCAGCTTGCTCTGGCCACACCAGAAAATCCGTTTGAAGTCATCCAGATCCTTCCAGCGAGTCAGAACATTTAAAGAGTCTTTGATAGCAAGGTCCGCCAGCCTTCAGGGCAGGATGGGGCAAAGGGTTTGAGCATCATTCTGAGACTCCAACATGGCGACCACAGGCACCGATCTTGGGCCAGTCCAGTACAGTGCAGCCCATAAGCCCCTTGGCTTCCACTAGACCAGGACACCTCCCTCTCACCCAGCCTCCCCTTGCTCTCACCCCTTGGCCAGCGAAGCCTCAAAGTCAACTCTCTTGTCTTCCAGAAATCGCTCATCCACAGGGAGGTCACTTAGTTTCGTCCCAGCCACATTCAGAATTAATCCATCCTTCCAGTTTCCCCACCTGTGGGGCGGGAAGGAAATCAGGCGCGGGTGCTGGAAGCATCAGCAGCTCACGTGGGGTCAGGGGAGGAGGGCTCACCGGTACAGCTTCCTTCTCTCTTCCAGCTCCTCTTCCCGGTGTTTCTGGAACAGGCCCTGAGGGTCTTCGCCCACAGTGCGGCCTAGAAGGACAGGGGAGGGCTTGGCCAGTGACTTTTGGTGAGATCCTCTTCTCGCCCCTGCCAGGAGAGCCTCATCACCCCGTCCTTCTGTGTGGCCCCTGCCCCCTCAGTATCACGCCCCTCCCCCAGGCTCCAGCCACTCTGTACCAGCTGCAGCCACCGCCCCCTTCGACACCCCCAAAGACCCCGGCGCTCCAGGTTCCAGCACCTCCATCCTGCGCTCTCTTCTCCACATGCGCATCCCCCCAGCTTCTCTCGCACCCCAGAGGCCTCCTGACACTCCCAGCCCCGCGCTCACCGGTGCCTTCGGGCAGGCTCAGGACGCCGTCGCCCTCCACCCAGCGGTAACAAGGGAACCGGACCTCGTCCCCGTCTCCGGGGCCCTGCACGGAGATCCAGTTGCAGAACCAGGCGTCGTCCTGAAGGAGGTGCCGTTTGCGCAGCTTCACAAACAGCAGCGGCCCCAGGTACTCGGGCACTTCCACCTTGACTTCTGTCTCCTGCGGGCGACATTAGAGGCTCAGCCCCGGTGGGGACGGGCGGGAGGGGCACCCGGCTGAGCTCTGCTCCCTCCAGCGCCCACGCCCTTCCTTGGAGGCTCTGAGAGGAGGAGACGTATCAGGGTGGGGGGACTGAGCCAGAGAGAGAGAGGGACCGCGCCGAGCAGGTGGCCCCAGGACTCGGTTCTGCGGGGACGGGGACGGCAGGTGGGAAGGGCCGCACCTGCTCTCACTTTCTCCTCTCTGTGGTCGTTGACTGTGCCAAGCGCTGGGCTGGGCCGGCGCCGCGCCTTGGACTAGCGCGCTATGGAGCCGGGACGCGCTGGTGGCAATTCCCGCTGTGCGACCACCCCCTGCCCCCACCCCGCCCAAGGCTGAGGACCTGCAGGGGCCCCACTGGCCTGGGGACAACCTTCCCGGAGACCTGAAGGCGGAGAGGGCTCAGCCAGGGAGAGTGAGAGAAAGGGAAGGCAGGGGAAAGGCGCGCCGGGCAGAGCGAGCAGCGGGGATGGGAGGGCGCGCAGCATCTTGGAGCTGGAGCTCAGAGCCCAGGTGTGGGGAGTCGGCAGGTCCGGAGGCTCTCGAAGGTGGCGCCAAGGGCTTTGGATTTGGTCCCGAGAACAAGCGGGAGCCATTCGAATGTGTTAAGCAGGGGGAGTGAATTAGGGAGCAATCATTCTGGCTTCAGAAGGCCTTGGAAGGTCTGCAGCAGAGGCGGCGAGGCCGCTGGAGGTTTGAAATGGCTTTTACAATAGAGAAAGCGGGAGGACCTACGACGGCTCTGGCGACCAGTTTCCAGACACCAGAGCTGTGTGGAATGAGGGGCGCCCAGGGGCATCCCCTTAATTCCAAGGAGATGGAGTAACGGGAACATTTATTGAGCGTTTACTGTGTGTCACCAACTGCCCACCACAGGGAGGAAAAAAGGGAGGAGGGAGCGCCTTTCCACCTTCCGTGCCCGGTCCCCTCACCATGGAGTCGCGGGGCAACCCGCTCCGTGCGCATTTTCTCTCTTTCTGGCTCCCTTCGCCCCGCTTTCTCGGAAGCTCGGAGCAAGGGCGTGGGGGTGCGGGGAGCAGGGCTCCGCAGGTTCAAGGAGACGCGGGCGGTCGGCGGCGGGGCGGATATTGGGCTGGGAGGCGGGAGATGCTCAGGGTCTAGAACTGACTGCGCCGGATTCTTGTTTAGAGGGAGGTGAAGCGAGGGAGGAGGCGCGGGAGACACCGGGGGAGGCAGGAGGAGAGGGCTGGGAGGTGGGAAGAGGGGAGGACCTCGTTCGGGCATGTTCCTTTGACGTTCCCTGAGACAGACATCCAGATTTGGGGATCTGGGAGAGAGCTAGAGCAGTGATGGGGATTCGGGGTTTCGCGGAAGAAAAAAAGTAACAGGACCGGGTAGAACACCAGGTAGATATGACATGAGATATGACAGGAGGTGGGTCGGGAAATTGAGAGCGTTCTCCTGCCTTGACTCCCCATCCCAGGTGATAAAGCCCGAAAGGTCAGAGATCCAACAGCGCAAGCGGTTGAAACGTTTTTTTAAGATAGAGAAAGCGGGAGGACCGACGGCCGCTCCGGTGTCCGCTGAGTTTCCAGACAAGGGAGCTCTGTGCAGCGAGGGGCGCACAGGAGGGTGCCCTCAATTCCAAGGAGATCGGGTAGCGGCAACGTTTATTGAGCGCTTACTGGGTGCCACCAACTGCCCTAAAGCCCCCCACCCCTGCGGCCTCCGTGCGCTGTCTTTGAGCCCAGTGTGCGCGCCCTCGGCAAAGAGAATGGACCAGAGGCCAACGGGGGCGCGTGGCCTCCCCGGTATTTGACTGACTCGGAGCCAGGCGCGCAGCCCACCCCGCCCGGCTCTGGGGAGCTCACCTTGCCCCGTGCGGGCCACAGTCGCTTCCCGAGCGCCGCCTCCCCGTGCTGGCCGACCAGCCACAGCTGCACCTGGTTCTTGGAACCCGCATGGAGCGAGGCCCCCGTGGACAAGCGGATGCGGTAGAGACCCATCTTGCTCAAAGACGTTTCGCTCCTTCTGGTGGGGAAGAAGGGTGGACCAGCTAAATAACCCAGCCTGAGACCCCGCCCTCTTGGAGGTCGCTTGGGGTCGGAATGTGGGTGGCAGGTCTCCAATCAACTCCGCCTACCTCTGGGGCCCCCAGCTCCAAGGAGCAGAGCTTCAAAGGGCAGAATTCAGCCCCAGTCCAAAAGGCGGTGTCCTGGCGAGAGCAGGGAGTGGAAACTACTATCTTGACGGGAGGGAGAAGAAGAAAAGGATTTGAACCAAAAACATGCAGGAAGAGGGATCAACGCCTGGTACAGCAGGCAGGCGAGGTGGGGGTAGGAGTCATGCACTTGTGTACCACGGACTTTGGGCCAAGCCTGGATGACTGGGAAGCCAACCTCCATCTAAATGCACGCGTGCACACGCACACACACACACAGACTCACGCACACATGCATGCACACACACGCATGCATGCACGCACACACACGCACAGACTCACGCACGCATGCACACACACACACATGCATGCACGCGCACACACACACGCACACACACGCACAGACGCACACATGCACGCACACACACACATGCATGCACGCACACACACGCAGAGACTCACGCACACATGCATGCACACACATGCATATATGCGCACACACACTCACACACGCGCACACACACGCACAGACACCTGCACAGACACGCACACAGGCACACACGTACACACACGCACGCACATGCATGAAAACATGCACAGACACAAGCACACGTGCAGACACACTCACAGACACACCCACCCACACACGCATACACGCAGGGGCACACACACACGCACGCACACACACACGCCTCACAAGTTGGATCGCAGGAGAGGGTGAAGTGGGCGAGGAGACCCAGTTTGCAGTGGCATTTGAGGAAGGTACATTCAGGCCAAGGAATTCATTTGACCAACTTTGCACACTTGCCTTCTCTGTGCCAGCCACTGGGACTCATTCCTTTTGAGCGTGAAAGCCTCCACCTCCCTGTTGCCTGCAGAATAAAAGTCCAGATAAATGTTTCTGGCATTCAGTGCCCTTGCTAACCTGACCAGCGCTCCTCACCTCTCATCCCACTGCACCCTGGCATCTCCTGTGCTGGAGCCATGTGTTTCCCGGAACCTCCCCCCTGCTGTTCTCTCAAAGAACTCACTTCTGGGTTAGTCTGTTCATGCTTCTAAACCCTAATTCGTCTCCAATTTCTCTTTGGTCTGGAGCCATCTGTTCCCTGGAACTCCCCGCCCCCGCACTGCTGTTCTCTCAAAGAACTTGCTCCTGGATTAATCTATTCATCTATTCATGCTTCTAAACCCTAGTCAATCTCCAGTTTCTCCGGAAAGTCTTGCCGGGTACTTTCATCCCCCACCACCCCACCAAAGCAAATTAGCTTTCCTTCCTTTTTTTTTTTTTTTGAGATGGAGTCTCACTCTGTCACCCTGGAATGCAGGCTGGAGTGCAGTGGCGCCATCTTGCCTCACTGCAACCTCCATCTCCCAGGTTCAAGCAATTCTCTGCCTCAGCTTTCTAAGTAGCTGGGATTGCAGTCGCCCGCCATCACACTCAGCTAATTTTTGTATTTTTAGTAGAGACGGGGTTTCTCCATGTTGGCCAGGCTGGTCTTGAACTCCTGACCTCGTGATCCACCCACCTCAGTCTCCCAAAGTGCTGGAATTACAGGCATGAGGCACCACGCCAGGCTCCACGCCAGGTTCAGCTTTTCTTTCTTTCTTTTTTTTTTTTTTTTTTTTTTTGAGACGGAGTCTTGCTCTGTCGCCCAGGCTGGAGTGCAGTGGCCGGATCTCAGCTCACTGCAAGCTCCACCTCCCGGGTTTACGCCATTCTCCTGCCTCAGCCTCCCGAGTAGCTGGGACTACAGGCGCCCGCCACCTCGCCTGGCTAGTTTTTTGTATTTTTTAGTAGAGACGGGGTTTCACGGTGTTAGCCAGGATGGTCTCGATCTCCTGACCTCGTGATCCGCCCGTCTCGGCCTCCCAAAGTGCTGGGATTACAGGCGTGAGCCACCGCGCCCGGCCCAGCTTTCCTTTCTAACACTTTACTCCTTGTGCACACTTCTATTGTTGCACACTTAATACTGCAGTGTGAGCTTTTGTTTGTATCTCTGTATCCCCCACTAATGTGAGCCCGTCCTAGGCAAGGACTACACACCCAGCAGGACTCTCACATTTGTTTCCCTTGGAGACAGCACAGTGTCAGGGCTTGTGGGTGTCAGTAAGTGTTTTTCTGAAACACATTGAGCTGAAAAATTCATTATAAATGAATCCTTTCCTTGGGGGAGACAAAGGGAAACAAATAACTATCAGACAATGTAAACAAAAGGGGAATAGTAACATAAGCTCCATGGCATGGATTACAGTCAGTCTGGTAACACAAATGAAGTCCATGAAAATATGTCTGTGATGCATATTTTCTGGTTTGCTTGTTTTTTGGTTTTGGTTTTGGGTTGTTGTTGTTGTTGTTGTTTTTAATGAGATGGAGTCTTGCTCTGTTGCCCAGGCTAGAGTACAGTGGTAGGATCTCGGCTCACTGCAACCTCTGCCTCCCAGGTTCAAGTGATTCTGCTGCCTTAGGCTCCCGAGTAGCTCGGATTACAGGCACCCACCACCACGCCTAGCTACTTTCGGTATTTTCAGTCGAGATGGGGTTTCGCCATGTTGGCCAGGCTGGTCTTGAACTGCTGACCTCAAGTGATCCACCTGCCTTGGCCTCCCAAAGTGTTGGGATTACAGCCGTGAGCCACCACGCCCCGCCCTGCTTAATTGTTTAGTGGGAAGTACATTCACCTGATTCAAAAGTCAAAGGGTACAAGGTGGTATTCACTAGTTTCTCCCTCCTCTCGGCCCCAAGCCACCCAGTTGCTCCATTCCCAGCAATCACTGTTACCAGTCTCTTCTGTGCACTAATATTACAGAGCAAATATACACCTACCCTTTTTGTCCTTTTCCTGCACATCATAGCACACCTTATTCTGCATCTCGTTTTTCCACAGTGCAACAGGAGGTCATTCCATACCCGTGCTACAAAGAGCTTCCTTGTTCTTTGCTGAGGCTGCTATTTGCTGTAACATAATAAATTCTACTAGTCTCTTATAGCAGACGCAGGTTGTTAGTAATCTTTTGTAACTATGAAAAAGTGCTGAAAGAAATAATCCTTGTGTATACAGCATTCCTCGTATGAAAGTATATCTGTAGAACAAAACCCTGGAGATAGAATTTCTGGACCAAAAGCATATCAAATTTCAGCAGAAACTGCTCAGTTGTCCTCTGTAGAAACTTGTACTGATTTACACCCCTGCAGTGGACTATGACTGAGAATGCCCGTTCTTCCTCACTTTTGCCAACGGTGTGTTAATAACCAGGATTACCTTAGCCAATCGGATAGGTGAAAAATGGTATCCTAGTTTTAATTTTAATTTGCATTTCCCTTATTATGAGTAAAGTTGAGCATCTTTTTATACTGTAGGAGCTATTTGTATTTCGTTTTGTGTGAACTGGCTGTTCCATTTTTCTATTGGATTTTGGGCTCTTCCTTCCTTCCTTCCTTCCTTCCTTCCTTCCTTCCTTCCTTCCTTCCTTCCTTCCTTCCTTCCTT